>NC_066376.1:16889682-17196849 GCF_013377495.2 Cygnus atratus
AGTCTGTGTACTTCTCTTCTTCAACAAAGCCTTAACCGACACCGAGTGGCAAATAATTGGTTTGACTTGCAGCTTATTCAGTTTACAATCCTTTTCTATTAATCCTGTGGTGCACACTTTTATCAACAGAATGGTCCAACCATTATGACAGTTTCTGCAGAGCAAAAGCAATTAAGCATATGCTTAAAACATTTGGTGTTTCAGTGAAGTACACCTCTCTCTCATTTTCTATCCAACAGAAAGCATTAGGGAAAAAAGCCAAATGCTTGCATTCAAAGCAAATTTTGTTTCAGAGTTTTTTTCCCTTTTCACTTTCATCTACCTCTAATGAAGATGTTGTTTCCACTCATAGCAAAAACATTCTTTTGCAAGTCTCACTCTCATCTGGGAGCAAATTTCTGAAATCAAAAGGTTTTTATGGAAAACTGAATGTCAGTTTGAAAGATAGAAAAAACATAAGTTAAAGAAGTAGGTTGGAACAGAAAACTAAAAGTAGTTTCAAATACCAGAATAAGCACCAACTTTTTGAAAGGATTGGAAATACCATGTGAAATACCATTTCAGGTGTGGTAGCTGTATAAGGATACATGCAACAAAAGTTTGGTATGGCAAAGTAATGTCTCTTTATTAGGTCAGCTTATTTGGGGGCATATTATACTCTAATTTTGGTAAATACTAGTAGTGTGAATGTGCTCTGAAATGTGAGAAATAATTCTTAATAACTATTTCAAATTAGAACGGAACCAAGAAGCACTGGAAGTGACAATAAATGAGTTTATTCCCATGCTTTGCTTTTTTGAAAGCCCAAGAGATTCCTCCATCCTAACCTCTTCATCAAAAATGAAAATTTTTCCATCATTGTAGGAAATGACTCTGAGCGAGAGCTGAGGTGAGCTGAGCCCAATAGCCCAGTCTGAACCTTGCCCAAGTTAGCATGAAAGATTCACCAAGAACTGGAATAAAGTATCATAATTTGGGCCCAGATGTGAAAATCTCATGAGACTGGTTACCTTTGCTACAATTTCTTCAGAAATTTGGAACCATGAAAGACCAAATTCCAGATAGCCCCACTTGTGATTTGGAATGTGAACTGACAAGACAGAGCAGGGAATTTTCAAACCAAACAGTTCTCTTTTTGATTTTAAGAGAAGGTTAAGGAACAATATTTATTTTTTTGTTATATTTTAAAGACAGTTTATGAAACTCTTTCAATTACTAAAGACATTTTTTGGAAGAGAATAATAAGTTAGCAAAATAACAGAATGCTTAAAAGACAGAAATAAATCCATTCAGAAACAGACAAGTAGATGCCACTTAATGACAAATATTCTATGAAATCACATATTAATTTGAATTAATTGGAATTCACATAAAACTATCATAAAATATTGACAGCATTCTCATAGAAGACAGAGAGCAACCCTCATAAAATTCTTATCAAAAGCAACAGTGTAGAAACAGCAATGGTAATTTGTCAAAATTTACATTAGGCAAAGGGCAAAACAAGCCAAAGTGAAAAAGCAAGCTATAAACAACAGTTAATGCAGAATGGTCCTTAATAATTTAAGCAGTCTGGTAATGAGGAGGAGTAGAAGCAACAGAAGCAACAGCAAAATAAAAAGCCATTTATAATAAGTAGTAAGACTGAACAAGTACAAAATCAATTGAACAATAATGTTGATGTTCCTGTCATATTACAGATCAAATTATGCATTCAGCACTGTTATTTGATTCTCAAAGGACAGAAAGAATTTTTCCCCAGGAAGCAGCAGGTTTTATAAGACTTTTAAGTAGAGCAATGATATGACGGAAAAATACTAGTAGAAGACTTGTTAGTGTAAATTGCAGATAATTGGCAATGGAGAAAATAGAGCAATGAAAAAGACATCTTACTCCACTAACTTTGAGTTTCTACCCCACATACCAAAAACAAACAAACAAAGCAAACAAACAACAACAACAAAAAAGGGAAAAAAATGTGCATAGATTAGCTATTTCAACAACAAGAACAACAAAAAAAAAGACAAGTAGCCTCACCTATGAACTCTCTTCCTCTTAAACATATAGAAAGGTTGAATAAAACCCCCACAGATTTTTTTAAAAACTTAAGCTGTGGATCTAGTATATATGAACAGTAGTAATACATGAAAAAGTTTTAACATGGATAAAATTCTTATTTTTATTCTAAAATTCTTGGTAGGAGACACCTGTGGGAGCACATAATGAGGAAGAGGCTGTCAGCCCATCAGTTACTTAAATCCATTAGACACAATCACTGAACAGAAATTCTAGTTCAGACAAATTTTGTACTTGCCTACATTGATGGCGGTAAATCATAAAAACAAATACTTCATAAACTGTACTTCATTGCTATTTAATAGTATTGTTTTTCACAGATTAAAAAAAATAAAAAAATAAAAACAAACACAAAAGTTACATAAGACAACCGTATTCTTAGACACTCAATTAAAATTAAATCTGTCTGTGAATAAATTCAGTTACCTATCTGATAGTATTTTGCATGGCAGAGCACTTTACTACTATTCCCACAACATCGAAATACACAAGCAGTTCCAGTGATGTGACAGTTTCATCTATGCCTAAATAAACAGAAAGTACATCTGAGATCACAGACTTAATTTATCGGTGCAATAGATCAGATTTCTACAAAAAAAAATAATTCTATTCTATAGAGCTTTACAAGGCATCATTTTTACTTTTTAAATTCTGTACATATCCAACTAAAACATAAACATTAAATTCATTGTAGAAATATAACTATGTTGTGAAAAAACACAAAAGCAGTCTGTTTTGATGATAGCTGGAGGCAGGTAAGAGGTAAGCAGGGTCCATTAAAAAAAACTGCCAAAAATTGGAACATATTTAGGAAAACACTACATAATTCAAATGATAACTTCAACACGTAGAAACTACAATTTAAAAAATGAATTAACTGTACAAGTCAATTACTTATAGAAATAAAAAATCATTATCTGAGTATTTTCATTAAAAAATGCAGCCTCTCATAATTTCATTAAACAGTCTTTTACTCAGTAAACAACAAAATTAATCGCCAACAAAATCTGTTTAGGTATTAACAAGTTAGGTAAATTAATAGATTACTCACTATGTTACACTTATGAGCTATTGCTTCACCTCTGCAATGTGCATTTATGGAACAGGTGTGAGAAATAAGCTCTGTGTATAAATGATGATAATGGTTGTGAGAAAAAACAATTATTTGCCCACTTGTAGCTGATACTATAGTAACAATCAGTTCCTCAATGGCTACAAGTGATTTGAATTAAGTGAAAAACTTACACTTAATCTAAAAAGAAACCATACTGATATATATATGTGTATATATATATAAATAATAAATATAATATATAAAACAATAAAATGATATAAAAATGTCATCATTGCTCACCCAATTGAAGATATGAAACTGTTCTGTAAGGTACCTGTAAAATACTGTTTTTTTTTCAGTTTCACTTAGATTATTTTATCTCCACTAGCACTATCTTTCATTTGCAAAATACCTTTGAAAAATTCAGGCAAACCACTAAATATAAAAGTAAAACATAGGCACTACAGTGGAGAGGCAGATAATGAAAGGAGAAACGAACAATAGAAACAAGTAGCAAACAAGGGAAGGAGAGAAGACAGAGATCTTTACTTCTTTGTATCCCACCTCTTTTCTATCGAGCCTTTCATTTCCATGCTGAATCCCCATTGTTCAACTCCATCATCACAACACAGATAATTGAAGAAAACACTCAGAAGCTTTGCAGTGCGGTAGTATAGTCTTTGGAAGCCAGATGTATCTGTTGCCCATTTAGCTGTCAGATCTATTCTAATTACGGCCAAGTCTTCTTTTCTACACTATTCTACAAGGGGGTTTTAAATGATTTTGTGAATGTGAGTTCTAGAAAAATATGAGACAATTTATTATGGGCTAAACAAGCACAGGTTAATGTGTAAGCAGAACTTGAGGAAGTAATTTTCCTAACTGAAGATGCTGGGGAATTCTTTTTCATAATGAAATCATTATTGGTTTCCAGTTACTGCATCTGAAACCAACAGCACTTTCTTCATGTGCTAAAAACCACATTAATCAGTTTGTTGACACCATACAAACTTCCTAACATGTAATTCAAAAATCTAAGAAACACGTCAATGCACTATTTAGCTTAACTAACAATGAAACCTATCCCACTCTACAGAAATGCAATTAAATGATCTTGAGGGGTTGGAGAACCATACCTAGAAAAGCAGATGGTGAAACTGTGCCATTGCTCCGTGACACCATGACACTAATCCCAGTCTCAACAAATGGCACTGAAAAGTCAACCACTTCAGAGCGTTCTTCATTAATAGTGAGAGACCCCACAGCCATAACTGCACGATGATATACCACCTGATCCACAAAGAGAAGACACCACCAATATTACTCAGCAGAGAACACCTCATTTCTCCAAATGAATTTAAAACAAACATTGCTAGGTTCTTACTTAAGAGCTCTTTTACCTAACAGAACTTACTTCACCAATCATTCCATTCCACACATTATTGACTTTTTTGCCATGTTTCCCATTAGTCACCAAATACAGATCATACGTGAACTTGACAGTTTTAGACAATTTCTTCAAGATATCAATGCAGAATCCTTTGCAGCACTTCTTTACATTAGTTCCCTCATTAGTTGAGTTGCTGTTAAAAGAGAAGAGAGACAAACATTTCTCCTGGGAAAAACAGAACCACCACAACAGCAAGAGTCAGCGTATTGTAAAAGAACAATTTTTCAAACTTCCAAGTGACCATTTTTTTTCTGGAATGATGGAGAAATAAAACCATAGGATGCTTTATATGGTGCTTATAGCTCTTACTAGTCATATTGCAGTGGCTTGACGAGATAAATAGAAGATGGTGGTAGACCTTGTACGACATGTTTTCTGCTTCAGTTTCTCTCCTACTGGACTTCACTTCTCCATCAATTCATACAGTCTCCACTTACTGATGTCTCTTTGGTTTAGATTAAACATTTATTACTTCTACTCTTAAGACATTATGTACCACACATAATTTAATAATTACAGAACTGCCCAACATATAAGCTGTGTAAAGGCACGGTAGTTCACAGCTCTGGAAGCAGTGGGTGTTCCATCTTTTCCTGCAGTTTGAGAAGGTGACTTTCAGGCTATCTTTGAGTGCAAAGACCACTCCGGAAGGTCAGAAAAGCCCTGACAACAGAGAAACCAGAGTCCCAAACTGTGATCAGCCATGTAGGTCTTCGACAAGGATTTTCCTTTTTTTTTTTTTTTTTTTTTTTAAGAATAGGCAATATTTTACAGGCTTTGAAGTAATTCAAATCACAAATAAAAAGTTGTTTAGAACCTGACTAAGAAGTTCAGATATGTCAATAAAAATGTCCTGGATTTCAGAAACTATTCAGCAACGTCTGGAAAACTTCGGAAACATCAATTACATCTCCTAACACCTGCTCAGTTAAAAATGTTATATCCATTTTGGAAATACATAGACTGAAGCGCTTAATGGGTGAAGAAGCATTGATAAATGCACAATGACAAATTTTCCACTGTTTTCTAATGATTACTCCAAAATTACAGAGCAACCAAAGCAAAGGACTTTTCTCTAGCTGGTATGTCACAGTGGTATTTTATGCTTGAATAGTTTATCCTGTACCAAATTTAAGCATAAATATATTATTTTCAATAGAAAGCATTCTCAAACTGTTAACTAATTAAACTAATTAAAACAGGCACATTTCAACATAACAGGAAACCATTCAAAGAGGACTCATTAAAACAATCTGATTTTAGATTATGCTATCTTCTTTCACGTGATTGAGAAGGGCTAATTCTAGTTGATTTTGAATTTACTACATACTTACTATCTTCTCACTGACTCAATGTTACTTATATGTATATAACCAGAACCTTCCAATGTATTGAAAGGGAAGATGTGCAAAGAAAAGCATACTGTGCAGGAAAGAGAGAAAGAAAGAGGAAGAGAAATACAGAAGGAAAAGCAAAGATAGGAATCAAGAACAAAAGAACAGCAAAGTATCAGAAAAAAAGATGTATATACAACAAAAGAAATAAGGGAAAGCATTAATGAGAAAATAGATGAACATTTTGCACTCAAAAGCAAACAAAGAAAAAAGGAACACTGTGTATTTACTTACTTAATTTTGACAAATTTACGACATGGCACAGTGTTTTTTTGGCAACTTTCCATCAAAGGATCCACATCCTCAACAATGACAAAGGGAGCCTCCTCCAAGGTGACAATACTCAAATGGTTATCATCCGGTTCACTGTCTGCAAAAGAGCTGTACCTTGGCCAGACAGAGTACTTCAGGCTGAGTGAGTTGTTCTCCCATTTCCCCACCTGAAAAGCCAAGATACACAAGCTGCTGATATCTGATTGCTTGTATTTGACAAATGACATCTCATATTAAATACACTGGGATATAGGTACAGGAAATTAGAGTGCAAAGACAGCAGTCCTAGGTTTTATTATCAAAAAATTTTATTATCAAAATTACTTTAGAAATCTTTAGTAGTCATATGAAGTGGGAAAATGCACTGTGCTACGCACAAGTAAGGTAAAGTTATTTAAAGACTGGATGATACCAGTTAACACTATCTTGGCTATAGGTGCACTGAAATTTGATATTGTCATATGCAATTGAACCAGAACAGCAACCAGACACTCCATATGTAATTGGGACCAATTTGCAGTAACAAGAAAACAGGCCTCAAAAGAAAAAAAGGACAAGAAAAAGAAAGCTAATTCCCACCAGGCTAATGACCAAAGTATCCCAACGTTATTTCTGTATGTTCTGTAAAGAAAGGACTCTTCAACCATTATTGTTTGAAAAGTCATGGTGAAATCATTTTACACCCTAGTGCTAGGGTTCCCAAGCTGGGCCAGACAAGGGTTTTAGTAAACACAAGCAGAATTTTACATGACACAGTTTCATATTAGAAATAATGTATTTTATTCTGGTTTAGTTACTGTGAAATAATCCTAAGAGTTTAGCAAGTAATCAAGCAAACACCAACCTTTAGAGTAAATACGCAGTTTTAAGATTTTTGTGGGAGCATAACCAACTTTTCTTTAGAATTGTCTTTTTATTCATTATTATAAATTACTCAACCTTAATTAATCTGCATTTTTTTCCACTGCCAGAACACCAGCAAGGGGAATATGATTAAAAATGTATTTAAATATTTTGAAAGCTCTAGCATTTTTTTCTCAGGTTGTTTAACTACTTGATATCCATAAATCTAATTGTATGGCTTATCCGAGCAGTAATAACAGATTATATAAATGAGCTACCAGTCCACATAATTTAAACCAACACATTTTAATAATCCTTCAGTTACTTTACCTAAACAAATTATAACATAATCATGAGACTGATAAAATATTTGTTTTGCAAGGAAAACAGTAGGAATTAACAGTACAATGAGAGATTCGGGTCCTAAAAAAAAAAAAAAACACAACTGTACAAAATTGTTACTTTCCTTCTGTCTTCTAAAGACTTTAAAATGAATCACAAAAGTTCCTGAAGAACAAGATTTATATCCATTCCTATTTGGGAAGCACATAAGTACATGCCCTTTGCAGTTTCCTTTCTGTCCTGTTTTTGAGGCTAGATATTTTGCTGAACTTTAAAGAAGGAGACAGAAATGCCAAATCTCTATATACTTTGATTAGGAAATTCAAAATATCCCAAGGGAATTAGGAAATCACACCTAAATCACTGGGAATCAGGAGCTGGATTTATACTGCTTAAAGTTTTAGCATGAAATTTAACCAAAACACAACGGATGAAGCCTTTGTGGAAAAATAATGATCATAATAATAATAATGCAAAGGGAAACAAATCTACTTAACTCTATGACACAGATACATTGCAAATAAAAAAGTTTGATTGTCAAGTTATGGTACATAATCTCATTCACAGCAGAGCCTATGCTGGTTTATGATAGCTTACAGAATGTAGTTTATATCTACACCCTAAGTATGCCACAATGTTGGCTGCCTGGAGCAGGGACAATTCCAGACAGATCACTACTTCAATCTAACAAAAAACATGCCAAGTACAGCTATGAATTTCAGCAGTGGAAAACGTGCCTGCCTGCCTTTTCCAACCAGCAATAAGATAAGAGATGTGACTGGGTCTCAATTGCACTTGCATGTCCCAGAGTATAGCAGTAGCAGCACTTCCCGCTACATCACACTACATTACCTGATACAGGGTTCTGGGAGGAGGCAGGTCTGTGTAATTCAAAGTGTTTCCCCCTGCAAGCCATCTCCACTGTATATTGTTGCCACACGGATCAAATGGAATACAAGCAGCCCACCATAATATGAGTTTGTCTGATCCTATCAAAAATGCAATGATTGCTTTGTTGTTAAAAGAGGACTCATGATACATTTTCAATAATTCACCTGCATTTTATTGTTTTGAGAAGGATACAACCACTGATGATTTTAAAGGGATGAATTTGTTGAAATGCTAGTTTTTTAGACAGATGCATCTGTACAGAAGTGTGTGTTGAGCAGGTCTCTAAAGTTAGGTTCAAACATTTTTATCCTCTTCATTCCATTATCTCAATATTCACTGATTGTACCTTTATTAAAAAGTAATTAAAAATTAAGACCTTCACTTCGGTCTCAGGGGCATCCCTACTACTCTGTCTGAAGATGTCTACTGCTGCACTTCCAGGGAGTCACACTGAATTCATCGGGGCTTTATACAGGCACAAATCTCATGTCCATTGCAGTGCAGGTCAATCCCACTTTGCAGTCAGGAACCCTCAGCATCAGAAAGCACAATGGCAAAAAGTACAAACAAAAGATTTCAACGTCATGAAGAACAGCAGAAAAGCAAATGGCAGAAAAGTCCTGAAAAACTTTGCTGTTTGGCTAAGAATAGCAAATGAGGAAGAGTAATTTAAAAATGCCTCTGAGTCACTCCTTTTCCTTGGGAAATATTTGTGTTGGATTTGCTAGTTCTGATTGTTAAATGGTTAGAATGGATCCTGGATTTGCTCTGTTGCTGATACTGGACTCGGAAGTAAACAGTTTTCTTCATTTGGTATTTTGATTTTGAAATTGTAATATTGTTGAAGAATACACGTTGCACTTCTATCATTCAGCTACAGTTTTGAATGATTAAAACACTTTTCTCTTTTTCATTTATTTTAAAAGAAGGGTAAGAATTTAGTTTTATGCAATTAAAGCACAGAGTCAAAATACACAAAGATTTTTATACTTACTTTAGAAGACTTTCAGCCTCTGCAGAACTAATTATAGCATTGCGAATAAGAATCTGAATGGTATTAATTATTTACATAATGTTTTGTATCCTCGTATATTATTTAGATCTTTCAACATTTTTGTGCTACCAATAGTATCAACTCTTTTACAGAGTGAAGGGTTGAAATGACAGAGGAAAGCTGTAGATTAAGGAAAACTAAAACATGAATATGTTTCTGTTGAAATCAAGAGAATTTATGAAGTTGAATCCATATTTTGGTGTCTTGCAAGATCAGCATTTATGTCACTTGAGAAAAAGTCAGATCTAGTTCTAGATCCAATCAGTACCTGTTTTGAATGCATTTAAAACCTTCAAAAGCTTAGGGAAGAAAAAACAGGTTATAATACATGTTGAATGATTTCAGAACTTTATATAGAGATATGCTTATAAATTGTAAGAATTTCTGTGCAAAGTCAAATGTTAAGTCCTTATTCAACACTGACTGTTAAAGTGACTTACCTATAACAAAAAAAATAAAAATAAAAATAAAAAAATTAACTGAGTTAAAAAAAGCATGCAAGTCCTGACTTCACCTCTGAAGGGAAGGGCACTATAAATACTCTAGAAAAAAAAAAAAGTTCATATGTAAAATACAAAAAGTAGGATATGAAAAGTTCAACTGCTATTTTCAGTAGGAGACGAGTGATATTTGAATAAACCATTTTACAGTGAAATAGCTTACCAATCTGGACAGCTTCAAAATTCAATCGCCTCCAGCGTTTTGCAGCACTTGTTTTTAGAACATGCTACTTCGTGTTCATGATAGCTACTCGTGAAACGAACTAAACATGGCATCCTCCAACCAAGTCCAAGCATCTAGATTTGAGGTAAGAAAGGGCTCCTGTTTAAATTAGCATGCTTACCTAATAATACTGGTATCCCTGATACAAATATTAATGAAATAGTCATGAAATCTGAAGTCACCATTGTAATGCGGACTATGCTAAACCATTGATAATATGAAGGTAAAACTATGAAACAGAAAACAAAGATACTGCTGTTACATATCAATGAAATGCAACCTGATGCTACTAGTTTTTCTCTAACAATTTTAATTGTATCACATCTTGACTCATTGGGGTTGATTTTCAAAGAATTCAGAATAAAATCTGATCTATTCGAATCATACGGCAAAACAAAAGGAAACAACTGAAAAAAGCAAGGCAGGTGATTGTAAAAGTATAAAGGCTTAATATCTACACTGTTTCTTGTAAATTACCACATGATGCAAAAGTTGCAGAAAAAATGAAGCACTTAATAGAAGCTTTATATTTTAAAAGCAAATGTCAGCAGAATACTCGTTCTTACAGAGAGAAAGAAACAAGAAGTGGAATATACTGATCATTTGCTCAAGTCTGTTTAATCTTTTGTTCAAATGACTGTTATATAAAAGGAATATAATATGCAGCACATAAAAACTATAGTGCAGTCACAGGAAATCTGCATGTTTGAAGCACTGTTGGCAATATATCCTTCATCTTTGCATTCTAACACCACGCAACTTAATTTCTCTGCCAAAGCCATTCTCTGGTCAGTGCTGGAACCATATAGCCGTAGAAGACTTTTCACCTAAAAGTTCCAACTTGCATTGATCTCAAGTGAACTCTTTGCCTTTCAGATTGCCAAATTTCTATTTGATAAGGTAGGAGAATGTTATAAAAGAACTTTCCTGAGAATAATTTCCATTTTCCTCATTTCTTGAAAGAAAACTGTTCCTCTAGAAAGAATGAAAATTGAAAGAAATTTGAATTTGAAAGAAAACTGAAGTAAAATTGAAAGAATTGTTCCTCTTGCCCTGAAGTGGTCAGGTAGTTGAACTAGGTGATTTTTGAAGGTCCTTTCCAACTGAATTACCCTATTCTATTGATCAGAAAGTACGCTTTTGTGATGTCCAAAAAGATAAATAAAAAAGGTGCTTTAATGAAGACTTTGCATGTATAGTCCTGGGCTTGCTATATAGAAATATATGGTCATTTATCAGAATATGTTGAGATAAAAGAATTTCAGCTGCCCCAACTAAATACTCCTTTTTTTTTTTTTTTTTTTTGGCTTGGGTTATTGATTCATAGAATTTGAAATTTTAACTTTTTTTTCTCTGAGACAGAATAGAATAGAAACTTTTTTAAGATTTCAAAACTTATCATGGGTCAGAGAAATAATTTCCACTAGCTCCTGGAAGCAAGACTACCACTCCGAAGAATCCAGCTGAAAGCACAGCTCATTAATAGTAGGCAGCCAGAGACATATTCCAGCTGCATCAAGGTGAATCTCACATATTTGAAGTGGTGTGACAGGCACAGCCATCCTGCATTTAAAATGAAGCCAACATAAGATGCAACATCTATACTTGGTGTAGCTACTCTGTAATGACAGGAAACTTTGCTATAGATGAATCAGGATGGTTTGCTCTGTCTCATCTGCCTTCCTTTCCTCTTTCCTAGTAGATTACGACTATATAAAATCAACCCCCATTTAAGTGTAACACAACCATCTTCACCTGCAACCATGTGCTGTTAGAAAATCCCATGTGCTACAGAATCATTTCCTTAGCATCTCTAGGCACATTAAGAACACAGGACAAATATAGACATATTTTTCTAAAATGCATTCGTTAAAATCTCTTTTTTAGAATGACAACCACTTAATTGAGCATTAAATGAAATAGAGAAGAAGTATTTGGAATTCTGGATTATGCAATGTGTAAGATGGAACTACTGAATAGTTCAATGACAGGTCTGAAAATTTGATTTATTCTCCAAACTTAAACTCAATTAACTATATTTAGTTACAGCCTATAGCAAATCAAGCTACAGAGAAGAGAATAGCATGCTTAGAGTGCAAAGACCATAGAAATATGTTTAGAAGGAGAGTTCTCACTCTGTCTAGACCTCCAAAGAATTCAATTAACATTACTAGAGTAGTTAAAAGTGAAATTGAGCTTATTTTCAGCAGATGCTTCATTTCAGATATCTGCATTGCTAGATTCAAAAACAGAGGGGGAATGTAAAAATGCATTGAGATGGAGCTACAAGTAATAAACCCTATAATGTGTATTTATAAAGCAAACTCTTTTGAACCAAAAAATTCAAGCTGAGAATAATGTTCAAAAAAGGCAGACATGCTCTGCTATGGAACTGTCAAAAGCTGCACCCAACTAAGCTTTACTCTACTGTATGGAAAAGCCAGGAAATATCCAGATGTTTATGACAAATTTCTGTCATTCCTACTTAGATTGCTAACACAGTAGTGTGTGGCCTCAATCCCAGAGGAATATGGAAGATGACCCACATTTGAAAAGAGGGCAATAGAATTGTTTTTGGGAAGGATCCTGCCCCAAATGATAAAACCTTTTATTTATGACCAAAAGACTGGGACTCTTAAAATAAATACCTACATACAAACATACATAGAGTTGCTTCACACATATAGGGGTTGTTTCACTATTGTAGGTGCGAAACCTATAAAACTTTCAAGCGTGGACTTGAAAGCAGTGCTCCCATTATACAAATACATGTACATCTATCATTGTGTTTCTTTGAAACATTTACAGTCTTTCCTGTTTCCTCTTCATGTGTGCTCTGGAATTTTCCTGTTCATTTAATCTCTACAGGATAGAGGAAGAAAAACAGAAAATAGTTGAGAGTATGGAAGAGTTTGTTTGATGTCTGCCTGAATTAGCAATCATAGGGTCCTTGTCTCACCCTCCCTATTCATTTTCTGAACATTGCCGCAGAGGAGCACAATAATGAACTATTTGGTGTGGTTTTGTGTAACAGCCACAGATACACAGCTAGTGTAAACAGAGGAAAAACACTTGCAAAGCTATGTATTACTGTTACCCCTCAGAGTTCCCTCTCCTGCTGCACCCTAAGCTGGTCTCTAAATAACGTGTGGATGGCTGACATGATCCTAATCATACACCCTCACAAGGACCATCAAGTCAAAGAAACATAGCGAGGCCAGATCCTGAACAGAGAGAGAAAAGAGCAGTGTTCTCCCTTGTGTGCCAGTGTTGGCATGAAAAGAAAGTCTGTCACACAGGCATATCTCAGAGAAAACAAACAAATAACTCAGTCCTATCACCCTCTTCCCAGCAGATGGGAACTGTACGCAATAACACAGTCATCATCCTTTTGTAAGGAAAAATGTTACATGATGACACGGATGCTAAATGCACTCCCAAGATTACCCGACCAAATCTTTGAAAAGAGAAAAAAAAATCAGTGATGTTTTTTCTATACCAAACACACGTATATTGCAAACATACTTTTTGAGCTGTCGCACTTCTGTGAAGAAAATAATGCTGAGCAAAAACAAAATCTAACTCATCTTGCTTTATAGAAAAACTATTTGTTACTTTTATTTCACCACACTTTTCCACTTACAAGGGAGAGCTATTCTGGCAAGTCTTAATGCAATAACTAGGAAGCATAAATTGACTTTGTCAGGTTAGCAATAACAAGTAGCTGCGGAACAAAGCACACAAGCAAAATCCTCTCCCCAGAAACAGCATCTGTTGTATACTTTCTGCTGCAAACCTTTGTGTCTCTGCATGTTGATCAAGGTCCACATTTCACAATGACATTCTAAATTTAAATGACAAAATACGATGAGAGCACTTTCATATCTTATTAATGGGGAATGGTTTACAGTCCTAGTTGGTTTGAAGGCATCCATTTTAGGACTTTGAAGTTTTCAAAAATTGCTGCAAAATCTCATATGGGGTATGCAAATGTACTGCTCTTCCCTCGTGGCGGCTCCTTACACTGACAGGAAAGCACCAACACTGCGACCATCAGGGCTCAAAGGAAAATTAAGTACCCACAGAGATTATAAACAAACGGGAAGAAAGAAAAGCTACCAGCTCCTGTAGCCTCATTTTTAATACAGAATTATTAATCAGCACTCCCCAGATCCTCAGTGGTTGATATAGCTTTGGTACTGGGAAATGTCCCAAATAACTTTGTGTAGCACAGGAGTTCAAATTTATGCCGGAGAAAGCATTTTATAAATTAATTATGTCATTAGAAAGGAAAGAGCTTAACAAACAGACGGTCTTTGCTCCACCTGCCAGGTAGGGAAGACTTCTTGTCACCCTCAGCACTCACTGAATATCTTCCAGCTATCCATGTGTCTAAATGGCCACACCTTTACCTCCAGAAAGGAAGAGCTGCTCTGAAAGCCTTCCTACTCCCATAATCTTAACTATTAGCTATAAATAACAGGAACAAGCACACTTCACCACCCCTTTCCATGGCATTTACAATTCCTTTACAGCAGCAGAGAGAATCTTTAAATCCTGCATTGCCTTCTTGGGAATACAGCATTTAAGGAATGCTACATAACAATTGGCACAATTCAAACAATTCAGCACAGTAAAAGCTTAAAGGCCTTTCCCTTGACCAAGTAAAAGCTCACTGATACATAAACAAGATACAACTTGCATTCAACAGCAAGTGTTAGGATATAGTAAGTCTTACTTTACAGTAAGACTAAATACAGTTAAGCAACATGGATGAAACACAAAGTAACAACCTAACAGATGTTAAGGAGCACGCTGTATCTGCTATGGGCGTCAGGTTAGGCCACAGAGCTACTGACAAAAGATACACTAGCAAATGGATCATGCAGTTTCATCCTTTCTAGTTAATATATATATTCATAACTTTTAGTAAATGTGTATCCCAAGGCATCTTTGTCATAGAATCAGGGTATGGTTTGGCTTGGCAGGGACCTTAAAGACCACCCAGGCCAACCCCTGCGGTGGGCAGGGACACCTCCCACCAGATCAGGCTGCACAGGGCCCCAGTCAGCCAGGCCTTGGGCACCCACAGCTCCCCTGCACAGCCTGGGCCAGGGCCTCACCACCCTCATTGTAAAGAATTCTTTTCTTTATATCTAAATCTACCCTCTTCAGGTTTAAAGCCAGTACCCTTTGTCCTATCACTACACCCCCTGACAAAGAGTCCCTCCCTAGCTTTTCTGCAGGGCCCCTTTAGGCACTGGAAGGCCGCCATAAGGTCTCCCTGCAATGAGCCTTCAGCTGCCACATCCCCAGCTCTGGACACAACAGAAATGTCCCCACAAAAACACCCTATACCAGCTCAATGACTGTTTATTATATCTCAGACAAAAAGCTCTGTCAGAAATCTGAACGAGTGTAAGGCTTTCCAGTTTTTGTCCAGTGAAGTTTCACCTACACACTTACTCCTTTGCATCTGATAGCTGTCTTTTCCCAGCTACACAAAGGTGGATGTCAGTAGCCAGATGGAGCTCTCTGTGAAGACCTTGGTTCATTTATTCCAGGCAGGAATTGTGCACTGTCTGCCCACTCATTCCTACGTAGACACAAATGTGTACAACCTCACACAGTGCTTCTAAACCTGGCATACGCTAGTTAATCCAAGCAAAAACAAGTTCTACATTAAATTCGGCATTAATAGAAAGTTAAAGATGATTGGTTACATTTAGAATAAACTTGGATATAAATAATGGTTCTTGCAGTGGCATTTAACCAGCAATTGTTCTATGTAGTATCTGTTATTCTTGCTTCTTGTAAAAATCCATTGGTGGCAAAAATACAGCACTTTTACATCTCACAAGCTCACCCACACTTCAAAAGACTTCTTTGCACATGACTGGGTGTGTGTTCACCTCCTTCTCTACATCAACAGTTTTTCTTGTGACCCAAAGCATAGCCAGCAGTATCATATGGACTGTAACTTCTCTACAGTACCCATGTTCAAAAAAATCTAAAGAATAAATTAAAAATCTACAACTTTAGCCAATATTAGTGCAACAATTAACGTTTGAAGAAAAGAGAAGGAAATACTGACCCCATCACGGTAACTTTATCTATTCTTATGTAAGAGGAACAGTAAAAATTGTTAACTCTGGAACTCATTTCTACACATGGAATATAATAATTTTAAAATGCAGCACAGTGCTCCCTACTTTTTTAACATATATGATACACACAGCTAATTACAGAATCACAGAATCATCTAGGTTGGAAGAGACCTCCAAGATCATCGAGTCCAACCTCTGACCTAACACTAACAAGTCCTCCACTAAACCATACCACTAAGCTCTACATCTAAACGTCTTTTAAAGACCTCCAGGGATGGTGACTCAACCACTTCCCTGGGCAGCCTATTCCAATGCCTAACGACCCTTCCAGTAAAGAAGTTCTTCACAATATCCAACCTAAACCTCCCCTGGCGCAACTTTAGCCCATTCCCCCTTGTCCTGTCACCAGGCACGTGGGAGAATAGACCAATCCCCACCTCGCTACAGCCTCCTTTAAGGTACCTATAGAGAGCGATAAGGTCTCCCCTTAGCCTCCTCTTCTCCAGGCTAAACAATCCTAGTTCCCTCAGCCGCTCCTCGTAAGACTTGTTCTCCAGACCCCTCACCAGCTTCGCCGCCCTTCGCTGGACTCGCTTGAGCACCTCCATGTCCTTCTTGTAGCGAGGGGCCCAAAACTGAACACAGTACTCGAGGTGCGGCCTCACCAGAGCCGAGTACAGGGGGACAATCACTTCCCTAGCCCTGCTGGCCACACTCTTGTCTTATGCAAGCCAGAATGATGTTGGCCTTCTTGGCCACGTGCCTTGTCAACCTAATTTTGCCACTGCTATTTATATTCAAGTATGTGATTTTAATATTGGATTGATTGGTTTTATTTCATATAATTTTCCAAATTCAAGAAAAAAGAAAAAGACTAATGGACTGTGAAGTATGCACCTCAGTGAAGTTAATAGGCTGGGTGAGATGTCCAGGTCACACCTCACTGAGATAAGCTTAATGGGGGTCTTGCAGCTGCTCCTGCTGGACCTCTGAGACTTTCTTCAGCACTAGCAGTGTTCCTCCAGACCTTTGGTGATAGTGGGGCAGCACTGTTAATTCTGGCAAATTTATCAAGTTTAATTGAAACAAGCACATTAAGCTTGTCTTCTTAAAAATCTCTTGCCTGAGAAAAGCAGCCCCATCGCCTGTCAAGATATAGCAAGAAGACTATGAATGTTGATGTCAGAAGTTTGAGCAGCTGCTCTAGGATCTGTCAAAATATCTTGCTGGATGCCTGCTGAACATGCCCAAAAGTGATTTTCAGTCTTCAAACTATTATCATCCAACCAGCTTTTTTCAGAATCAGATATGGGACAAATCCCCAAGTCAACCCCATTTACATGTGAAGTTTCCGTTTCAAAGTATTGATACTGAGTCATTTGTAAAGGAAAAAGGAACTTATTTTCCTAGGGGTAAGATATATGCTCTGCAACTATGCTTGAATGTACTTTCTATAACCTCAAGCCTTGAGTCAAATATATCAATTTTGAGACCAAGGAAAAAAATGTATTTAAATAAAAGCAGGTTATTATACTAAAACCACAGGAAATTAAGTTTTCATATTAAATCTTGTATTTTCAGGAGAACACTGGGTAAAAAATTGTCCCATACAACACAATTATTCTTTCTTACATGAATAATAAAGTAACTATTTGCAATTTCTGTGTACATTAGTTACGTTACTAGGATTAGCATGCTGTTGCATTGTCGGTTTTCACAAGAGTAAATCATTTAATTAGATTCTAGGACTTGATGTTTTCCTTATAGGATTGAGAACATTTAATAAGACTTCAATAAAACAGTTCTGTGATACTCACTGATATACTGTAATTAGAAATAAAAGCATGCACCTGTCAGGAAACTCAAAGCAGAAAATGTTGGATCTCAGATGAGTAACTTTGACAGTTTTGAAACCAAGCAAAACAGTGCAAGGAGAAAGCCAATTTCTTTCTCCTTGTTCCTACAAGATATGGAGTGAGGAAAGAAACTTGGAAAGAATGTCAAGATGGCACTACAGAGATGTACAAATAAACCAGGAGGTGGGCAAGAGCCTTCTCATGTGTCTAAGTCAGAGGAACATTTCTGCTATTTCTGAAGCGCAGAGTGAAATTCTGCTGCTATAAATGCGGGGTGTTCCGACATGGCCGAGCACTTCCTCCAGTTTGCCAGGATAATTGATTAGTCAGTTTATTTGTCTTCATCCACGGAGGCAGAGATCAGCTTGTGGTCAGAAGAATAATACTGGTGGTGACAGCCCGTTCTTGGCCGCCTTTCACTTCTCCCCTCTGACATAATTAAACCTGGCTGCCTTCCCATAGTCCCACGACAGAGGCAGACACAAAAGCTGCAACTAGGGGCAGGCTGTTTCTACCAAAATAACTTGTCTGGCCTCCTACCAGAAGGGCTCTAAAGCAAAGGGGGCAGCTAGGAGTAGATGCATCATCTTTTCTGGGCAGCAGCGTCCCTTCAGTCACTCTTTGTCCTTCCAGAAACCCCTCAAACACGGAGGGATTTACCAGATGGCAAATGTAAGCCTCAGCCTACAGAGAGCCTTGTAGCCCAGTGCAGCAGGTGTACAACATGCTGTACAACATGCATGGTTAGATACAGCAAAAGCTGGACTAAATCATCCATTCTCTCATATGGGAGACACTCGAAGGTTAACAAAGGTCCAAGCTATTTCTTGGAAATATTGTTGGTTCATATATTCAGCATTTCTTTTCATTTGCTAGTTCATTTCAAGAACATCTATGTCCTCTTGTCCTGTGAGCAGCCTCTTTAGAGAAGTCTCAGGATACAAAATGTATGAAGTTATGATACCATGAGCATTGTAGTCTGCCTCTATAACCATTTTCTCCCTTTGGTGCCATACTAATATTCCCCATGTAGAATAATATTTTTTTTCCAGAACATTATATGTGACATGCAGACCATTGCAGAATTATGAAAATTTCTTAGCCTATTTTAAAATTGTTACTGAGAAAGCGATTCCTCCAAAGATTCATATTGACACATTTCAATAGGATTAAATTTATCAAGAGAATTAATTTTACATCAAATGAACATCAAGAAATACATAGCATAATCTACAACTACTCTGTGTTTTGCATGACTAGCATATTTACTGAGATGTCCTACAGTAATTCTTATTTTGTCATTATTATTCAACATCATGAAGAGCCTGGCAGTCTTACAAACTGGAATTGAACATTTATGAGATCCTAAAACTATAAGACAAAAGAGCTCATAGATTTCAGCAGCAATTTAGATAATGCATGATCATGCTTTATGAATTTAAAATAAATTGGGGGTGGGGTGATACAGGTGTATTTTTTTCCTATAGTGCAAACAGTTTCTAAGGTCCCTTATTTTTAAAACATGGGACTACAAATATCCTGCAAAACATCAGAGCCAAAATTGAGAATAAAATCTGCTTAAAACCTGTAGAAAAATAAGAAAGAAAAAAAAAAAAAAGCAAGTAAAAAGGACTTTTCTGTAGAGTTCCTGAAGTATGTCAAGATATACAAATCCACCCAAGCTTCAGTAGTTAAAGTTTGTTAAAATTCAAGTTTCATGAAATTTTTCAGTTGACCATTTTATTTTACAAAATTGTGAGAAGAAATGTAATGCACATTTCACATAAATCTTCTGAAATCTATGTGGCCTACCTTCACTGATATGTTGCTTTCCCTGTTAAAATTCCTTAGACTTACTCAGAATAAGGTAAAATTATCTTCTCTGAGCTGTTGAGACAAAACTGCTACAGCAGAATATCATCATTGACATGTGTGATGTTAATCTGTCTACCTGTCATTAATAGGGTTCTACCAAGTCTCTCCTACCTCCTCTCACATCTTTTACCTACAGATGATGCTCACCTTCTCCCATTCGCGATCTTTGTTCAGTACAATCACCACCAGCCTGGGATGTGCCTGATAACCATCGGCTGTGAAGGACAAATCTTTACCTTCCCAAGTCACATTCATCATAAACCTAGGAGAAAGGGGAAAAAAAAAAAAAAAAAAAAGTGCAGTGAAAAATTAATGCGCTGTCCCAGCAGTTAATGAGCAAGCTAATTCAGTCATCAGAAGCACTGATGAAGTCCATGCATTAAATTCTGTTAACGCTGTAAAAAAACAAAGTGTTTCAGTGTTTCAGCACCATTTTAAACACATCCACATCAGACCTGTGTGTAACATCACACTTTCGTCTCACTAGTATAATACTCAGAGGTCACTGTATCTGTTCTGGCTTCATCTGTTTAGATGTCCAGGAGTCCTATCAGCCCTTCCTGACACTGCAGCTTTGCATGCTGTCTCTGTGACATGTGGATAACTTCCACTAATAACTTCAGGAAAAAAAAAAAAAAGACATAGAAACTTTGAAGGGGTCCATAATATTTCATTTCAATATTTTCAAGAAGAAAAAAGATTTTTATTTTTATTTTTATTTAGGTTAATTTTCAGTGGTTTACAAAACATATATAAGCTAATTAACATTTCAAATGAAAAAAAGAGGGAGGATTTTTTTTTTCTTTTGTTGAAAATATTGGTTCAATCCCAAATTTCCTGCCTTTACACTTGGGCATTGAATCAAGAAAACAGTTTATTTACCACAGGCTTCTGCGTAACTTTTCAGCTACAAAAAAGAAGACTTATCCAACTGAAAATTTTGTATAAATTTATGTCAATGGAAGGACATTACTCAGGGTACTACAATAAGAAGTGCCACAGCACTATTGCTTGCTTTCTCCATCTTCCTCCTCCTCTACTGCCATGCTAACCTGCATGTTCTAAGGACAGAAAACTACTCCTTATAAGCAATCCTGTCATTAGCAGTGATTACATCATTTCTACCAAGTCATTGCCCTTGAAGGTCTTAAATTCCTTACTTAGTTTTTGCTAATTTTAATACAGTCTGCTTTCTAATTGTTGCTTTCCATTCGTCATTGAAACACGTAGCCTCTTTTCGAAAGCATGGCACTTTTGGTGATTCAGAAATGCCGGCATTCTGGCTATTTAATAAACTCTTCTTTTGGTCTCGACTTTCCTCACAAAATAATTTTCTCTCAAAATTTTCCACGGAATTGTAACATAAATCCATATTTATATTTGTTCCAGTTCTACATAGCTTCAGTACTTCTCAGCGAGAACAGATTGTTTCCACCGCTCCAGGGTCAGAAAGAGTGATGAGAAACTGCAGTTTTTATTTAAAGCACAAATATGGGAAACTTGCTGCCAAGAGTCTGCACACAGGCCAAGCTCTCCCTGGACTGCGATATTGCAAAAATCTATCATTTTGCACATTGTCTGAAACTCTCTCACCTAAGAAATTTGGGCATGAAAGGGAAGTGAGTAAAATTATGGTGTTGGTGTTCTTCGGTCACACTGAAAAAAAAAATCTAACTCTAGGTTGTCAATGTGAGCCTGGCCAAGCTGTCCTGCGGGTGAGAGGAAAAACCTGAAGTCCCATCCTACTTGAAGATCCTATGGCACTTCCAGATGATAACATACTCTCCACCCTATATCCACAGTCTGAAGAGACCTACACCTATTCTCAGGGTATTCCACTAGATGAATTCAGTTCAGGTTTTCTCTTAGGTGCTCTCCTTCTGGAACTCCCCACTTAACGCTTGCACGTCCTATCCCTCAGATGAGTGTGCTATGGAAGGTATTAAAGTTAATCTAGATATTCTTCATACATTCCTCTGTAATGTTTTATCCACAAGAAACTGATACATTTTACATGGTGGGTTTTTTTTCTAGTAGCAGTATGGTCTCCTGGTGAATCTGACATCAAAATAATTCTTTTGTCTCTTGTTCAAAGGAGGCTTGCTATAGACTTAGCTGACTGAAAGTCCCAACAGCAGAAACACGCTAAATAAAACAACATAGACCCAGAAGAAATAATGACATTGTATCATAACAGTTAATAATTAAATGTGCACTGCCCTGAACAACCATATTAACACCATTCAGTACCAGTTTGACAGTATTTTGTAAATTCCCCCACTGCAATAACACATATTTTATGACAGACTTGCAGCATGAAAATTTTCCCCTCAGCAGAACTTTGCTCTTCAGTTGAACTAATTTCCCATATACTACATTTTTCATCCAGCACTGAAAGAGCTTGCTCAGGAATAAAAAGCTTGTTTGCCACCTCAAGAGCAAGCGGCAAACCACTGGACAGAACTTGCTTGTGCATACACGTAGGAAGCCAGCAAAATGCTCACTCACTGCCGAAAATCGAGTGCATTGTGACCCAAGGAACAAAATGCTGAGAACACTGCAAGGGAAAAGTAAGGACATAATGTGAAAGCATGCACTACTTGTATTCATATTTATGCACCCTCATTCATGGGTCTCTCCTTTGAAATTCCTACAGATGAAATAGCCCCCCACAAGGAATGCCCACCTCTTATAGGGCCAGGCACAAATGAGCTCATCTCTACAAAACTGGAGGCTGAGGACTTTGTGTCTGGCTAAGGGCTGGACCACTAATAAGGCTTTGGTGTCCAGTCAGGACTTTAATTACATAGACGCTGGCGATCAGGCTTGAGTTGAATCCTTCTTTTGTGAATTTTGGTAGGATTGTTACCCCAGATTTCAAACACCACTTATCACATTTTTGGGAGTTATGTGCAAATCCTCCAGACTAGAAGCCATTCAATGGCCTTAAGAAGATGCAGTGCTGTAGCTGCAGTAATGTTCAAGCACTCCAAAATACAGATGAAATCTAAAATGAAAAACTGGATTCATTGTATATTTTAAACTGTGAATTTTCAAACAATTGAGTAGTGAAATCTGCAAATTAAAAAATGGCCCCTAATCTGTAGAAGTCTCTTAAAACATGTATTGTCTGAGTCATCTACAAAAGTATCATTGAATGACGCAGTCTGAGCTACCCCAGTTTCTCAAATTGCAGCAATAAAAAAGAACTTCAAAGATATTCTTGTTTTCCCAAGCAGGGTCCCCTGTACAAAATTCATCAATTGCCTGTGTTTTTCAGAAACAAGTGACTAAGGTCTACATTCACTTTTGAACTGTATTTTTCCTCCACAAAGGACAAGACGTCCTTCTCTGCTTTTACTGGCCAGGATCCTAAGGTACCTGTCTCTCTGAAAAACAACTGCATGCTACTCTATTCCTGGATAGGAAGAGTGAGGAAAAAAAAGCATTTATAGTCTATGTTATTATTACAGAGTTCTAAATTTGCCCAAGATTAGTTCTGTGCAAGATGTCTTTGGTTTCTGAATTGGTCAAAACATATTTCTGAAGTAGTTTTGGAATTGCCTATTCCTGTTCTTGACTAATTGCAGTGCTTGATTATTTGAGCTCCTTACTTTAATGGGGAAATTCAGCATACACCTAGGATTAGTAGTTAATCTGCTTTCACACCTCATTAATGCTACAACCTTTGCAAAGATATGATAGCAGGAGGCCTTGTGATGGTGTTATGACACTTAAGTCTTAACTGACTTTTGAAAATTCAAGTTCGTGACTAAGACTCCCCAGGTGATACATGTATGAAAGATGGGAATTTGGGGCAGAAGTTAAGCTGTTCTCATACTGAATTCAAAACAGGTTTTTATCATGCAATGGGCCAAGCCTGTACTACATTTCAAAAGCATTTTTAAACATTTATACATTTTTTTCACCTTCCCCAACAAAACTGAAAAAGAGAAGTGCTAAAACACCACAACAGAAAACTGTTCACGTTGAATTTACAGCAACCATCTGAAGCACCAAGGTTACAAAACCACTCTGAAGATTTCCAACTTAATTTTTATAGATTCCGAAAGATCAAGCAGTTCAAATAAGGCATCAGATTAATGCCAAAACTGTACAATATTTACCCAAATTAAAATTCAGATATTATCCAGAAAGACAGAACACATTTCAGTAAGGTGGGATTTCCTACACTTTAAATATTATATCACAACTTCACTGACTCCACTTTCTATTATGGGGGAAGACAGCAGAAGGATGAGAGTGCTACCTCAGTTTTTAGAAGACCACTTTGTAGGATACAGCATTGCTGAAACAGAAGCACCTTTCTCGTGGATCTCATTACAGAAGACATGGACCTTCTCTCCTTGTAACATTTTGGGTAATTCTTTTACTGCATGCCATCAGCTGAAACACCTGCAATGCTGTGACCACTCCTGGAGCAGAATCTCTGAGGCTTTTTGTTCTAGTTACACAACAGCAAACATGCTTCCAAGCTGTAGGATTTCTTCTGATGTTTAACACGCATATGTATATGCAAGATACACAAGCGTTGCCCTAATAGATGCAAGTATTTGAGAGCAAAAGCAAGAAGGTTTAGTGGATTCTGTGGCAAGCATATATTTTAAGTAAAAATAATGAAAATTATAAAGATCATTTTGTCTAAAACAAAAATCATTCCAGTGTTCAGGGAAGTCCTCACCTGGGAGTACCTTTCCCCATGCTGTACCTCTGGGATGCCAGGCAGGGAGCATCTTTGCAAATATTCATTCATAGCAAGCAAGCATGCCTGGGCTGAAACTAGTGTGAAATCTGCCCAGTGCCCAGCTCCAGAACAGATCACCAGCTGGGAAAAAAGGAATGGGTAAGGCAGAGGCAGTAATGAAAACTTATCACTCCTAAGCTACCTCCAAGCAAGAGAACTTTGTTATCAGACCTGAGAAACCCATCACACGACCTGATGGCTGCAGGGAGCAGAAAGCCCCCGGGACTCCAGGAGCTCAAGGCTGTGACTCCTGCCCTTACCCTGCAGCCCAGCTCAGCAAACCCAATAAATCCCTCAGGTGCCATCACTGCAGACTATCATTTTTTATTTAGCGCCTTCCTCACCATGGGGCAGTGTTTTAAATCCGTGACAACTGCAGGCAATGAAGAGAAACAGTGGAGATTTCAGGAAACAAAGGTTTCATAAAAGCAGCTCTCCCCCTCCTTTCCCAAAGAAGGGACTTCCAAGATGAGATTGAAAGTAGATGAAATACTTCACAACTGACATGTCATCTGGTGATATTTCACTTTCCTCCAAACAGTATGTACTAACCATTTTAATAATCTAGACAGCCAGCCTGTTTGGGCTTGACGTTCACCCAGGATCATACCTAAAAAAGCAGGAGGGAATCCAAATTTTATCTTTTTTTGTTTCTTTATTCTGTTGAGCCTATGAACTGCTGAGCTTCCTTCTGATGCTGCTGTGAAATCTGGAAAATACTTATCAAGAGAAACCTGACAAAAAGTGATTTATCATTAAGAAACAGATTTCCTAAAAATGTCTGTAAAATTAAATCGAGAAACTCTGTACATAAAATATGTAACAAGGTCTGAAGTACATACAGAAACAGGTCTGAATTAGATCACTATTAAGCAAGGTAGTGATGCATTTTTCAAACAGATAAGCATTTTTTCAAGACAATTTTATATCTTAGGCTACGTGGGATTTTTTTTTCTAACTTCAGATCCTTCCCAATGATGCAAAGACAGAGCCTCCTCTTCCTCTTCGTGCCTCCTCCTCCTCCTTCACGTCCCCCAGCCCTCGCTCTCCTGAATATAACTCCTGTTCCTGGAGCTGCATCTCCCTAGGCCTTGAGCCAGCATGGATGAATCAAATTTTGGGAACAATATGCTCGGTGACTGTGAAAAAGGAATGGCACGCCAACTACTTGTACCTTCTGCCAGCTGCTCCTTAAAGCATGAGATGCCACCAGGTCTGGAAATGTCATTTCGCCCCAGTTCTGCCAGACCAGCAACCAAGTTTTTGGAGAACCCTTCTAAAAGGGGGACAGGGTGGGAGCAAAATGAGAAAGGGCCCAGCTGGCTGGGCAGGTGCCACAGACTAGCATAACCCATCAAACACCAGAAGGTTTAGTGAGCTACTGTTATTATTAGTAATAACATTTTGTAAAAAGTGCTAATATGTTTATATTTTGCTTCACCATCCCAGCAGCACCCTAGACTCATCCCTGGGAAGCCTGCCTGGTTCTCTGCAAGGGGACAGTCTCTGCAGCAACACCAACTCCAATACCCTTCACGTTTATATTTTGAATTTCAAGGCCTGCTTCCAGCCCTGAAAGCTGGCTGTGTTCAGCTGCAGAACGCAGGCCATGCTTGCTCTTTTGTTGTTGTTGATTCGCTTTTGGTTAGCATCCCAATAAAGGGAAAGTGTTCTGGAAGCCCTTAAGCTGCTACCTGATTCTGCTTCCTAAACTGATTTTGCTTCCTAAAATGACCTGACCTGGGAAAAAATACTGATACAAATTTTCTATAATTTCTTCATTTTATCAGCACACCTGCATCACAGGTGTGGTGCTGGTGAAGTTTAGTTTTACTTCCAAAGGAATGTGAGTTTCATCAATTCATTTTCTGCTGTTTAATGTACAGAACTGTTTAACTGTACAGAGCTACTGCACAATACAGAACTTTTATGCTATAAAAGAGAGCACTTAGAGCACATGAATTAAAAGAAGTGAAAATAGCTAGTTGTTAGTGTTTAAAATATGCTCATCGGCAGGAAGTTAAATTTAGTGTATCCCCATGTGCCAACCTCACTGCTACACTACCGTACCATATCTCCTGATCAGAAGTCATCCCCACACAAACCAGTCAAAGTGGGATCCTGCCACTACCAAAAATTTTCTTCTCTAGAACATCTTTTCTCATTTAGTGTTTCATGTTGCCAATAAATTCTTGTCATCCAGGATGTCTGAACTTAGCTGGTAACATTGGTAGGGACCAGCAGCTTGGTCCTCATTTGAAGACCCTCGTCTAAATGCACTGAGAATCTGGGTCTCCCTGCATCCCTGTGGTCTCGGCAGTTTTATTCCTGCTGTCAGCTGTTTCAGTTTTCTGTTTTCCCCTCTTTTGGATTCCTTTTTCTCTAGACCAGCAGATGCAGTGGCAAAGAAGCAGAAATGAGCAAACCCAGCAGTGTTCAAAACCTGAAATGTCTTCAAGTCTTAAAATTGCCAACCATATCCTGGGCTGCATCAAAAGGGTGGCTGAGGGAGGTGATTATCTCCATCTGCTCTGCCCTTGTGAGGCCCTGCTTGGAGTGCTGTATCCAGCTCTGGGGTCACCAGCACCAGAGAGATGTGGACCTGTTGGAGTGGGTGCAGAGGAGGGCCACAGCAATTATCGGGGGCTGGAGCACCCCTCCTGTGAAGAGAGGCTGAGAGCATTGGGGCGGTTTAGCCTGGAGAAGAGAAGGCTCCAGGGAGGTCTTATTCCAACATTACAGTACCTAAAGAGGTCTTACAAGAAAGACAGAGAGAGACTTTACAATGGCATGTAGTGATAGGGCAACGGGCAACAGTTTTAAACTTTAAGAGGGTAGATTTAGATTAGGTATTAGGAAGAAATTGGCAGTGAGGCCCTGGGCCGGGCTGCCCAGAGATGCTGTGGATGCCCCATCCCTGGCAGTGCCCAAGGCCAGGCTGGACGGAATTTGGGCACCCTGATCTAGTGGGAGGTGTCCCTGCCCACAGCAGGGTTTGGAACTGGGTGGTCTTTAAGGTCCCTTCCAACCCAAACTTTTCTGTGATTATATTAAATAACACTTGCTTTCCTGCACAGCAAGTACATTAATAGTGAAAAAACATTTTGCTCCCTATATAGTTATTAAATAACAATACATCTTCAAACACACAATAAAGCAGATAATAGGTGTTGGTTTTTTTGTTTGTTTGTTTGTTTGTGTTTTTATTTTCCAAGTCTTTTGACAGAACTTAATGAAATGGACAAATCTTTGAAAATTGGAAAACATTAAACAGATTTGCTGGATTATTCATCAAACCATTGTGTCCAAGTAATACTTGATTTCACTTGAAAGAAAAAGAGGAAAATTCATCTGTCATTGCTAAAAGTTGACATCAAAAGATTGAACCTGATGAATGAATACTAGGACTTCAAGGACAGCGCATCTTCTGGAGTAGATGCTTTCATAGGCACATTGCAACAGCAGCACAACAGCAAGGCTAAGGAGATGAAATGTGTGGTAGGCCATCACCTGGCCATCAGACCGGACCCCTGTGAACTTCAGGATGCTGCTGCTCTCTGGCTTAGGTGATGATCACAGAATCATCTAGGTTGGAAGAGACCTCTAAGATCATCTAGTCCAACCTCTGTCCTAACACTAACAAGACCTCCACTAAACCATATCACTAAGCTCTACATCTAAACGTCTCTTAAAGACCTCCAGGGATGGTGACTCAACCACTTCCCTGGGCAGCCTATTCCAATGCCTAACGACCCTTTCAGTAAAGAAGTTCTTCACAATATCCAACCTAAACCTCCTCTGGCGCAACTTTAGCCCATTCCCCCTTGTCCTGTCACCAGGCACGTGGGAGAAGAGACCAACCCCCACCTCGCTACAGCCTTCTTTAAGGTACCTGTAGAGAGCGATAAGGTCGCCCCTGAGCCTCCTCTTCTCCAGGCTGAACAATCCCAGCTCCGTCAGCAGCTCCTCGTAAGACTTGTTCTCCAGACCCCTCAACAGCTTCATTGATTAATAAGGGAAACAACGCCTGGTGAGAGTATGAAACCACAGCCTGCCCAGGGCTATTTGGTCAGCTTTCTAGTCTGACACCTTCACTACCAAAGGTAAAATAAGTCTCCAAATCCCATACGTTATTTGGTTGTATTTCAAAATTGAATGTAACTAAACGTAAAAGCATGGTCAACAACTGACTATGCCTATGGACAGGCACATCTTGCTTTTCAGGAGAACAACAGATCAACAGCTTTGTCACCCCTCATCCATCCCTGTAAAGATCAGAGTTATTGGAAATGTTGGGAAATGTCTCTCCCAGGGTTATGACTTTTAAACACAATGTGAGTACACTACTAGACAAAGCAGAAACATTTCTATTCATAAAGCAGCAGAACTTTCCGTGACAACTGGCAGGATAAATTTGTCTTGCTGTTTGTTTAGATTTTTTTTTTTTTTGAAAGAGAGAGCAAGAGAGCATTTGTTCAATTGACATTGCATTAGTGAACTTCTACCTATCTATCTTCTATCTTCTATCTATCCTGCTGTGCTGGTGCCAGTATTTCACGCAATGTTATTTTTCTGTCTTGGGAGATTCTAGGTCTTCCATGGTTGGGAAAAGAGTTGAATCAATACATATATATTTAAAATTAAAAAAAAAATAGTGTTGGAAAAAATATTTTAGTTTAAATCTTTAATTCATATAGAAAACACTAGTTTTTATATAGGTATCAGAAATTAACATTGATTGGATCATCTCAAAAACTAAAGCAAAATGGATTTTTCTGGGTCTGGAAAACCGATGAAAGCATCTTAGAATTGCAGTGGCAGGAAGAATAAATTGTGTGCTTCATATATATCTTCAAGTTAATTTAATACTCAAAGAGTTTAAGAAAGAGGGAGGAGGAGCTTTCACTTCAGAGCTTCCTTTACACAGAATTTCTTCATAAGGAGATGAACCTTGCTATCTAGGTGTGGGAAGCAGCACATAAAGCATTACCTACCTCCATTTACACGCAAATTAGCTATTATGGCATAGCCTTAGAATACTATACTGGGTTTAAAGCTGAATTTAGACTGTCATTATAACAGATGGAGTCTAAAATCCTCTTTCCTGCTCTATTTTTGAGCTTGATTTTCCTCAGGCATCACCTTATAGGGCCACTTTCCTGCTCTCCACCAAGTGGTCTGCCCCTGAGCTTGCAAGCAGTGCCCCGCTGTGTGACCCCACTTCTCCTGCACGTTCCAAGCATGGACAGGGAGGCCCAGTACAGCAATTATTTTAGCCCTTTATCATTGTAAGTATGCTCTGAAATCCTTTCTTCAAGTTAGTTCCTTAATACAATATCATATACATTTATCTTGTAGTTTAAAATACAAAGCTGCACTATCTGTAGCCTTGAACTGTGAAGATGACATTTCAGAATAAAACCCCAATTTAGGCAGTGATTTCTAGAGGACACTTTGACCTTCATGTAGGAAGAAAACTGCAATCGAGGGATGAGGAAAAGAAAGCACAATTAATTTATTTTATTCACATTGGCATGGAGAGACTGGTCAGCTCCCAGAGATTACTTAGCAGTGCTAAATGCTTGCATAAACTTGCTTTTCTTGCAGATTATATGTGACAAGAATAGTCTTGGGGAGTTATTACATAAGGAGAACTATTTAAAGTTTATACATTTTAGTGTAATTCTGACATTTCTAAATTAAAAACAGCCTCTTTCTCGTTCCTATGTTGTTGGAGTAGCTCAAAGCATCTTCTGTACAGAAAATCCATTCTCACATCATAACTCAGTGCTTTGCGTCACAAAAAGACTTTATTAAGCACAGTGCACTATATCCAAACAACGCCTATTAATAATTTCTGTATGCACCATGCACTGCACACTGCAGAATCTCCTGGTGAAGTCTAATCTCACTGCCCTAACGCTCGCAAGCCTTGTTCTTGTAGTCATACATATTTCATGAGAAAAAATGATTGTTTGAAGAAAGACAGCTTGTGCTGAATGCCTAACTCAAATCTACAGCTGTGCACTGCCAACCCTGTGGGGTAGGAGCCCTTTTCAAAACAGGTTCAAGTTGTTATGGTCTGTCCAACTGGACCACTGTATTTTAAGCACCAACACTTGTGCTGACATAACACTCTAAGTTTTATGGCTTATGAAATACATGTATGAAATGTTAAAATCCATTTACTTGGCAGTATTTGGCCTCTAAGAGAGCTTCTGAAGAATGCTGTGCCTGAAGATGCCATTTTCATAGAAAACAACAACTGTTCCAGGACATCATACAGCAAACAACTCCTATTCTAAGTATGCACATACAGCTCAGAAAATTAAAAACATCCCATAAACTCCTATATGAAATCGGCACTGAGTTTCCTTCTTGTGGCAATTCCAACCTCCTTTTCTGTAAAGTGCTTCATCTGCACTATTCAGTCAAAACAAATGTCATAAATACTGCTTAGTAACTTTCCTATGATATATTGCAAAGTGTTATAAAAATATGCAAGATTCCCTTTACTTCCTCTCACAAAACACACAAATTTATTTCTGTGTGACATGTATTACGCAACATTTTGGATACAAGTAATGTACTACTTCCAAAGGGGATATATAAAAGGCCCAAGATAATAAATAAATAACAGAGAATCCCGATTTAAACCTTGCCGGTTCCCACATGACAAACTGTTTTGAGGAAACTCCCATACCAACTTAGATTAGTGCAGATGAAGTTTTGCAGTTATTCTCGTAAAGGCAACAAAAATCAAATCCTCACAAGCAGAAGTGACATATTTCAGTTCAGGTAGTAAAAGCTGCCTAACTAATCTAATACTTCTATAATGTCCAGGGACACCTCCTTTACACTGCATATCTCTTTTCTTCCAAAATATTACCAGCTTCCTGCTGATGCAAGTGAGAGTCCCAGAGAAACTGGCAAGGCCTTCATAGCATTTTGGCAATTGAATTCATAGTTAAGGTACACAATGGAGCAATTTTATTAACTCAGTTTCATACCCCCTAACACTAATTTCTATTGCCTTCTACATCAGGGCCAGAGCAGTGTTTATTCTCCACAGCATGTAACATAATTTCCGTGTGCACAGTGAGCATTGCAGCAAGTCTTATTGCACATTCCCTTGGAACATCTGAAAATCATTGCTTAAAAAGAGTGTGACAGGATTAACAAAACAAACAAACAAAAAAACATTATTCTCCTTCAAGAAACATATAATGGCACTAGAATGGAAAATTATCAAGGTTCTGTAGGAAAAATAGATAAACAAATAAATAAGAGAATAATCCTTACTTGTGCAAGGTGTGAGATGGCCGGTCATTTTTCTCCAGTTGACCATAACAGCTAGTTTTTGCTTCAGGAATGAAGGAATATTTTTCCAGCATGGCTGATGCAGCAGTGGCAATAATCCCAAGGCCATCCCGCACCCGAGCTTCTAAGCTGTAGTCCCACTCATCATAAGATGCTGAAATGAGTCCTGAAGGAAACTCCTTGGGGGTGATTTCTGTGTTACCACTAACCAGGCTGGGAACTATCCAAAAGAAATCATAGCCAGTAAGGCCCAGGGAGCGAGCCTCATCCAGTATGTAGACAGCTTCATCTTTGGAGCAATACAGCAGGATGACAGATGAATGAATTTTCTTCAGCTGAATTTGTGTCTTGGCATCTCCAAAGGCAGTATCAAGTACGATGATATTCTGCATGTCCCAGCCCACAAAACTATTTTCCACTGTGGTCTTAATGACATTGATGAAGTCTCGATATCCAGGGAAGGTGGTGGTCACCAGAGAAAACACGTGCCAGTCATAATCCTGCATGATCTTCAGCATGACAATGGCTTCCTGCTGGATAGAAGCCCCAAACTGGAAGAACGTTGACATCACATCCTAGAATACCAAATACAGTGGAAGATTATTACTTTGGGACAAGTCTAAAAAGAAGAGAATCTCTACTTCTTTTTTAGGTCCACTGTGGCTACCAAACTTTTGCTGTATTCAAAGAACTTTCTGTGCCTTATCGTATTCATATCATTAATAACCAATGCTGATCATAAGTGAGTACCACAGCAAATTAAAATATTCGCCAAAGAGTATGAACATATATTTACATAGGAAATTTCCAAGTGCTTGGTCACCTGAAGACAGCAAAGCAAATCAGTACTTACTGAGGAAGCACAAGCTCCCCAGAGACAGCCACTCACTGTTAAACACCTCATCTCCAGCAGAGGTAGCTTTAGATTCACCAAACTGACCCAATAAATTAATAGCAATTTTCAGACACAATGTAAATAAATTGCAATGCACATGCTGTACAGATATGAATGACCTCTGTTACTGCCAAACCTAATGTCTGAGTGATACTTCACTTCCCATAGGTCCGTCTTGGTGGAAGCTGTCAAACTCTGCAGAACTACATTTATCGTCCCCACATGCCAAGCTTACTACTGCTCACGAACTCACTACTGCTCACGCTCCATTCAGATCACATGGCCCATTGATGCCTGATGTAGAATTAACAGGATGGCACTCCAGGGACAACCAGCAAGCCGCTGGTGTCCTCATTAAAGGGCTGAAATGGGAGTAAATTCAAACAATGACCTCTTAGTCTGTAACTGGAAGCTGCATTGCCTTCCTGAGGGATACAGCTGAGCAATCAATTTGCTGCACAACTTGTTTCTAATATTTGTCTTGGGCTTTTACAGTATTCACAGCATTCTACACGGCATAAGGGCAGGTACCTCTTATTTTAACAACCTCTGTCAAAAATAGGGACACATATTTTGTGGGCACTAAATTTACAAAGTTTTCAATTGGTCTATTTTTGCCATGTTGCAATAAGTTCTAAATTTATTTTTGAATTTTATATTCTGGATTTATATAGATCGCAATTATTAGAGTATCAATGTATACACCTTCTTTATTTTCAATTTACTTCAGTATTTTTCCAGACCAGCAGAGGCAACTTATATGCATCATACATGAAATTCTTCTATGCATCATACAGAAATTCTGCTGAAAGAAAAGTTTATCATTTAAAAAAGAAACCGATCATATAAGATTTCTTAGGTAGCCTTTAAAGGAGAGAGATTTTAACTCTATTACTAACACACAGGGTGTTTAATTTCAGTTTTATGAATGTGGTTGTAAACTGCTGTCCTTTTGCAGGTGAGGAGAACAGAAGCAGATTAATTGACTTAGGTTTCACAGCAAGGTGGTGTTAAACATACAATTATTAGTGAGAACAGTAACTCAGCTCTCCAAGTTCTGGCTTTTATCTACTGAAATCTATTCACAGGAAACCGAGTGCCTGTATTTTTTATTTTAATAGAAGATGAGGAGTGTTATTACTTTCAGAGCATTAAGAACCTGACACCAGGATTTTATATAGCTTAACAGCAATACCAGTCTTACAACTGGTGTCAGACCATGAAGACTGATATCGAAGGTATAAAATACACATCACTGGTGGTAATGAAACCATCTGCTGTAGCATATTTGTCACATCAAAGGCGGCATTCTGAATGCCAGTACCAGATTTCACAGAATCATAGAATATCCTGAGCTGGAACGGACCCATGAGGATCAATGAGTCCAACTCCCAGCTCCACACAGGGCAACCTAAGAGGTAAACCAAACATCTGAGAACATTGTCCAAATGTTCCTTGAGCTCAGGCAGGCTCGGTGCCATGACCACATCCCTGGGGAGTCTGTGCCAGTGCCTGACCGCCCTCTTGGTGAAGAACCTTTTCCTGATACCCATCCTGAACCACCCCTGTAGCAGCTCCATGCCATTCCCTCAGGTCCTGTTGCTGTCCCCAGGCAAAAGAGATCAGCACCTGCCCCTCCGCGCCCCTCTAACCATATTTGTAGCTCTTCTTCGAACAGACTAATAGTTTTATGTCCTCCTTATATTGTTGCACCCACACCCCCACACAGTACTCAAGTTGAGGTGGCACTAGTGCTGAGTACAGTGGGACAATCACTTCTTTCCAACATTCAGCTCTTCAGTGCTTGATAGACCCCAGGATATGGCTGGCCCTTTTGGCCCCAGGGCACACTGTTGACTTATACTGAGCTTGCCATCAACTAAAATTCCCAGATCCCTCCCTGCAGAATGGCACAGCAGACACTTGTTCCCCAGCTTGTATGTACATCCAGGACAACACCATCCTGGTTGAAGAATCCAGCACTTGTTTTTGTTAAAACTCATGCAATTAAACAAACAAACAAACAAAAACAAACAAAACAAACAAACAAAAAAACTTCATACACATTTTGACCTAGAGCAGCCCTTGTTATACACCTTTCAATGGCAATAAACAGTGGTCTTGTGTACAATGGCCTGTGTCACCATGAAAGGAGTCTGACAAAACAAGCAAAATACTAAAAATTAAGCTTTTCCTTTTGTAAACATATTGCTAGAAAACTAGTTTACAGAAGGAGTTTTGATCAAAACAAGAGTAAAGTTGTAAAGTTCACATCCATATTGCATGAATCCTTTTTACATAATTGTGAATATGAACTTTAGCCAAAATTAAGAAATTAATATAAATCTGTTATGAGAATGATGAAAAGATTGTAATTATATGGTGAAAACAATTCCAGGTTCAGGAAAAGTGCAGATACAAATATCACAAGCCAAATTCTCTTCTGAAGAAATTCTACGTAGCTCCACTAACTTCATGTGATGCTTTTATAGCAGCTGAAGATCTGACTCTACGTGTTTACAATGATTTTGAAACAGATGTCAGACTGCAAGTAAATTCTAGCTTCAGAAACTTTAGCAGATATTTAAACACCTATAAAGAGAATATTCAAGGGCACATTATCCACTATGTTTAGAAAGAAAAAAAAAAAAGGAAAAAAAAACTAGTGAAGAAAACAGCAAATAAATAATTAAAACTATAAGGAATTCTAGAGTTGTATCCTTAAACACCTACAGAAGTGTTCATTTGCGGTTTTTTAAAACTTCACATTCCTCCTAAAGAGTACAATTATTGCTTTGCTTTATACAGACTTAGTATTTTATTACACATGCAAAATCTAAGTTGTACTTTTCTATATTCAAAAAACAAACTAAAATGATGTTTGTAAAAAAAAATATTCAGCTATTTTCATTTAACTGTCATCTCATCACCCATTAAAGTCATTTCCATAGGAGGAATATAGATGTAATATCAAAGGTGCTTTCAATGTACATCAAATGAATGTACTTTTTTTTTTTTTTCTCTTGGCCCCATATTTTGAAATTATTGGTGGAGGATGCAAGAAAGCTATACCAGTTACCCAATAAAAGAAATTTTTATACAAAGGAATTCTGTAGATAAATCTCAAAATATGAAAACCCCTAGATGTTACACTGATATGAGCAAAAATTTATTTAGTAGTAGCTATGGAAATTAAGAAATGCTTTATTCAAACTGACTTGATTTTTCTTTTCTAGCTTCTTAGCTGGATTCTAGCACAGCCATGTAAACAAAGAAACAGACATGAAAAGAGAAAGAAAAAAATAAACGAAAACTTTATTTTCTTCTATCCTGCACATGAACACAGTTTATAGCTACACTGAGCAGTCAGGCATTGGAATGGGTTGCCAAGAGGAGTGGTGGAGTCACCGTTCCTGGGGGTGTTCAAGGAAAGGTTGGATGTGGTGCTTAGGGACATGGTTTAGTGGGTGACGTTGGCAGTAGGGGGATGGTTGGACCGGATGATCTTGGAGGGCTTTTCCATGCTTAATGATTCTATGATCTCCCAGTATGTTTCATACCAAAAATAAATAATCCTTCAACTGGCTTTTTTGGTTGTTTTAACAGTATTCTTGAATTTTGTATACAATGTAAAATTGTCATTACAGACCAGAATTTCAACATTCCCATGTTCATGCACAGAACAGACAGCAGCTCTCTTTAGAGCTTTGACAGATTAGTATATTAGACTAAGTTGCTTTTTAATTAGTGTACTGAGTCTATAACTCAGTCGCTATCATCAGAATTGCACATTTCACTTCCCTAATTCCAACAAATTACATGAATATTTCTCTCAAAACCACATCCTCAGTTATATTCATGACATCTTAGTTTCCAGCTCCAGCTTTTCCATGAGATCAGCAGGGCAGATTCACTGCTGCTGTAACAGCGGAGGTTAGCCCTGACAGTGGTTTATGGCTACTGGGGGAAAAGCTGCAATAGTTGGTTGGTTAGAGAAAGAAACGCTTATATAAAATACTATACTACTTTTATTAAATGAAAATGAAATGCTAAACCAGAATAAAATTGGGGTCAACTTAAGACCAAAATCAATTTTCCACTCGGTGGGCTTGTCATATTTATATTTAATGATATTATGACAAGAAGCAAGAAACAATATGGAATATGGTTTAAAAAGCAATCCATGGAATGATTTTATTCAGTTAGAAATATTATTATTACAATGAGACAACAAGTAAAACTTTAAAGATATCTTAATTACTTCACTCTCTCTCTGTATCTTCCAAGGAGATATAGAAAAATAATTGTTCTCCTATTTTATGCCACTGTAATGCAGATATTCTGTTTTTATAACAGTTTTAAGGCATGCGGTGCTAGGTCTACATATACAGTGCAAGCTGTTTCCTGTTTAATGAATTATAGTAGATATTTGGCACTTATGAGGACTGAAAAATCTGAAAAACAGAGATTAGTCATGAATTTAAGCTGAATAATTTAACATCACATCAAAAATATCCAGAAGGAAATTATTTTTATGAATCTCAAATGTAGGTGAATAATATATTTTGCAGCGCATTACCTTGGTATCATTTATATCGGACTACTTGAAATGATGCAATGATTCCCAGATAAAAGCGAGGTGAATTGTGTTTAGATGTGATAATATCCAGGTTTCAGACATACAGTCTCTTCCCTCCATAGAGACCCATAGAAAAATTTCAGTAAATGCAAATACCAAAATGGAGGAGCTGAAAGGAAAACCTTTCCTCCCAAGACACCCTGCACACTTTTAAAGTCTTTAGTTATTACATTCCTGTCTCCATTTATTAAGAGTATGGAACATGCAATTCCCAACACAAACATCTCACAGAAGTGCCCAGGGAGAAAACTCCCCTATTATCACCATGGGACCAATCTGGGGGGAAACTATACAAAACTATGTACTTTCAGGCAAAACAGAGCAACATATGACTGTGGAAATAATTTACTAATTATTAGAAAGAGCAGAAGAAACTTCCTTCCCCAGGACTTGTCACCTCTCCAGTCACACATGGCAAGGCACACTGCAGGATAGGCAGGGCAGGGACTCTATGGCCGAGGATAGATTTTATGTTCTCCAAATCTGCCCACACATACCTGTGAAGATTTTGTGTGTTCCACTATTTGTTACTGAGAAGATGAATACTCTCTGACAGAGCTAGAAAAAGGATGGAAAATTTCTTACCATGTAATTTAACTGTGCAAATGCAGAGCCACAAAATAGTAAAGGTCAACAGAAAGGACGAATGAAGGGCTTACTTTTTATTTTAAAAGTTTGCTCTGGGAGAGGAACACTCAAGTTAGAAAAGGGCATTAGCAAGCAAGGGAGTACATTATGGCTTTCCCACATCTGACATCTCCCCTTTTATTATTTCAAGGAATAAATATCAGAGAAGCGTGATTGTGAAATATTAGCACCAGATTAATCAAGCATGTTCTCTCCCATTTCCTGAGGGAGCCTGCAGGGATTCATTTTGTAGAGGTTTCTGTATTTTCAGGTCATGGTTTTATCCTAAGAATTTCACTAGATAACATATTTTTTCTTCATTATATCTTTTTAATTATAATATACTTCTTTGGCTTATCAGGGCCTGCTACAAGAGTCAATGTTTGTCACTAATTTTACATTTACAAAAATTAGCAAATAAATACCAAGGGATGAGAACAGGGTTTCTAAAGATCACTGCAGAGTCCAATGGTTTTCAATCCTTTACATTCTTCAAATACTACAATGTCATGTCTAATGAACTTAAAGTAACTCAACATGTCATCGTGCTGAAACAGCATAACTTAATTACGGAAGATGACTAGTTTTGCATCCTAGATGACTAGGCTGGAACGCACCAGATGGGTTTTCATTCATGGACTGTGCAAATATCGGAAACTGGAGTCTCAGTGTCAGCTACTGGTCCACTAGGACAGGCCAGCGAAAAATGCTTTCAAAGACTGAAATTACATCAACAAGCCTCTGACTGAATCTGGTTAAGGAAAAAACAAACAAACAAAAAAAAAACACAACAACCAACGTGATGTGAACCAGCAAGGATTTTCATGTTACCATTTGATAAAAGGTTTATTCTCAAGATGTCCCCTTTCCAGATAATTTTCATCTTCCACTATTACAGAAATGGCTTACGCTTATCTCAATGAAGAAGAGCAAAATTGACTCATGTAGGTCTGTGAAAAGCAGTGTGTAGCTGGCTGCACCATAGCTACTTGGATGAATGATGGCTATCATAGAACTTCTGGGGTGAAAGAGAATCCCAACACATAAGTAGTAGTACAGCACTGATGCCTGCATGGAAGATAAGGGAGGACAAATATTTTCTGAATACAGATCAGTCCCTCTTTTTCCCATTCGGGTCCATGACATGCTGCTGAACATCAAGGTGAACTGTTAGCACTAGCCTAATATTTCTAATTTTTGGAGAAGAAGAGATTAATACAAGTTCTGTACTTTCTCCAGGTATTTCACCATGAAAAATACAGCAACATATAGTATATCAATTATTTAGCAACAAAGAAAGATTTTATGCCATATATTATAGCCGAGTATGATTTCTCTTATGCCCCTTGTTATAATTGCAGATAAACATTTTGCCATTTATCTAATTTAGATGTCTGATTTTCTCATGGTTTGTACAACCAGTATCCTTATGCTTTATTCATGTAATTAGTCAGCACTGATACAAGTAAATGGTTTCCTGAACAGTCCAGAGAGACATAATTTTCCGTGGGGAAATGACTTGAAATTAGCCATGCTGTACATTTTACACCTCAAGGAACACCTGAGTTCATTTGGAGAGCTCTTGAGTCTGTCCCTTCAGTGAAAACCCTATAAACAGTTGTTATGAATGATTAGGAAACGATCAGGAAAGCTGATGACTTTTCAAAGACAGAGAAGACCATTGCTGTGAAGATACTCCAAAGACATTGGGGCAAGTAACAGACTTTTTGATGTGTGGAAACATTAATCTGCCAACAATTCATATTTGATGCATCACAACAAAGTTGTGACAGAGCTAGAAGTAAATGGGGTCCTGTTTCTTATCATGTTTCTATGCAGAGAAAAAGTTTAGAATATGCTGATGATGATCTGTTCTGTATGGGTTACCTACCTAGATGAGGCAAATAATTCACACAAAATGATGCTATAAAAATAGCTAGAAGGAAACCTGAATGCAAATCAGAAGGTCTTAAAGTGTTGTCAGCTACCATGATTTTACCACAAAACTTTCAAAAGAGAGGAGGGGAACCAAAGGGCCACCTCTGGCGCCAGGGGATCACAATAGATAAATAAATAAATAAATAATAAGTACAGTGATTTTATTTAAGAATTTTTCCAGTTCTCATGGTCGTAGGGAAAAATATCAAAATGAATCCAGAGAACATTAGGGTCTGACAAACCCAACAGCAGGTAAGTTTACACCCAAATCCCTTTAGTTTCCAGGCTTGGGTAATAAATTTTTACAATTAAAGACTGAAGAGCAGCTAAGGATTACATTGCTTCTATGTACTTTTGCTGAAAACAAAATGATAAAATCCCAGACTTATTTTCAGAAACACAAAAATGCATTTTGCAAACTCATAGAAAGCTTTTCACCAGGTAACAGAAAAAAATGAAAACAAAAAACACCAGTAATAGAGGGCACCAGAGAGCTTGTGAATCAGCCTAGTGAAAGTCCAAGAAATCCAGCAGGGATAAATGCAGATGTTTCAGGAAGGAAGGTCTGAATAGCTTTCCTCTCCTAGTACTGGTATTTCATTGGAACTCACATAATTTACCTCCTCTAGAAATAAAACACCATAAAAATGTAGGATGAATGAAGGATATCAGCCAAATGAGCAATAAAGGTAAGTAAATGAACCACATAAGTAAATAAAAAAAATATCTTGGGACACAGACTATTCACACCCAATATCCCCACTCTCTTTTATTCACACTCGAGCATTATTTTCCAATATTCACTTTGCTTCTTATCAGTATTCAGATACTACATATTTTGCTAACAAAACAACATGCTGAGCTATGTGGAAATCCAATCTGTAAGCTATTGAGAATTATCTATCAAATCAATTAGTTCATTTACTTTCAACCACAGCTGCTCCCATAAGGCCATCAGAGATGAGCTTCTTTTGATTCATGGGCAATCTGGGGAACCTTAACAGATATAAAAGCAAAGCATTTAGTTTAAAGCAGCTCATACAACTTCTTGGAGCAGACGTATAGTTCTAATTATAAATCTTTAGAACAATCCCATTGTTAATGGCCATGCTTAGTGAAAGCAACCTTATATAAGGTTTAACTGTCTGATTTTAAAATGAAACCCTGACAGGCAAAGTTCAGTACAAGTAGATGGATCAGACACAAAGGATGACTTCAAAATTTCTGAGAGAAGGGAAGCGAAGGGAAGGGGAGATTTTGTCTTCCTTTTTCAATAAGAAGTGAAGTGTGCTGATCTGTATTTTTTGATATTTTTTTTTTGATTTTTCAACAAATAAAATTTCATTCTAAGATTTTAATTATACAGATTTCATTTCCCAAAGAGTTATATCATGTCTTTAAAAAGTGTAATGCCCAAACTTTGATTAACAGCTTTTTACAACATCAACCTAATTTATTTTTTTCCAGAATCAGACACCCAAATCGATCTTGCTCTAACCCAGCCATAAGATTAAACATGCACACAATTTACTGTGTGCCATCCACAGAACATGCTGGGACAGAATCCAATTTGCTTAGCATTTTAACAATCTGTTATATTAAAGTAAGTCGATTTTAAATTTTGTTTGTTGTTTTTGTTTAATGGTAATATTTTGTGTGTTTACATTACTATTGCCATGGAATCAAAAATACATGTTGTTTGAATAGTTTATGGAAATTTTCAAGAATCAATGCTATGTGGTAATTCTTCCCTGGGACAAACTTTCATTCCTGCTCTTTGATATTTTATACACAAACCATTTTACATAACTGTAAAGTGATATTACATAGGGTAATTAAATATGTACCTTAAACACCCAGCCTATAGGAAAACTGGTTCAGAACAAGGGGTTTAGAGTGCTTGAGGACAAGTAGGATTTTCAGTTAAAATTTTGTATCTTATCTAGTACAAGTATTGCACAGTAAAATTCTATATAACCAACTGCTTGCTAATGCCTCATGCATCAACTCCTTTTACAGAAAGGTTTTTTCATACAGTTTCTACTGTTGCTCAGAGCTTTAAAACCCACACCAACCAAACTTATTAATCCTGTAAACAGAATCAAAACTTCACTTACCCACGATCCCATTAAAATACACTATACCCAAGAATCCAGTCTTAAATCCAGATTCTGTAACAATTTGTCATTAAATGGCAGCTGAACCAAGCCAAACAAGCTGATTACTATTGTGTATATTGCATAAGAGTGCATAAAAGCCATAGATTATATAGAAAGATATGCATAATTAAATATCAATAAAAATGCCTGAAGACATCATCTCCTTATTTGAAAACATTTGGTTTCAGATGAATGCTAAAATACTTCTCACTTGTGTTGGGATGAGATGTCAGAAAACCATTAACTAAGTCATTTCCATACATCTACACTTAACAAGTAAAAACGAAGGCAACAAACAACCTCCCCCACCACCTCCTTTCACCAAATGGTGAGTATAAAATATTAAGCAAGTAAGGACAGTTTAATTTTTTATTGTGTGCTTGTAACTCTGTGCTTTTCCCCTGTGAGCCAGGAGTGTAGGACTGGCCACCTCTGTGTGCCTATTTGGCCTTGGCCACGTTGGACTGATGAGAGAAATCCAGCAGCTAGCTGACAGGATAAAGACATAGGCAGACGGGAAGGAAATCTTTTAAGAAAAAGGATAAATGTAGTTCAAGGAGCCACTCAGAGCAGCTAGAGATTTGTAGGAAATATCCAAGTAACAGAGGATGACAATGATAAGACATGAGATTCAAGATCCCTCGATCTCTTCAGGAAGATAGATGCATTTGTGTTTCCCAGGTAGTTTGGGAGCTAAACAAGAAGAGGTGTGAACTTGATTCATCTGCCTTTGGAAGGTAAAGTCACAAAAACTTCACAATTTATCCAAAACATGCATGCTGCTTTTAAATTCTCCAAGAAGGAAGTGATAATTTAAAGTACTTGGAATGCTCCTCTGCTCTGATGTACAATCAGCAGATCTGAAGAGAGAGTTCTCAAGGGAAATACCATTTATGCTTATCTTCTTTATATTCTCTCTTCAGGCATATTTGGCCTCTGGGCAAAGCTACATCTGCTCTTCTGTTATGCTAATAGAAATTACATGCTTTCTCAAAGTGAGTGATCAGCCCATGGCAACAAATACCCTTTTCCATTCTACACGTAATAGCAGCAAGTCAAAAGTAACTTCAGTTACAAAAATTATAAGATGAATGATCTATATCAATACTTACATATCAACCTAGCTTGAGCAAAGAGGGTGGCTAACTGTGTATCTTAGAAGGAATCCCACTGATGAGAACATAGCCCAAAGTACCAGCAATTGATCATGTTCCACTCATATTCATTTCAGAGACTTTGAATAATCATAGTTCAAATTACTCTCGCTAAAACAAACAAACAAAAAAAAACACAATGGTGTTGGAAAATCTCCAGTACTCAGAGCTCCCACATCAGTAGGAGAAGGAACACAGGGTGGTAAGGAAGGCTCAAGCTGTATGCAGATACAACAGTTTTACAATATCAGTGTGCTAACCACACAAGGACACGAGCATTTCATGGTGCACGCTATGATAGATGCTAAGTAAGACAAGATAACAGAGATATGCAGACAAAAAAAATGTGTTGCACGTACTTCTTCTGACTACCCACACTGTTCCACACCTTTGAGATGAATCTACATTTTCTTTTTGGCATTCTGTTTAAGGATGTATTGATTTATTTAGTTTCAAGAATATTACACATCAACAGCTTTGCCAAGCATAAGCATAAGCAAATAATATTCTGGGCAGAAAAGCTTTACCTACACATATTCAAGTTACTGAGATTTTTATGCAGGCAGTAAAACTATTTCTTGTATCAAATAGCACAGTCCAAGTTATTATTCCTTAGTAAAGTAGAAGCAAAATATCTTTAAGCATGTTTCTGATTTACAATAAATATCAGCAGGAAAGCAACTTCAAGAAAGGAAATGTTCAAACTGCTAAGCTTAGGTCCTTGCAAGGCATAGTAATTCTTTCTGGAACTGCTTTCAGATTTGACAGTCATGCTAGATAGGGTAAATACTGCACTGCTGTAGCAAATTGAGCATCTCATTTACAGCCATAAAAAATAAAAACCATGTTCACACAATATTCAGTACAGTACGAAGAGGAATGAAGCTCTCTTCCTTAACCTGCACAATAATGTTATACTTTGAAGAGAGTGCCATGGTAATCCTCATACTGAATATGACTAAGCAACAATACATATTAGTTAGGTTGGTGTTTTTAATGCCAGAAATTTCAATTAGTTGCTTTTTACAACACTATGCACATAGCTATTTACTGAAAAGATACAATACCACACAAATCAGTGACTTCTATAGATTCATATTAAACATATCAAAATAAGCTTCAGAGTTGTTCTAACGTAGGTAGGAAACGTGAAATCTTTTTAACTAGTCTCAATATAGACAACAACAGATAATAGATTTTTTCAAATATCCGTAATGCAACTAAATTGTAAGTGCTCTCCCACCTGAAGTCAATGGGAGCTCAAGGTGCTCAGCAGCCTGCATGGGTGGGGATGCTCAAACAGGAAGGAGAGTTTGTGAGAGTCATGTGAGAGTTTGGCTGTGCCTGTTTTATTTACGCTGCTACATGAGTCCTGAAAAAAAGTGTTTAAGTACTCAGTTAACTGAAATAGATTGTCTACCAATATGAAGTGTGGGCACTTGCTCATTTTCTTTAACGGGACTGTGCATCAAAGGGATTTAGATGCCAATCCTTCTAGTTCCTTTGAAAAAAAGCCTTAGGTGGAGGATGGCTAACAAACAAAACACCTGTTCTTACAAGTCATTAAGTGCCTTCAGTTCCACACATAAAAGATGAGTACTCGTTACATTTCAAGGACCTTATGTAACAAAGCTTGTTAAAGTTGCAGTTGCAAATTAGATTTCAATATAAAAGGCACAAGGGATTGTGCTTTGCCTTAAACTCGTATGTCTTGATCTGTCTCCATTTGTGTCCCCTAGTGCCATACTCTAGAATAACAATTCTAAATTTACAGACTACAGGATTGCTAATGTTTTGCAGGTCCTTTAGAAATAACCCATGGATCTTCCACTGTCCAAAATCCAGTCTGAAAAATTAATACTGAGACCTGAAAGCAGCATCCCAGCCATCTCCATCCAATACTTGCTATTCAGAGCAGGTGTAACATTTCACCAAGATCAAAAAAACTATTAAAATACAAATTTTAGGTCTGATCTTCAAACTTGCCATGGCTTACTGTCCCATGATGTGACCAAAAAGAAAGAGAGAAAGCAGTGATGTGACTCTTTGCAATATACTCCACCAAAGGAAAACTCCTGGAATATGGCAGAAAAACAGAGCTGGACTTCATTGCACAGCTCTCACTGGGCTCTCCTGGCACTCCTTTCCCTGAATCACAATTGTCTCTTTAAAAGCAATGTGTCTGAGTTTGCCAGATGATGATATTTCATGTTACATTAACAGATAGATAATTAAAAGAAGATGAATAATGATACTGAAATGGATCTCCCCTCTTTTGGGCAAGGAAGGTGGATCTGTGGTGCAAACAGGGATTGTGCTGCACTCAGGAGCAGATACTGCTTGTTTTATGAAGAGAGGTGTTGATTTTTCAAATCCTTACCTAGTAAGACAATCTTTCTGCCCAGCATATTGACAAAATGAGAAAGAAAAATGAGATGTATAAACTCTGCTGGTTGTTAACAGGCTCCATTCCACGCAGTAGAATCACTCCCTCAAACAAAGCTCTTTGGGAGGCACACACTTGGCTAGATGGAAGTTCACATGAGACCTGTGTTTCTTCTCAGCGAACAAACATTTATTACCACAATTGCAAGTTTGTCTGTTCGTTAGAAATCTCAGAGAAAGAAACAGAAACAAGCTCATGTAGAGAAAAGCTCCATTTTGACCCTCACTGGTTTCTATGGCAGTAAACTCAGTTGCTGATGGGAGCAGGTACAAGGACCAAAAATATCAGTGCAAAGCATGCAAAGAGCTGTGTTTGTATTACCAAGCACACACTGCAGGGAATGGGTCAGAGTCCCACAACATAAACCTTTTTACCCTTCTCAGCTGTCCTTGCACAGGGCAGCCTGTCAAGGACTTCAAAATCTGAGCTCCTGCAAAGGACCTCGGAGAACAGGAGTGGAGAAGAGGGGCAAATTCCTGTCCTCTGAAAAGCAAGCAGTTCATCCGCATCAGCCTGGACAAGAAGGACAGATGTTAGAAAGCACCACGAGAGGGGAGGAGTTGGGTGTGCAGGTACCTACAGACCCACGGCTCAGCTCCCCGCTCCCGACACCATTAGAAATAGATGAATAATGCAGCACAAATTATATCCCTAACAGGCAGCAGCAGATATTTTCTTTCACTATGTGTGGATCACATAGTATTAACAAATATTTGGACACTCACTGGTTCTTAATAAAAATAATTAATTTGAAATTTTTACCAAATTTAAACAAAACACCTTCATTTGATAACACAGACACGAAATCCTGACACTGAACTCATACTCTCCTTCAGAAAATACCAGAAAAAAAAAGCAGAGAGCAGAAGTAATACATCGTGATGAATGACTGGACACCAACCACAAATTGTTAAGGAAAGCCCATTCTCAGAAAGTTAATCATCCTTATTATTAAGCAAATACTAAGAGTAACATGATTTCAGATAAAATCAGTGAGGGTCACTATAAGTATAACCCACTGAATTAGAGCAGTAATTAACAATTATTCTCAGTAATGCAGCTCAGCTAGCAATAATCTGTCACTTCAGATTGCACAATGACCATTTCATAAAAAGGCATTTACACAAAAGCTGCAGTTCAACAGCTACCAATTTTCAAAGATAAAATAGTTTCCTTAGTAATGAAGAGTACAGCCTTAGAATAAACAAGTATAACTAATTTCCTTGTAAACCTTCCTTTCTGGAACGCTCATTTATCCTCAGGGATATATAGAATAACTTGGTGCAACTCATGCTACAGTGCCACACCTCATGAAAATATCTTGAAATCAGCCATACAGGAAATAGATTCTAGTCTCCCCTTTCACATGGTCATAAGTCTGCTCCAAAAGTTGTTTTACTCCTACAGACAGATGATATGTTGTATGCATACGTGTCTGTGTACAGGATGTGGCTGTACTCATTTTTATCTCAGTGTATCAAATGATAACATATGATCTGATTGTGGGATAAAAATTAAAGCCAAGTTTAAATGCTAGCCCATTTACAGGACTTAGATCAGCAGCAGCTTTCCTCTATCCAGAATAAGTTTTCCTAAGCTGAAAAAAAAGTTGTAACTTCTATTCTACTCCGATAAAAAATTCAAACCTGTGAAATATGTGATGTATAGAGTTATGTGCACTGAAAGACTTCTGCACACCAAATGCTTCATTCCTCTCCTGCAGATGAAGAACATTTTCCTTTGATTTTTGCCCAACTAATCACACAGGAAAGCAGATTTATTATCATACAGTCACTCCATAGAAACAAAACACTAACATTTTCTTGCTTACTACAAAAATATATGAAAATATCAATGCACTTGTGGCAATCCATTAAAACATTGCATTAGATTATTCTCTGAAAAAAAAAAAAAATTGTTTTTCTGACAGTCTCACCTAAACCTCCAAGAAATATCAGATTTTATGGAGCATTTGTAAGCAAAATTGAATGCAAAGCATAGAATGAAGTATAAATAAAAACAGGATCATTAAAGCAAAATAGAAATGTTTGGTGCTATGGCAGAAATAAGCATATAGGGGAAAGTAGTGCCTGCTCCTAAGGAAGGACTTAAATTATTACTTGAAAATTAAACAGCTACATCAAAATGAGAGCTCAACTGAGCAATTATGCTCATACATACATCAGTGCACTTGGAAATCAACTGGATGCATAAGAGAAATTCTCATTGACTCATTCATATAAACTAATATACAATGATTAAAAGAATTTGAGGAGACAGAATGCTAAAAATGATGGTAGTTGCTTCAGCAAACAAGCAGAAGAGGTACAACTGGGGCCTGATTGGTATCACTGTGGGAAGACTTGGTCATCCTTTTGGTTTCTTTCAGATAGCTAGTTAAGTACACATGTGCATTGTGAAGCCCAGAACTAGGTGCCTATTCCTATTTGTGGATATGATGTAATTTCACAAGCTATTTAAACACTTTCATGGTTTCTTAATGTCTTTAACACAGACTTCTTCCTGTCCCCACCAAGAAGCAGCTGAAGAGCATGTTTCTATGAAAACAGAAACACCTTTGTTAACTGCAAAGCTTAGGACAAATTCCTGCCCACTTCAGAAAGATGGAGCCCATCACTTAACACTCCCGAATCTCCAGGCAGGCTCAGGGTATTTGATGGCCAAGAGGAAGAGGAGCAGAAGTTTAGTCAGAGAATGTGATTCACTCGGCTATACACTCATACATAGCATAAATCAGCATATATAATTTGCAACACAAATTAGGGAATTCAACCTCTGTTGCTCACCACCCGATCTCCAGAGCTCTGTCTCTACACAGAGACCCATACGCGGTCTCATGGTTAATGGGATCTTAACGTATCTCTGAAAGAGTGTGTTGACCAATTTCTATGTACTGAAGGACTTAAAAAAAATTTGGTTGAGAAACAAAATAAAAAAATCCAAGTCATTACATGTAAGCCATGGCATTTAAATAACTGCTGAGGTGCGTGCAGTCACACCACTAGCAATTTACAGCTAACTCTTGGTTATCCCATTTTAATTGAACATCCTACAAACTACATTCGTCTTCGCATTACTATTTGAACTACCTTTACTTTCTTGCCAAGGTACATGGTCCAACTGCTAGAACTTCAGAACACCCATTTCAACTATGAATCAAAGTTTGGAAGAGCTCACAGCCCCAAGGCCTTCTCCTCAACACCTTTTACCATTGCCCAAGTTCTGTACTCCACAATCTACTGCAAAAACTTACAAGTCATGAGAACAGATAGCCTGGCAGACTTTGCTCAGGTTTTTCAGGCCAATGAATGATGATCAGTGTTAAAACTGGCTGTGTTCAGAATTATTTAACTGATTTGTGCCATTCTCCACCTCTCATTGCCCTCTAATTTGTTACCTCCCATTGGCAGCTGTCACCCTGATGGTGCAGCTGGAAGAAAGATTCCTATGAATACTCGTTGGTTGCTTCAGTGCAAAATCAGTCACGTTATTTTAAACAGGCTCTTGTGTCTCATTCATCTCAAATGGCCAGCTCTGCTCTGAAGAAGATGAAGAATGTTCAGTGATTTTCAGTGCTGCCAGGGCTGTAACCCCTAAAGAGAGGGATGGTATTGAACACTGCAGGGATTGCAGCAAGGGATGCTGACTGGAGTGAAATAAGCTAATTCTGCAATTATTCTTTGATCACAGACTTAGTCTCCTATTATTGAAATCTATTAAAGTTGTCCATACCTCTGTAAAGTTTAGGTTAGATTCACAGACTGGATAGATATAAATGAAAATTTACTAGTGATTCACTGACAGTTGTAGTGATATAAATACCTGCAAAGCAAAGAAAAATTATATCTCATTCCATTTCAAAAAATCAAATCAAAAAATCAAATCAAAAACTATCTTAAAAATTACAGCCTCCTATTTAAATTCATTTTAAGGATTTGTGTTTTCCATTTTTGAGTTGTAGAATTAAGAGACTATTTGGAAACATGAAACACTTGAATAAACTTTGCATTTATTTAGTACAGTTTTTGCAGGTAAAGTATTACATGTCATCTGTTCAGCTTCCTTTTGTTTTGCTCTTTTATTGAGCAAGACCTTGACATCAACCAATGATTATTTTGTAGTTTTTCCTGACCAGCATACACATACAGTGTCCTCTTTTCGTATTCTGAACAGATAATCCAAGTAACACTGTTACATTAGAAGACAATGCAGGTCTCTCTCACCATCCTTTGATACTTCTAGTTTTGACCACACAGACTTGCACAGTCAGTGCCATTTATTTTTTAATATCTTTGCAGAGAAATATGAAAACCTGGACTTTTAAGAACAAATACTAATGATGTAATTAATAAATCAAATGCAACTAACTGAACATATCGGGGAAACTTCATCATAAGAATAAGCCAAAAGAATAAGAAAATGTAATTTCCATCAAAACAGATCACAAAATGCACACCACCTTCTAAAGAAGCACTGGTGATGGCCGTGACATAAGCTCATTACAGTTCATTAGGCATGATTAACTTACTTCCCCCTTACATAACAGAGTGCTCACTAGTACCCAATTAATTTAAGTTATGAGTAAGTGCCATCCTCTGATTGGAGTTATAGGATTAAAAGTGAAGCCTAAAGTTACAACCACCTCTGGAATAATCTGGTCCTCAACCAAGTTATACTTTCCAAATGGTCATAAAGCTATTCTATTCCCTGCAGGATAGTCACTCTTTTCCATGTCACATCACCACACATATCCAGGTGCATCCAACATCTGGAGACCATGTAATGAAAATCTGTTTCAAAACAATTTTGTGGACTCTATTTGTTACATAACAACTCAATATAAAAAATGCAAACAACACACATAATACACACACAAAGAAAAATCCCTATATATACACAGTAATATCTGTGTTTTAACACACACTTATATACATATGGCAACAAAATATTCCTAATGTCACACTCACTCCATCATAATAAGTGATGCTTTAGCAGTCATTCATCTTCAGTCATTAAAAACTTAAATATCAGACTTTATTTTAATCAAGCAAGTTTTATAATGCCAAAACTATTTCAGTTATTTTCCACTGGAGGACAGAACAGTGATTTCTAGGTCACTTTCTACCATTGGAACATTACCTATAATTTACCCATCAGCCAAATTAAGCACTGGCATAGCAATACTAATCTTAATTGTTTTTTTTGAAGACTTCTGATGAAGGTAAGCAGTGATACAGCATTTTGTGTGTTGTTTGTTTGTTTTGATGTGTTTGGTTGTTGTTTTTTTCAGAACCCAGATCATGTCCTGAGCTCTGCAGGTATCCGCTGTCCAACACAAGCCACAAACCCCCTTCATATTCCAACTCCCTTTCCACAGTTCTGCTCCTTCAAGTTTTTTTGCAGATTACACCTCAGACTTGCTGAGGCCATGTAAAGTTAATGAAGGTGGACCGGCTGAAGTTTTCTTCAGGCTACAATTCTTCCACAGTGCCTTCATTCCTGTCTCTCATGTCAGTAATGCTCTATGTACTCAACGAAATTTAACTTGGCTTTACTACACTTGCACATAGGCAGACTGATGAAATACTACAGAAACGAGTAGCAAATTTCATAACACATCATGCAGATCAAGCATACATATCCACATATAAGATTGCAAGAAAGTTCTTTCCTTTAGTGCTGCTAAGAAATTAAAGACTTTTTCAATTTCCAGCATAGCATTTCTAGCAGTTTTCTAGAAACTAGAACTCCCATCACAGTCGAGACCTGATCCAAAATTCCAAACAATTCCAGAGCTGACCAACATTCATGGCTGTAAATTTGCACTCCTGATAATAAAAGGAAAGCAAATACTTGCAAATACTCATCTTTTTATCTGTTACATGAATTATGCAAGCTTTTTCTATAAGAATTTAACCTAAATTATTTTTGAATTTCTAGATCTGAGGAATCCCAGTAGAGCCAGTCTCAAATTATTAATTACTATTAAGCTATATATTTGTACTATAACATACTAAATAATACTAAGTAAAATATATATATTATTTAATAATGTGATTTACTATTACTCCAAAATGCAGAGGCCCTTTTCTTACAATCTATTTATCACACTCATCACTACTAACAGTCTTAGAGGTGTTGACCTATTCAGACTTGCCTCTGGAAAAAAAAAGACCGAGGAGACCCACCAGTGCCACCAGAAGGCAGCAGGGGAGGCAGTGGGCTCTGCTGGAGTTCAGTAGAAGGATTATCGCAGAACTGGCAAATGTTTGTAACAACTTTCAGATCTAACCCAAATACATTCTAAATTTTCTTGACCAGGAAATACCATGTTGTGGTGGTGTCTTTTTGTTGTTGTTGTCGTTTTGTTTTGTTGAATTGAATGACAGACCAACTCAAGATTTTATAAACGTATAGGAACACTTGCAAATTGGTATATATGAAAAAAACATATATTCCCCTAAAAACAGGGGAAAAAAATACCTTTTATACATCTATTCAGATCTTACATGCCCTGTTTCAATACACGACAATTCCTTATTTATTAGAAAACGGGACTCCAGATTTAAATTTAAAACCTCACCATACCTGAGTGTTTAGCTGGTTGACAAGCAGGACTTGGAAGAATTTACTCCTGCTAAAGGAAAGCAAGTATCCATCTCTCCTTTGTGACAAAAAGGAAACAAACCTCTTCCATGAACTGTTAAAATAAGTGAGTACTTAATTTCCAGATCAGTGAGGGACCCCACTAAAATCTCCTGGCATGATGTTTCCTGCTTGAAGAACCTTTGTGGAAGATTTGTGGAAGGCTATGACAGAAATCACTTTTGGGCTTTTTACAAATAATGAAAAGAAAATAAATTCCTACGCTTTTAAATGAGTTGTTTTAATTACAAGTGGAAGAGACGCATAGCTCCCAAGTGACCAATAGTGCATGGATCCACTTCTCATTTGAGACAAACAAAAATGTCGTTTCCAGCACGAAAAGGCTGCTGTGGGTGTTAAAATCCACATGCACTGAGCCATAATGATGATTTCTGGAGTGCTCAAAGCTAATTTACAGGCTTTCCATGAGCACAGCATTATAGTGTTTGAATTCTTCCTAAACACAGAGAAGTTTGTCCCAACATGTCTGTCGGTAATTACCTTGTTGAAGGAAAGCAAAGTGGAGTGATATCTCAGGAAAGCGATTCACGAGAAAACGGTATAAAAGCCTTTCCTATTTGTGTCTTTCTTTGAAAGCCCTTTCAAGTTTTTGTTACTTAATACATTTTAAAACCTCTAAAGCCTTGCTTTAATTTTAAAACCATGTGGGTTTTCTCTGGGAAGCTCATTGCCTAAGGAAAGGTCTAGCTAGGCACATCCACCTTAACACATATCGCACAGAAACTTCCACAAAAAATGGATCATGCTAAGTTATTTGTTTTGTATGGCTTAAGATAAAATGCCAGACTGAAATCACTAATTTTCCAGCAAACAGGAAGCCTTCATTTTCACATTAGAAAAGCACCACTGATTAAATATCGGTGATTAGAGAGTGATTCAGCCTAAGATACAATGCTTGTTGCAGATTGATTGAAAACTCTCTCAGCTCAGAATTTACTATGTTAGGCTCTCCAGATCAGCTTGCTCCCAGGCTTGCCAGGCTAATGGATCAAGAAAAAGACAAAACAAGTTCTCAATTAAAGATGAAAGAGTTCTGAATCACTCCCATTCTTCTCCTTGCTACCAGACACTGAAACTCGGAATGTGTATGTCTCAGGTGGCCAAGGCAGCGCTTTGACTGAAAGGCATACTTGAGAGCACGACTTTCTGATGTGGCAAGTAATCTCCCACCTTCAGAGATAATCCAGTCGTGCTCACATTGTGCAGTGTCAGCCTTAGTATATCCCCAGTGATGACAATTTGGAGAACCGCAGCCCAAATATCATGAGTTTATTTTATTTAAAATATAAATCAAAGAAGCAAAGATTATTTAGATCCTCTCCCCTCCTGGTTCACCACTAATTCTTGCTGTTTTCAACTCATAGAAATAAACATGTTGGCAAATCTAAATCACATACTGAAAAACTTTACTCTCAGTTTTTATAGGAACTAAGTAGCAAGTAGTCAGGTTTCTACTCAAGTCCTCCTTAAATTTTAGAAAAAAAGTAACTTCAACATTGGTCAGATTTTCCACTGCCACCAGGAAAAATGACACTCTTTTTATGAACCTGCATTTTTTAAATTAATCTTAAATTAGTTACTACTATCTATATTATATATATATATATGTACTAAATAATACCAAATAAAATTATTAATAATGTATTATGTATTACAGATGTAGTACTATTAATGGAACCAATTAGTGTGATCTTTGCTATGCACTGAGTTTTAACTATTGCATGACTGTATTATCATAACTTTGATTTGGCTGCCCAATAATTTAATACAACCAAAGTCCAAGATGACACATCAAGCCAGGCAAAACATACACTTAACATCTAAGAAGTACCCAGGCCTGCAGGAAGGAATCTCTTGCTACGAAAAGCTTGCAATCCTGTTCTCTTGCTAACATCCAACTCTTTGGTCATTGCCCTCCTTTAGCTCCCTTCTGCTTTCCATTAGAGAGGAAAACATAAGCAGCAAGAAATGTAAGGTTCTGAGGTTTGCTGATTTATTTATTTTTTAATTTTCCATGTATTCATCTATAATTATCCAATTAAATCAGTAAATGTTGCCACATAGCAAAATATGTTCAACAACAAAAACATATGATTTAAGAATGTACCCGTTTCTTCAAAACTGTGAACTGATCTCTCCATTTAACATCTAAGATTCTTTACATTGGAAAACAAGGTGGAAACATACACGCAAACACAATTAGGTTGCATCAAACTTTCATTATGAGAAGATGCAATGATGCATCCTTATTCAACAAATCAGTCAAAAATCCAGTTGCAGAGTTACTGATTTGTCAAGTTTTCACATGTGGAAAGTCCCAATCAAGGTACTCAACCATGGAATTTTCTAATATGCCACCAGAAAAAATTGCCTTTTGCAAACCATACATTCTGTATTTATATAGACAATATTTCCGTATGTACATACACACTTTATGAAACAAAAAAAGAAAAGAAAACTTATGACAGATCATAGATTTTAAAAACAGGCAGTAGTTTCCTTTTATAACTCTAAACCTAAAGAATAGTGCCTCTGCAAACATTTTTTATGACTGCATAAATTAAGTTTGCGAGGTCTGTAAAACAGTCTAAAAATCGATGTCAGAACTTCAGAAGACGTACGTATTTATCTGTGCTTTTGCAAAACACTACATGAATGCTGAACAGTGCAAGAATTTAATATGATATTAGTATAATCTATCATTGCTCCAATCAATAAACAAAATTAGAATAATTTACTCTCCTACGACTTAATGCTGAATTTAGCAGTTTTTGCAGATACAGAGACAGATGAAATCAAAGATTTAATTTCATTAGGAGTGCTTTTTGCTGTGCTCTTCTAGAACTTTCTCATGAATAAGTGCAGCCATTTAAGACTGCTTTGTAATTTTAGAGAGCAGTATTATAGCTAAATTGTCCATCAGAATAATAATAAATAGGTCGTATTCACTTCTTGTTTCACCAAACACCATTCAGAATAATAAACATGGAAGAAAAAAAGTTCACAGCACTATTATTTAAATGTTATGGAAAATATCATATTTGTCCCATTTCACTATGGTGGGACTTGATCGAACTCTATTATCTTTGAATCCAACATATTTTAAGTTGCCATGAGCATGAAGCATCACCAGGACCAGCTGTGGTTTGAATCAGGCCAAATGAAGGAATTTCTCTGACACCACTTTCGGAGTGGAAAGCTTCCCTCTAAAACAAGATGTTGGCTGTCACTTAGCATAGCAGGGAGACAAAACTGTCAAAGAAGCCACCCATCATTATCTTTTTTCCTTTGTTGCTTCTAACTCTATGCTTTGCAAAATAGAGTTTGTTACTTCTAACTATAAAGGTTTTAAATTCTTTCTTCTGTAGGAAATTGTGTCTTACAAGAATAAAGCATTATTCAGTTTAATCCACTCTACAGGAGAGAAGTTCTTCTGAAAGCTAAATGCTGTTCCCAAGGCTACATGCACTGCAGGAGTAAAACATCCTAAGAGTCCAAGGCTCAAATTCTTGAAGATATTTAGGTAGGTGCCCAGTTTCATGAAATCCAAAGGGAGATAGAAGCCCAAATTCCTCTGTGATCCAGACATAGGAATATTGTTAACAGACTGGTATTTTCAAAAAGTGCTCTGAGTAATCATTGCCAGTATTCCCCTGAGAGAAATTTCACACTTACCTAACATCATCTATACATGTAATTTTAATAGAGCCAACAAAATACAATAAACGTAAAATCGTGTGTATCCTGTGGGTGACATTTCAGCATCCGGGGAATTAAGCATATTAAGGCTACAGATTTGAAGTAAATCCTACAGCTAGCTGCTTTTGTTGTGGCGATAGCATCTCTGAAAGCTGCCAAATGGCAACTACAGAGCCTCCAGGCCCTCACAAACTTCAGAAGAACAACTGGAATAACCAAAACCACTATTTGTAGACTTTGCTTTGAAAAGCTGCCGATATTCTTTACTCTCATCCCTGGTAAGTGTAGGTTCACAGTTTATGACACCCCCATGAGTGCCTGACCTCCTCTATTGCCATTTATCTTGTACGTGACATATGCTAGATGTTTGACATAATTAATTACAGGTGGTTTTGTACCACACCACAACAAGCTTTCAAGCTAGTTTTAAACATGACAACATGGGGCTAGAGATAAGGAAATACAAGCTTCAGAATTACAGAAATCATATGTAAAAAAAAGGAAAAGAGAGGAGGGAGACCAGGAATACCAAGTTTTTTTGTTTACCTTAAGTATTTGCTGTCACTAAATCCAACTCTGTATGCAAACCACAGCCCCACGGCCCTCCAAAGACTTGGAAATTTTGCCAACAAATCAGCCACAGACTTCTGAATCTTAACAGCAGCTGATGCTTTCAGAAAACAGTTTCTTGGTCTGCTCAGCTACCACAGTCACAAATCTGTATCTTAAACACATACTGAGAACTCTCTCTCACAGTCCAGCCCATCAATCAGTCCTTAACTCCTGTATTTATAGCCCTGTCCTCCTTCACCCACCCTCTGCACTAAACCCTAGGGAAGACCTGGAATAAACCTAAACAAACATTTCTTTTGCAAGCTCAGAAATGGCTAGCTCAGGAACTACAACACCTTAGTACAGGGGGTTCTACGCTTCTTGGGGTTACTCACATTTGAATTATGCATATATGTATTTCTCATCCTCAACAAAATCCACTGCTGTTGATGCCCTATAGCCTCATCATTGGAGGCTCCCTCACCAGAGGGACAAATTAAAATACATTGCAATGCATAATCTATTCATTCATATGATGAAAGGCTTTCGGTATTAAAAAAAAAAAACATTGCGTAAGACAAAGCAAAGGAAAATGGGTAGCAAAATGTTACAAAGTGAGATCTAATTTAGAATCTTACTAAAAATCATTTCAAGTAAAAGTAACTTCTCTTGCTAGAAAATAAATACATCTTTTCCTGATAGAAGAAAGGAAATGTTTGAAACATCAATTAAAAACTTTATTTTAAGAAAGAGAAGCTGTGGCATTCTTTAAAAAAAACGACAACAATAAAAACACATTCAAATGCCTAACTGGACTAAGGTGAGGGAAGTCTGCTGATCTCTCTCTTTTTTTTTTCTTTTAATAATACTCTCTTATCTCCAGAGAAAAAGGAAAATAAAAAAGAATTTCCGTTTACTGTGGAACACTCTCAGATATATACCATGCCATGAAATATGTATATTGACAGGTTACTTTTAAGTCTAAAGGAGAATCAAGTCACTGGATACATGCATTTCTAGGCATGTGGAAAGATGTATTAGAAGATACAGAAAATTCATGGTATTGATTAAATAGTCAGGACCACAAAATAGCTCTTAAAAATAGACCCTTTCCAGCTAGGCAACACAATTCTTGTGGAAGCAATATAAACAACTTGAAGCTTTTATTCCAGTTCCCTGGAGTCTTAAAGATGAAAGAGATATCAAACTGAGCATCATCTGAGTGTCCTGTTTCCTGGACTTTCTGATTCTTTTTTTTAAGCACTTGGTGAAACAAGAGTCCATAAGACACAAAAATAATGCATTTTCTAACACTGCAACAGAAGCATATTTCCTCACTCCCACTCGCCACCTTTAAAGCAGCATATGGTTAAGGGGGAAATGACTTTGAACCTGCCACTGGAGGACTTCTGCCCTAAGCAGATGTACATGTCTGAAAACAGTCTGATGCAGGAGTGCTTAAGAGAGCGCAGTACAAGAGCATTACCCAAACAAACTTTGTAGTCACTGTCACTTCATCCCCATCTGCTTGTTAACAGGTTCTGAGGTTATATGCTTACTTAAGATCATTTGCATTTTCACAAGGCACACAAAGGGGCTCACATTTCATTGTACTTACGAGAGGACTAAACGTTAAAATCTCAAACTTCTGGATTGTTGTGGTTGCAGCATGTAAAAGAGGGAGGAGATTCTGCTCCCTCAGCAGAATTTGGAGAACTTAAATCAAAACAACACAGATCAAATACACTACCAAATCTTATCATTTTTCCTTGGCAAGAACTGAAGAATTCAGGCAGTACATTACCAGCTACCCAGGTCTAAAAGGCTACGCTGGCTGCCAGCACTTCTTGACCTGTTTCATGGCTTGCCAGAAAAGGAGAAACAGTACAATGCTTCTGATTTACTGCTATGCAAGGTCCAAATGTTTGCTGACCGCTCAAGATATAAATTTTACTTCCATTCCTCATATATATTTCAAGTTGTTAAATTGAATTATCCTCAGTAAGATCAACTGTGCCTAAATAGAGCATTTGTGATTATAAATGGCCTTAAATAGACCATTTTGCAGTGGAATGCAAAGTTGATATTACAATTTTCACAAAAGCAATATCATTTGCTCAGTGTCCATCTTTCTAACAGCTGGCTGCCTGGAGCACGAGCGTTTCTCCCGCTTTTCCCGCTAAACTCTCAGGGAACAATTTAACCTCTGATATTCCAACTTATGAAAGAAGGAAAAACCTCACAATACTGAGATCATTGCAGTCAGAGCTATGGATAGATTTCAGGTAGCAAAACCTTTAAAGGAAGGTTCAGCATTGCTAGCTATCTAGGTGGGGAAGATCAAAGAGAATCCAATAGAAGAGGAAAATGATGGAAGGCTGCAAGCCACCTCATCTCCAGTCAGTGTTGCTTTGAGTAGGTGATGGGAACAGACACCTTCCAGAGGTCCTTTCAAACCTATTTTTTTCTTTGATTAAGATCCTCAGTGACTAATGAAGACCTTTGTAATTAACAGAATGTGGTCAGACTTAGAGACCTGTATTGAAACATCTTGAGCAATCATGGTACTCTGATTCAAAGTATTACAATACTGCCCTATTTGATACCCTTTTCAGTTTTACACTTGGATCTTTGAAGAGGGATAGCTAATGGTACAGAACCAGTCATAGAATGGCACAATAAAAATTAGTTCTTAATGAGCTTCAGATACTTCACAAGTGGTTGTTCCATTGCATCAGAATTTCAAATTATTTTAACATCAGTACATGTGTATATCAATATGAAGTGATACATCACCCGTAACTCCTATTACTTGAGATAGTTTGTCAACTCAAATTTGTGGAAGCCTTTTCAGGGCATGGAAATGTAAACTAAAATTACAGCAGCATGCAAAATCTCTGCAGAAAGTCCTGTCGCTGAGGTGACACACCATTCTCCCAGCCCCAAGAGGGCTGGTGGTCTTGTTCATCTCACAGTGATACAAGCACTCCCCTGTAATGCCAACACAGAATTAAGTCCCAAAGTTGATTTAGTCCCTACAGACTAAAGTTATAATATTTGGCTGAAAAACACTAAATTTCCTCATGAAGCTTTTTTTGAAGCTTTTTTTTTTTTTTTTTTTTTTGCCTCCACAGCTTGCAAAGCTCTTCATTCCTCCAGCTTTGGTCCCTGTTAGTTTCGAGGTGTGACCAGGACAATTGTATTAAAAGTCTAGCAATATTAATAAAAGGGGTTGCTGAACTCCACAAGACAGCAGTGAAACACAGAAGATACTTCCTAATTGCTGAGTGGTATTGAGCCCACAGTATTCTCCCCATCCACAGGTGATATAAATAATGCTCAACAAAAGTTCAATGAAAGGAAAAATTCCTCTGCACCTGAGATCAGTGCCGTAAGACAAAACAAAAAAAATCTTAGCTAAGAATGCAAAATGGAACAAAACACTTGTCTTAGATCTGCAAAGATAGACCGAAAGTGTTGAATATACTATAGCAATAAAAAAACAATACTTTTCAAAGAAGGTAACTTTTTCTTAAAATATTTGTACACACATGGAGGAAAACATAGACATAGATCAAAGCAGAGAAAAACCTGCTGCACTTAGGATCCTATCTTGCAGGATTTTACCCACATGAGTGAGCATGGTTTCAGTGACAGATCCTTAAGCTTAGCCTTCACCCCTTCCAGCTCAGAAGATTAAACTGTTCTGGTCCAATGAACCTGGGCAGCAGCAAAGCTGGCCAAAGGCCATTCCTTCGATGGGTGTGAATTGAGAATGAGCATCTGAAAACAGAAATCTGCAGCTGCTGCTTTTACACTCCTTTCAGGGAAGACAGTGTTGGACATCAAGCAGCAAGTATTACCTGACAAATTTTAAAGGTTTTGGCAGGTACCAGGAGACCCTCTCTAGTAAAAAACTGCAGAAGAACAATGTTTTTATCTGTATTGAGGAGAGTCACTGGTAGAGAAAGAAGTGGTAGGATATTAGCATTTTTAAACCAAGTAAAATGTGGACTGGATCAAACACACAGTAGATTTGACTTGGGACAGTATCTATGAGCCCACTATGAAAACAAACTGACAAACAACAACAACAAAAGTAGCATTCAGAGATCAGGTTGCTCAGGATCACTGGATCCTAACAGGCATGGTAAGGAGAACATTACCATCAACAATGTAGCATTGTTTTTAATTGACCCAAAAAGCCAGCTGTCAAGGTATTTCCAGTCTGCCAAATGAGTTTTTAGGTGTGTGGGAGGACACCTCAGACTCTAATATGTTTATGACAAAGAAAATATCCATTAGGGTGGAAAACTGAGTGAAAACAATCAAGTAGAGGAGAAAGTGAGGAAAAGCCTCCAGCATATTCTGACAAATTAAGGGATATATTCACAAGATTACTACAGCATGTCTATGATCAATTCTCATACTAGCTATGCACGAAAAAAAAACCCTCCATGATTGTGCCATACCCCATTCAAAGTTAGTCAAACCAAGAACCTTCAACAATTATTCTCTCTGTAATGTTGTTACAGTTGTTGTAGTTAGCTATGAAACTTGGACTGGTCATGGGGAGGTTGAAATTCACTGTATTTAGAAAGGTCTAAAATTAAACCACTTCCTGCAGAAACATCATTTAGGAACTGGCACCACCCTGTGACATCGGCGAGGCTTGGTAGCATTACAGGGTTTTGTGAGCGTCTATTTTTGTGATCCTGAAATGTTCTGAGAAGTCTTCTCAGAATGATGGGGTCATTCTTGCCGTTCTCATATCAAAATCATTTAGTCTTTCCTTGTGAAAGGACTGGATGAATCCATTGATAGTTGCATCCTCATCCAATGTTAACCAATTCTTCCAGCAGGTTAAGGCAGAGGTTTGACATGCTGCTGAAAGAGAACTTGTGCTTTTATTTCCATCGTGAAATACGTTCATCTAGAAAATACCTATATGGGCACATTCAAAGTTCATTCACATTTTGGAAAGAGGCCAGATGTCATACAATCTTCACAAGGTTGCTTTAAAAGCAAGCTCAGTTCCTTGATCTGGTTCACAGCACAGCCGTACAAACATTGTGCTGGCACAACAGATGTCTGGGGGAAGGTGAGGAAACAGGCATGCTTTATGTCATATTGCTATGAAAAACAACCTACTGTGAAGCCATAGCCCCTGCGTACAGACAATATACAGATACCTCCAGGATGAAGTCATCTGAAAAGAAAAATTTACGACACCCTACATGCAGAAAGCAAATCATAAGTTCTCTATTTTCCATTTTCTGTAGCTTAGTAAACAATAGTAACTGTTCCAAATATTAGCTTAAATGAAAAGAAGCTACATGACACAAAAAGGGGAGGGAAAAAAAAAAAAGGCATCCAAATGCCATATTATCGTTATAATCAACAGGAAAAGCATTGCCATAGGCATGATACCAAAAAAAAAAAAAAAAATCTGTCAAAACTGTGTATCAGAAGTGATACAACTACAAATCTATTATCTAACTCTGATATTAAGCAGGGTTACTTCCTGCCTCGGACTGGACCAAAGAATGTGCTATTTTTGTAAAAGGCATGTCTATCTGAAGCCCAGAAAGGGCCACTGTTATCTAGCCAGATTTCTGGCACACAGTCCTGACTTGAATTTATTCCTGCTGGGACTACAGTATGTACTTTGGAAGGAGATCAACCTAGATTTCCACATTTTCAGTAGAGCATTCATCTCAGTCCATCCATCACAGCAGTAACATCTTCCAATATTTAATCACTCTCAGAGTTAAAACCTCCCTGTCTTCTGTCAATTTAAACTCAAATACCTTTCATCCCAACCCATTGTTACTCAGCTGAAGAGAAAGGTCTGTTGTCCATTTAATTACAGGTCCAGACACCAGCTCACTTTATTTTGGCCCAAAAAAAACACTAATAGCTTTGAATTCTTGCTGAAGCAACATTTCCAGTTTATTTTAAGTCTCCCATGGTTCTCATGGGAGAAAGTGGGGTTGGTTGATTTTGTTCCCGACAGATTTCCTCATTAAAGTCTCCAGAACTGGAAAGTCAATGCTCACACTTAGCCAGGAACAGCTTCACTATTCCTTCTCTGAACTCCTCCACTAGTAAAAAGATTGCATTTGCTCTTTCACCCCTAACAGAAGGGTTTCTGGTGGGCAATCAGCAAATATAAACTGTTTTAAAAGTCACCTTTCTGAACGTGCACCCATAATCTTTGGTCTAAATGTCCAGCCTAGGCTGGTCCTAGGCTTGCTAGAAGTACCTCTGCTGAACACACATTTCCATTTGGGTTTGTATTTTGTAGTGGTGGTCTGTAGGATATCAATGCTATTAGTCAACTGAGTGCATGACTTCTGGACACTGTGTAACTTTTCTCAAAAACTCATGAAGCATAACCAAATTAAAGGTCTTACAGAACAATATTTAATCAATACTATTACTTTTAATCTCATTACAAATTATAATTAGCTTATTTTTCATTTTAATTGACACTAACTATCTTACTCTCCTAATTCTCTATTAATCACGTCATATAACAGCTGTTCCATTATTTTACCTGAAACTGATGTAAGGTTGAGGCAAGAAATCCCCAGCTCATTCTGTTTGCTTTCTTTGGTACACATTTAGTGTTCCATAATTTATTTGCTGAACAGAATCCGTCAGCTTTAACACTACAGAAAACTCGTCCAGTTCTTCAGCGTCCGATCCACGGAACTACTGATTTTTAAGTCTTTTTAATAACGGTCATGTAGCTTGAGAATTACTGTTAAAAAGTATTTCACTATCATTATATGAATGAGTTTACCTGATTATTTTTCAAAATCTGAGCAAAAATATCTTCTAAATACTTCTGCCATTTCTCATCACGTCCTTGTGTCCCAAGGTTCAAAGAGAGGAGTGCCCCTAAAATACTCCAGTTCTACTGATAACCTACTTTTGATTATACTGAGATCTATTTATATGTAAGATGCATTCTTACCAATCTTCTGTGCAATTACACACAATGTAGGGCTAAGCATAATTTATAATCATCTCAAATAAAAGATTTTGTGGATAAAAGCTATAAAAAAGCATCTATCTTCTTGCTGTCAACATGCCACAGGATGCAGGAGCACCTTTGGGAATGGTTTAGCTGCAGGTTCTTTCTGTGGATTGTCTCAGCATCAAAACACATTGCTGACATAGTCCATTCTCTCACAGGTGTATATGTATAATGATGAATATACTGTTAAGTAGCTACTGCTTAAAAGTGCTCATTCCTGATATCCAGGCTGCTGACTGGAAGAGAGAAAAAGTATTCTGGAGGGGAACAAAGAAACAGAACCCACTTATCCAGCCTGCCTACAATGAGAAGATAAATCAAAAAAAATCTCAAAATGCACCAGCTAAAGGAGAAGCTTCAGTACAAATGACTTGCTCCTTAATCTAAACTATAAAGTGTTATACATTTATTTTCACTTCTGGAATGGCCCAAACTAGGATAAAATAGAGATTCACCTCTTGGCAGCAAAGCCCACCAAGAGATCTCTTTTATCCAAAAGTGACTGATTGTACCCAAATGATGCACTGGTCTTAACAAAAACTGAGGATTTTCACCAATAAAACTTAGATTTGCATTATACACACTATCAACAGTTATTACTAAGTCTTACCTCCTATGTAAACTACGTCACTGCAGGACAATAATCTAAGGTGGGGATCAATCTCTTCTGCCAAGCACCAAGTGATATGACGAGGAAATGACCTCAAGTTGCACCAGGGGAGGTTCAGATTGGTTATTAGGAAAAATTTCTTCACTGAAGGGGTTGTGGAGCATTGGAACAGGCTGCGTCACCTGAACAGGTGAACCACCATCCCTGGAGCTCTTCAAAAAACATGTAGATGTGGTGCTTAGGGACACGGTTTAATGGTGGACTTGGCAGTGCTACGTTAATGGTTGGACTTAATGATCTTAGAGGTCTTTTCCAACCTAAATGATTCTATGGTTCTATGATTTTAAAAAGTCATGGAGATGCTAACGAGACACTGTTGTGAAAAGTATCAAGTATATAGCAATCAGACACCATCTTTGAAACTTAATTTATATATATATATATATATTAAAAAAACAGGAAACAATTGATGGAAGGAGGAAGAAAACAGTTTGTAAGGAATATTCTGCAGCCCGTTTTCATTTGTCCATGGAATTGTTTAAAGGTGAGAAATTTCAAAAAAATGACATCCCCAAAAGAAAAGAAAAAACGGTAAAAAATTGCAATCAGAATTTAAAAAAAAAAAAAAAAAAAAACTCTCCCTGCTTCTGCACCTCACAGAATCAAACACATAAAAGAAGAATAATGGGACTGAAATGACACCTCAACTCATTCAAGCCTAAAATGAACATTAAAAAAAAAATCCATTTTGTCAACATGCAGGCTATTAAGAAGTTCTCACAAAAACAAACAAACAAAAAAAGAACACTTGAAAAGACACACGCTCAGGTTATGAATACAGTTGAAAACCAGGCGTGTAGACAAATTATCAGAACAGGCTGCTTATGCTCATCTCCCATTCCTCTCTGTTCTGCTGTTCTTCTTGCACCAAGCCATGCCCCACACCAACCACCGACCTTATTACGGCCTCATTATGATGAAGAGCCAAGCAAGCTCAGTGCCCCGTGAGCCAGCTCTGAGCAGGACACAGCCTCTGGTGGTCCACAGGCTCCCCTCAGCTGCTTGGCGCACAGCAGCAGGCCCCACGCCTGTGTGGGTTATTCAAACAAATATTATTCACAGTCTATTCAAACAGATTTTCCTCCTTGCCACTCAGCATCTTCAGTCAGCAAATACCGTTCGCTTCATTTAAATTTGATAAGAATGTTTCTGGGCATTCACTATCCTTATTTATTTCTCATCTCTCCCTACCAGCAAATGCCAGCTTATTTATACCAAGACCCTGATAAAATCTGTGCAACACCTGTCATGCTGGAGTCTTCCCCAACTTCAGCTGAGCAAGAGAGTCTAATGTGACTTGATATTATACAAATTTCACTTTCTACACCGCTGCTAAAAACTGCCACGCTGGCTGGAGGATTGCCTAGCCAACTACAAAGATTGCTTGCAAACCTGTGGCTCCCCAAAAAGCCATTTTTAAACTGTTTTGTGTTTCAGTGGCTCTTCTAAGCAGCCACCATTGAACCTGACAGCAGCAAAAGCCCCTGTCACACAAGCTTCCCATTTGATAAAGTCTGGAGTTTGATAGCCCATCCTACCCACAGGTGCACCTGCAGCACATACAGCTGCTGCCACAACACAAAGTTTATTTATAGCATCTGTAGTACATAGTATCTAAATATATATACTACCTGCAAACTTCCAAATACTCCATTTTTACAGAAATGTACTGCTCTTTAGACTGTTTTAATAAAATGACCCTATAGCATTTTTCAGCAGAGAATGAAAGTTCAATTCTTTTCTTCCTTTAAGAGAATTCCTTCCAGCATTGGACAGAAATCCACAAATAAAGACAAACCAGGAAGGGAAGGTCAGCATTAATCTGAAGCACAGAGGGTTAAAATAAATGACTAAGACAACCTCACAAAACTTCATAGCCACCACTGCACCAGGAGCCCAGCACTGCTCATCTTCCATGTACTGCTCTGGCTCCTTGAGAAAACATCCACTTTGCAATATTTAAATTATTTGCAATAACTCAAGAGTTCTTTTTCCTAAGCTCATGAGTTTCCTGCTCATATCCCTGCTCCCCAGGAGAAATATAATTTAGAGAGAGGATCTCAAACAAACAGAGCAATATGCTACGAAAATAAGAAGACTGAAGAAGTTATGACTAAAGAAAACCACTCTAATGACTGCTCTGCTAGCTTGGGACACAGCAGATCCGCTTCTTCTCCTATTTTCCCTTCCCATCGCATTAATAACTGCAAATGAAAAGTTTTGATGTAAGTTACATGTAAAACCAGATTACCTGATTCTTTCCTGCTGATATGTCCATCTAGAAGTGCACCAGATGCAGGTGACTACTCAGCTCCAAGGACAACCTGCAACCGTGGCAGCTGATGGGCCCACAGGTGCTGGGACTGGGGCCTGGAGGGGAAGTGCTGACCTCACCATCATGACCTGGAGCATGCCATTTTCTCAAAACTATTAACACTTCACAGAATTTTGTACAATTCAGTTCTTGCAAAGCAGAGACGTTTCCAGGAAGACTCAGACATCCCGCACAGGCACTTTCAGAAGCATGGGTTAAAAAGTTCCAAATGAACAGTGGTACCACAATGGGCAATAATTGTGGCCACTTTCTTCAGAATTCCTGCAACTTTAGATTTCAAATCACCAGCATTCAATGTTTATGAAAATTATAATCTTATGCTGCTCAGTGTTAAGGTGTACTCCTCTAAGACTTTTAGAGTGTTTTATTATTTTTTTTCTCAAAGGGAGACAACGCTGAGCTGTTTGGGTTGCTATAGTCACAGTTATCAGTACGAACATGTGAAACATCAATTCTCATTTTCACCAGAAAATTCTGTTATAGGCCGGTGCACTCTAAGAGACACGTCAATCCAAACAAAAATATCTCTGAGGATTTAGGGACCAAATTACGTTGTCAGTTCTACTACATTATTCCTGCGTATTTAATAAAGCTTTTAAGAAAAAGGCACCCTAGGACCATTGTCTTTTCATTCAAAATTAATGAGCTCTATTAATCTATCAAATATGTATTTTTATTGGATCTCACATAGCTCCCTCCAGGCAAGGGCACTTTAATACTAATTAAATAGAAACCACCGCATTCACTGCAGTCTGTGCTCAGCTGAGGGTACTGCTTCCATGCTTTGCTACTAAGCCTTTTCCATTAACATGCCATCAAACTTTTTCAAATTATGTGTAACTATACAAACTGGTATGAATTAACAAGTCTGAAGTTAATCCTTCATTTTTATACATCTGCCTATAAAAAGAAGGTAAGTACCAGTTTCACAGAAGCACAAAATATCCCAGGTTGGAAGGGACCCACAAGGATCATCAAGTCCAACTCCTGGCTCCACACAAAAAGCATAACAGTGAAAAGCATAAATTCTCTTCAGCAAAGCTTAAGAGTAGCCACGAATGCCCTGACAGATCAGACAATTATTTAGCTATGGTCTTTTGGGGACAGCAAACACATCTTGCTGGAGCATCCTATCAAGTGATACATAATTCATGCTAGTTCCTAAATCTTCATCCCATCTTTCCTGTTTCACACACCAACGATAACACTATATGCTGTGTTGTTGATTTCTCTAGATTACTGACAATGAGCATACTGAAGCAATGAAGGACCTGGATATTAAAATCCAACCAAGCTGCTGTGTATCTGCAAGGGCATCTGACCGGCATGACTAAGGTAGGCAGTATGCTTATAATGAATCTAGCAAACAAACACTAGGATGCAAGATAAAATGAAATTACACCGCCAAATCTCACAAGCAGACAGTGATGTCTTCAGCTAGGGTATTACACAAATGCACAGAAGTACAAAGGACAAGTCCATGCTCGCTGGTGTCCGCAGGACAGGGGAGCCAGCACTGTGTCAGCTGAGACAAGGGCAGGCAGTAGGGATCGATTAAGACCTTTGAGCTCACTGGCTCTGCTGTAGGAAGCCAAATAACAAAGAATTCAACTGATTCACCTTCCCCAATATCTGTGAAGAGAAATTGTTTCACAAATAATGTGGAAAGCATGACGATAAAATTTGCAAGTTGGTTAAAACATGGCTTAACAAATTGCTAGGTGTCAAGCTTGCCTTGTGAGGATAAGCAGACAACAACATCAGACCTGGATGGGAAATTTCTTAATTTATAGAGAGGTCATTTTCACCTGGAACTTTGAATTCTTCTTTTCTGAAAGTGATCCTATGACAAAACAGCACTTTCCTGTGATACAGAGATTTCCTAACTGAGACACAGAACATTTCTGAGACATTTTTGCAATCTGAGGCATAGATTTGTTGCCACTCTTAATGAGATTTTCAACAGAGTTTGTACAGCCAGGTCACTTACATTGTAAACAACAGAGGATTTTGCTGTGAATCCCAGGATTTTACAAGCAATCTATCCAAGGAGAGAAACTTTCCCGGTGTGAAATCAGGCCTCACCCAGTCAGACGGAATCTCAAGGTGCTTCCTGAAACTCACCAGCACACTCAACAGAAAATGTCACAGTTCCCTAGCACATATTATAGGTGAGACAAAAGTGCTAAACAGCTTACCAAGCAGCATCAGGCTAATTAACATCATATCAGCTCTAATTGGAAGTGATTCAGCAGTCTCAGCCTTGCAGTAAAAGTCGTTTCAGGACTCACTGATGTGAAAGGCTAATACTGACATCAAGAAATGTGCGGTTATCAAGCGCTCGAATCCCAAAAGAAAGCTGTACAGTAATTTTTCACTGGAGAGCGGTCTGCAGTCACCAGCAAGAGATAAGCCAGGCATTGTGTTGCTATTTCCTTCACGTTACTTTATTCAAAGTTGCTTTTGCAAGCACATGGAATGATGTGTGCTGGCTAAAGCACCTCTTTCTTACTAGTGAGGGGGACCACAAGGGAGAACAAGATCTAAACCTCAGCACCTGCAACATTTGGAGGTTCACTGTTCTTCCCAAGTTCTTTCACAAAATCCAAGACCCTCATATATTAACTCAACTGTCCAGGCCTCACAGAGCAACATCCATCAAAGTTTTAATGAAGATACAATTGATGCTTGCATTCTTCAGGTCATGCAAACTCTGACTTACATCTCTGCTATGAGTAGTGAGAACCTCATCAGTTTGACAAACTACTTAAAGTTAAGTTCTGATGAGCATCTTTGTCTAGAGTGTGGACATCAAGGATGTAGCCAAAATAGGCAAAGAATGAGATATTTTTAAAACCAAATAAACTTCAGCTGCCTCTTACAGCACATCCTTTACTAGTTACTGCTGTTTAGCTAAATACAGAGGGATGAGGAAAACTAACAAATTAAAAAGCCCACCACAATCATTTTATTAAATCATAATGAATTGTCCCTTCTTTGCTAGCAGATAAAATTTTTAGAGGATTTGTTCTGAAGACTGAGCCCTTCATACAAAACTATATAAAATCCACCTTATTGTGCTGTGGTATAAACATGGCAATGCTTCCTTTCTAAATGAGCTGTTTAAGCTGAAGTATTTAAACTCCAGTTTAAATACTCCAGTTGTTTTCCAGAGTTGCCAACAGGAAAACTACTCACAGGATGTAATACAACAGCTGAAACCCAAAACGGCTTCCAAACTCAGGAGTCAGTGTGTGGAGGCACACAATTGAGTGTGAAGGTATCCCACACCCCTTTCATCCCACAGAAGCCGTGCTTAATACATAACAAAAATTGTTCAGAAGAGAAAGTTCAGAAGTACTAATGGAAGCCTGAGCTATTTCCAAGGTGCTCCCTTGGTTTTAGCAATTACTTTTGTGAAAGGATATCTTACACAGAAAGAGTACAGCACTGTAAAAACGAGCTCCAAGGACACATTTCACATTTAAGTATAGTCTATTATCAAGATATAACATTTTCATGCATCATTTTATATTAAGGGAAGCTGTGTAGTCTGGGAAATAGCAGTGTCTAGCTCTTGCTGGCATAGAAGTCCTCATCTGTGCAATGACAGAAGAGTAATATGAGTCACAGATGAAAATTTAGCTTCTCTTATACCTGTTTTTGTACCATGTGTAAGAAGTCCATAATTTTATGACTTATTTCAGAGACAGCAACAGATGGACAAAACCTTTGCTTCCGTCGTGCTGTTCACATGCCCTGTGACAGTCTGGTCCTCCACTGAGGCGTCAGCAGTCCTCTGCTGCCATGCTTACCCCAGGGAGATGTGTCACTGAGTGACACCGTCACAGAGCCCTGATGTCTGCTTTCCCCATCTCTGTTATTCCATACGGTCCTCAGATATCCACATTAACTGTCTTGTTCCTTGTGTGATAGCTAGTTTAAGCTGTATTTCAAGATGAAGCAGTGACTTAACAGAGGGAGTATTGAGCTAAAAATCTAGATCTAAATTCTAATGGTCTGTCAGCTGGAGTAATTCTTCTTGGTCCTGGTCTCTATTGCAGCCCATTAAATCACTGTGATGGCAACGTATCGAAAGTAGCAAGGAAGCATATGATGTAAAACACCATCAGAGTAAAAATGTTAGAAAAGAAATATGACAAAAGAACACAAGTCCATCTCAAGAGAGGCAAACTGAAAAGGTGAAAGCCAGCCTGCTCCATGGAACAAGAGTGACTCAGAGTCACTGCTTCCTCCTTATCCTGCAGTGGGCAAGCACCACTTTAGTGAAAAGCTTTTGCTTTTAATGTCTAATACTGATATAACACTGAGGAAACAATGGCAGAAATCTAAATGATTTAGTACTAATCACACTAATTCATTTGTCATTTTAGGAAATCCCACCCTAAATGATTTAATTAATTAGCTCTACTAATATTAGGGAGTTCTTTTTTGGCCTTAAAATTATACAAGGCAAGGAGAGGGAGCATCATGTACTTTACCAGGGCCAGTGCTATTTGCACAATCATTCTAAAATTCTTTCTCTCTGCTGTTGTTTCTCTTCTACAACCTTACTAGCCCATTGGACAAAAAATACAATTTCTTTGATGATGAACAGTTAAATCGGAACATTCCACTGGAAAGATCTGGAGGTCCCAATGCACTTCCAAGCACCAAACCCCTCTGCTGAACACTTCTTGTTACGCAATGCAAGGTCCAAAACTGAATGACCCCAGAAATACTATTTTCTCAGAAATTTTAGAACAGGGCTCTGCAAGTCAGACTTCAGGAATACAAAGTTGGATAAAAATAATATAGCCTGCTATTGCCAATTTTGTATCTGCACCTATATCAAGATGACTTCAGTAGGCAGAGTGTGTGATGTTCATTAAGCTGACAAACCCAGCAGCTAACATGCAAGCCAAAACTTTCTTGGAATAGCATGCAGTCTCAGAGGAAAAGGCCAGGAGTGCAAATGTTCTGCACCAACATACACACAATCAGCTACAAAAACCTTGCTCTCCAAGCCAGGAAGGCTTATGCAAACTAAATGAAAGGAAACTAAAATGGACACATCAGGCTAACAAAAATAGGCTTCTTTCAATGAATAAAACATTCCAGACTTAAGCATGTAAAAATTAAAAAGTTAATGTGACAATAGGCAAGTGAAGTTCATTTATTTTTGGATTGTGCATTTGTATCATTTCAAGTGCGCATAAAAGGTTCTTCCCTAATTCATATGGCTTTTTAGTAGTCTGTATAATGCAAGAACTAACTGTAGAAACTAGGAGTCTAGAATATGACTTCATTGCAGTTGATAGAAATGGAACAGTGAATGAAGTATCCATCCAATATCTGCTCTGAACTGGAAGATATGACTTACCAAATTATGTTAACTCTAATTTGGCAACAACAAAAAAAAAAAAGTCACTATAACTTAAATCTTTGCTCAAAATTACTGTCAGAAAGTCCATGTAGGCATCAAAGCACTACTAGGATGAAATCTTAAGTCCTGCTTCATTATTAATACTTCATTAACACCTTTTGTAGTAGTGATTTCTACTTCTGTAGTGATTTCTGAAGAACAGGCTTTTCATTTTTAATCTCTGTACATCACAGCCTCTCAGTCCATTCTGTGGTGCTGTGGCAGAGCAGTTAATGCTGTGCTGATTTTACCTTCATACCTGTGTTTTGTCTCATTGATAGAAAATTCATCAAAACAAGTTTATGCTTATTTGAAGCTAATATCTAGGCTGCCTCACTTGTAAATGAAGGTGTAAATAGACAGCTTAGAATGTTAATAAGATAAGAACATTCCTACTTCATTTTCAGGGGGACTTATGCTCTGAGCATTTCCATCGGTGATTAAAGTATTAAAGCCACAAAGGGGGTGAAGGGCCTAGAGGGGAAGACATACGAGGAGCGGCTGAGGTCACTTGGCCTGTTCAGCCTGGAAAAGAGGAGGCTGAGGGGAGACCTCATCACAGCCTGCAGCTTCCTCACGAGGGGGAGTGGAGGGGCAGATGCCGATCTATTCTCTTTAGTCACCAGTCATTGGACCCAAGAGAATGGTGTCAAGCTGCAGCAGGGGAGGTTCAGGCTGGACATCAGGAAGAGGTTCTTCACCAAGAGGGTGGTCATGCACTGGAACAGGCTCCCCAGGGACGCTGTCACAGCACCAAGCCTGTCAGAGTTTAAGAAGCGTTTGGACTGTGCTCTCAGTCACATGGTCTGAATTTTTGGGTAGATCTGTGTGGTGCCAGGAGTTGATGATACTTGTGGGTCCCTTCCAACTCGGGATATTCTATGATTATATTGCTACAACAATTAATACTTTTCAGTTTCTTGACAGTCTTCTGACTCTTCTGTTTAGGATTTCAAAGCAATTTACCAATATGAATGAACAAATTCTCTATACCGATATTGCAAGTATATTTATTTTTCCAGAGGGGAGAGCGATGTCCTGAGTGATGCATACAGACACATTTGAAACTGGCCTCAGCCTGCATAGCCAGAGAGCTGACAAAATACTTCACTGCTCCCACTATGGTACAGGATTTGTTTACAGTCCACATTTCTGAGTATGAAGGCCTACATTTCTCACTTCACAGGTTGAACTGGCAGTCAAGAGGGCAAACTGCATTTTAGGATGCATTAAACACATCATAGGCAGCTGGTAAAAAGAGGTGGTTCTCCTACTGTATTTAGTGTTAGTGCAGCCCCACCTTGAATATTGCAGGTAGTTCTGGGCTCCAAAGTCTAAAAAGGGTGCTAAGGCCCTTCAAAGAGTCCAGAGGATTGCAACAAAGCTGGTAAAAGGGCTGAAGGCATGTTCTGTGAGGAGAGGCTGAGGGCACAGGGGTTGCCCAGTCAGGAGGAGAGGAGGCCGAGCGGTGGCTTCATGGCTCCACAGCTCCCTGAGGAGGGGAAGCACAGAGGGAGGTGCTGGTCTCTGCTCCTGGGAACCAGCAATGAGACGCAGGGCATGGCTCAGAGCTGTGCCTGGGGAGGGTCAGACTGGGCACCAGAAAATAGTTCTTGCCTGGGAGGGCAGTCAGACACTGGGCTGGGCTTCCTGGGGGGTGGTTGGTGCCCCATGGCCATCAGTGGTCACGAGGCACGTGGATAATGCCCTCAGGAACATGCATGAACCTTTGGTCAGCCCTGAAGTGCTCAGTCAGTTGGACTTGGTGATCTTTGTAGGTCCCTTCCAACTGAACTGTTCTATTCTGCTCTAAAATAAGAAAGGACTAAGGAAAACATAACAATCAGATGAATAACAAATGACTATTAGATTTCCCAGCCAAATTACTGGTTTTTTTTATTCACCAAATTCTGATAACACTTAATGTAACTGGAGGTAGGAAAGTTATCTCATTTCATGTGTATTCTCAACTCAGATAATTCGGGGTAAAAATAATAACTACCAATCCACAATAATTAAGACTCTCCCTCAAAGACTCTTCCTCAAAAATAAAATTGTGTGAATATCAGCAGTTGCAAATTTTGAAACTTGAAACCAAACTAAAAAAATAGCTCCATGTGTGTATTTTTTCCAACACACATTTACAAATGCAACTTTTGGCAGCTATAGACATCCAAAAGAAGATAATTGGCTATCTTTTTGATATGCCCTATAAGTTCAGAAATAATATTTAGGAACGCATTAGCACACAGGTGACCCAAAAAACATCAAGCACTTTATCACTGTGCTTCCCTACCCTATTAACAGAAAAAGAAGCCCCCAAGCAAGAAGAATATAACTCTTGCAAGCAAATGCCAGTAAAGTTGACTAACTTCAGGCTGCTGTTCATCAGTCAGCACTAAATGGTGGCTCTCTCTGACATTATAGCCAAGTGGAGTCCTGAGAATAGCTTTCCAGACCATTAGAAAGGGCAGGATGACTGATACAAAGATGACATCTCAGTGTCATGCAGCTTAATGTGCTGTGCACCTTTTAAGGAAATATCTATTTAATTAGTCAACATATTTTAAGCACCTGCTACTGCTTCCTTTAAAACTTCAGTTTCCTTGTGCCCTTAGTAAGCCCTGTGGCTGCTTCAGGAAACACCAGCACAGACAGAAGCTAAGGTTTGATGCAGACAGACAAGGAGTGGGGAAACTTAGGAATATTTCAAGGACCTATAATTTCAGTGAACATGATATGTGGCTTCTGAGTGACTGTGATATGTTGCTAAATGAGTATCCTCTCTTTCCTAATAATGAAGCTCATCTAATCCTTAGCAAGAAAAATGTCTTAACGTAGGGAGGTAGGCGAAGAACATCCTGAAATTCTTAAGCTTTTGGAAAGGCTTTCACTACTGCTCAAAAAAATATAGGATGTATGAATGCCTGAAAACTCTAGGTATACAAGAATTCAGACGGAGTAAGCAGAACCATAATGATGTCTGTGATTATACCGGAGGTAGAGTCAGAAATTCTTTCATCAAATATCTAACCAAGTATTAGGCCCAGTAACTGATCTTATTAATTCCTATTTCCACGAATAAATACATGTCTCACAAATACAATTATCTCATGCGGGGGGGGGGGGGGGGGGAAGTACCCTGCTAAAAGTGGAAGTTGTAAATTACTAAAACAATGCTACTTACGTTAGCTATAGCTTTGAAATGAGTCTTAAGTCACTGGACTATGAAGCAACTTTAATTTATTATGTAAGCAAAATGCCAAGTGCTACTTCTATGTTTGTATAAAAAGCTACTAAGAAAATGACATCGGTTAACCACTCCTTTACTGATTTTCATTCCAGAGTGAAAGCGACTAAGGCCTCATCAATGCTGCCATCTACAGAGCACTTCTCCTTCCTAAAAGGATTTTTCTAGCTTTAAATTGAGACCTTGAGATTTTGCATTGCCTGATAACAAGCTGTTTGGGAACCAAGTGCACATCACCTGATCTTTCCAGTTGCAGCAATCCCAAATAAAGCTACACCCTATGCTTTTTTTTTTTTTTTCTAGGGGAAAAAAGGGAAAAGCCAAGGCATAACCATGACTTCCAAACAATCTCAGAGACAGTCATATCCACTCACACTGCTGCAGCTAATGTCACCTGCAGTAGTAATGCATCACAAACCTCAGCAGTTTACAGAGAATATAAAAATCATGGAAGAATAGTGAAAAATTAGCACATAAATAGCTGAATGAAAACTATAAAAAATGCTTTCAGTGTAGCCGGGAATATTTTCACCTTTCTTATGCTTAAATATGTATATAAATAATAACAATAGAAGATTTGTAAGTAAAATAAATGATTCTTTCTGATAAATGCATTCTACCTCAAAACATAACTTTTTCTATCTCAGCTACAACTGCTTCATGAATTCACAACTTTCAGAAGGTACAAACAAATCTCTATGTAGCAAAGAACTAAGTGATGAATATGATAAAATTAGTATGTAAATACAAATAGAAACAGATAAAAGGATCTCTAAGGCATCATTTTGTCTTGGTTTACAGTTGAGATTCCATATAGTTTGAAAGGGTGTTCTGAATTACATAAGCTACAAACCCAGACAGCTTCCTTTAAATACAGAGAAGTCTAACTCTGGGAGGTACCATTACGGTGAAAAACTTTGTTTTGCTGTGTCTTGTCTTCGGTCAGCTCTTCTGCAAACAACAGGTTTCACTGTGTAAAAACGTGTTTTAGCCCCAAATCACATAAATCACAATCACATAAACACAAAAAACATAATAAAACACAAATCACATAATCACAAAAAGCACTGCAATTAGGAAATTAAATCATGCATTTCCAGCGCTAAACCTTTACTAAATTTACTATACCAGCTTAGCTCCACAGCTCCAGAAGTGTTGTTTGTTCTGGCAGAGGGAGCTGGCCCCACTCCTCACTTCACCAGTCCACTGCAGACATGGCAGCTGAACACAGAAAAGGCTGGTTTTCTTTCATGTATAAGGTTCCTGATGAAGTAAGTGTATTTGGCTATTCAAGCTGCACACTGTCACTGCCAGGACAGGTTGAAAACCAGGAAAGCAAATGAAGCTGTTATCATGGAGCATTTCCAAAGGCTGCTGCTCAGTGAACCAGGTGTACGGCTTGCCTGGGCTCTTCTTTTGGGAGCAAAACACTTCCAGCCACAATACCGGAGCTGTTTCCACAGCTTCTGTTTCCCCTGTTGTACAGCTGACTCTGTCCTCTTCCACCTACAGCTCCTTTTGTCCAGAGGATCCCTTAGGAAAAGTGATCCTGCCTTTTCCAAGCCCTACTCCTGCTGAAAGCCCTTCCCAGTTCTGGAAGGGGAGTCAGCAGGGTGCTGCAGTGAGCACACACACCTTAGAAACTAAAAAACATTTATGAAAATGTTCATGAAGCATCAATAATCCCCAGTATATGTGAACCTGGCACGTAGGTGCTTGACCTCCACAGTGGGTTTTACAGTCACACATATGTCCCTGTCACACTGGCCAGGATTTCCAGGGAATGACACTTAAAAGCAGAACCTGTCAATAAAAGGGGTGGCATTAACAGATGTGTACATTCAAAGCTTATGCTCATTAGTTTGCAAAATTCAGCCACTAGACAGTAATGTTCCAGTCACTTCTGTACAGCAACAAGATGCTAACATAGATCAGAGACCTGAGCTGCACGCGGTCATGAAAACATAATGCTGCTGTCACACACACTGAGCTACTGGACATCAATACCTTCCCATTGCTACTAACCAAAATAAAACTTACAGTGTCTACCAGGAGATTTTTTCTGCCATTTGGCCTGCAGCACCACACACCTGAGGCTGTGTGGAAGATGCTCCTGCAGAGCACCATGCAGATAACAACAACCCAGCTCATGTGCAAGGACGTTATTTCCATTTTACTGCGATGTTCAACAGGGTCTGAGAAGAAATTAACAACCTGCCCCTGATAACTTAAAGAAAGAAATCAAGAAAATTGAAAAGATAATGAAGGCCCTTAGAGCCATTTCTAGCTCGTCCCTCCATTCATGATATACCATGGCATGGAAAGATGCAAGAAGATGAGCACCAGTGGAACAAGACATCTCCTCCACACCATGTATCACGCACCTCGTAGAAAACATGTCAGCAAGCCCAAATGAGCAAAGTTGCATTTGCTTTAATTTCATATACACAGTTTTGCACAAATCAAATTTTGTAGAGGAGTTGCTTCTATTCAACTTCATATGAATTTCAAATACCTAGTTTTATTTTTAAGATGATGGATATCTAGGAGCCAAAGATTTAGGCAGCACATCTGAGGCTTGAAAATACAAAATCTGTTGAAAGCAAAACTGGCTAGGCCAGCTCTGAAATTATCAGCAGAGAGAATACGCTTTAATTAGATATTTTCACCAGCAGGTTCTCATAGACAGCAAGTACCTGCCTAAAAAAATACAGTGTAAGAAGAAAAGCTGTCAAAACTTTTCAGCAGACATGCAGGCATCACATGGATGAAAGGGACAAATATTTTTGTAAAAGGTCATTGCAATCAATCAGGCTTGCTGCTACTTCTGCTACTAAATTCCCTCTGTCTTTCTTTGCTGGCCTTCCAGGGGAGTGGTAGGAGCTGGGGTTGGACTAAATGATCTTCAAAGGTCCCTTCCCACCCAAACCATCTCATAACTCTATCATTCATTCAACTTTTCCTTGTGTATTTATATATTTGAGTCCCTGTACAAATATTCAAAACTGGAATGTCTAATGAAAGCCATCCAGGCACTACTTTGCACCTCCAGCCCAATAACCAGCAGCTTTTCCCTTTTCTTACATTCTCAAACTACAATGGAACAACAAAATGAAAAATCTAACTACATAGACTGCTAGTAAAAGTATGCCAGCCCTTATCATATCCATTTGTTCAATTTAACAGCAAAGGATGCCCTTTGGCAGTTCATCCCTCAAAGCAAACACCAACTCCACCGTGCAAGTACATGTGCAATCTTTCTTAACCTTTAAAAGGCTTTGAGCACAGAAATGTAAATAGTTACTAACAGCATTACAACACAAAGTCAAATTATTTTGCTCTATGCATGCCAGACAATAATTGTGAAGGAAAATGGAAAAGTAGATCTTTTCGCCAAGGGTCTGGAATGGAAGGAAAACCCAACAGGAAGGGGTACCTGTGTCTGCACTGAATGTTACTTCTGATCCGCACTCTTTTTTGAGCTTTCATTTTATTTCTAATAGCATTTTGGGTGCTCTGGTTAACGCAGGATCCAGGAACAGAAGATATTATGAACTGTGACTAAAATGTATTATTAAAGGTGGTCTCCAAAATCTCAAAGCTGTATGGAACACACATAACAGCAGACAGCCCACTACATCTCAATTAGGTAGAAAAAACTCTATGTAAAACTTTATGAAAATAAGTTTAAATGACTCCCCCTCCCTTCAGGAAGCTGAAAAGCAGCAGCAAGTAACGAGTGAATTCTGACACCACCGAATTACCATCTGCCTATAGAGATGAAGTTTGCCCAGAAATGGTTAATGCACCAAGGCACAAGGAGGGGAGCATCCAACACCACGATGCGCTCAGCACACATGGGGTGCCAGGCGCAGAGCAGTCCCCGTAGGTTCCTGGGTAACGCTGTGACTCTTCCTTTGATTAGGAGGTTGGCCACTTACTGTCACTGCAGGCTGACTGCTGGATTCAGCGTGACATCCAGTGTAAAACTTCTGTAACTGCTCAGTCATAACCAAATATCTGTAACAACATCACTGCATTACCACAACTCTTCCTCTCAGTCTTGATATTCACTGAAATGTTTCCTTGGAGCCGGCCATACCTCTGTTCTCCTCCTGACTGCTGGATCACTGCCCGCTGCTTCAGTAACACTGAATCCTTCTCGTCTGTAAGCTCCTTTGAGGTCTCTGCACAAAAGGCACCTAAGCAAAGACTCGCTCGCTTTAGGATCGCTGCCCACATGGACAGAAGCAGGCCCTTTTGTTTCATTGCAGTGAGTAAACAGCCCTTGCATCCACTAGATCTATCACACTAACACCTGCATCATGCAGTCTGGTCCCACTCGCAGTCACTGAAGCATCATTTCTGAGTCTTTGTCACATTCATGTTACCCGTTTCCCCAAGCAATATAAAAATACATGTGACAGTAGCCTGCCATGTTTCAACAAATCTTTTTTTGTATGTTAGATGGTATCAATGTACTAGCCTTTTAGCTATTTAGACAGAAGTAGTATTAATAGGTTTCCCAATCACATAATGTGGGGGATTTTATACAAGACATTAACAAAAAAGGGACTATTTAATCTTATTTGAAATTCCTAAAATATTAGTGAGAATTCAGTTTAAAAGATAAAGGAAATAGCCAAATAAATCTTAATATCTTCTATAAGCAACCTCAATTTTTACCTTGTAAAGTGATCCCACTCTTCTGTTAGAACTAACACAAGCTAAGACTGACACTAGTGACCAATCTTTGCCTGCTTTCATTTGCCAGAACACTTAGTAATCTTAATAATTGAATATATATTGCATCTTTGAGCTATAATAAAATGCATTTGATTTCATGGAGTATTTATAGGCTTTGGCAAGTTCAGAAAGAAATCGTAGTCTGTATCTAGGGTAATGTTTAAGTATTTCAGCATAAAGCTGCACCTACTGAAGATGTAGAGACTTTCAAGTTTGGGCTGTGTCTTGCCTCTGCCTCTCGGGTGTCTTTTACTTCCACAAGGTTGCACTTCATTGCAGGGTTGACTGAGCAAAGGCTTGTGAAGTTCTCCCTTGGGTGCTTCCTCATCTCCGATCATGCCTGTCTAATCATTTCTTTTTTCTGAGGTAACCATGTTCTCTATCTTTCTGTCATAAGGGGGGGCTTTCAAGGTTATTAGAAATGCTTTTTAATTAATAACTATAGGTTTTCTCCTCAAAATTTGCTTGCTTAATAAAAAAAACTCATACTAATTTTTCTCTGTTGACTTTTAAGAAACTTCCAATTTCACCTTTGTGTGAATTTGTTGTAAATAAAAGATTTAATGGTCTCTTTCTTTACATAATGGTAATACACCATATAGTTATAGCACATTAAGTTTGCATAATAGCTCTTCTATACTTTTATCTGCACAGCTGTTTGAACACACCTTTAATGCATCTCAGCAAATACAAGAATAAACTGAGAGCAGGCAGCAAATCAACTCCCGTACCAACCTAGCTTTGAAATAAGAAACATCATAATCTCCCAGTTCAGCAAAAAAGGAATAATAATACCCAGTGACCTTTACATAGTATTTTTTGAACATGGAACTCACATTTTCTCAAATTTCCCAAACCGTGTGCGTGTATTATACAGGTTACCCATCCAAACAGGATATCTGCACATCCGAACACAGTGAAACAGGTCATCTGCGCAACCCAGCAGATATACCAAGGATTTCCAAGTCGCCTGGGCAAATATCCCAGATGCTCCAGTTCTAGCCAGATAAGATTTTCGGATGAAAAGACGTGCATTGAAAACCTGGATGTACAGTTGCCCTAATCAGAGGTATTTTATAAAGACTCTCTATTAAAGCAGAAATTTTCCTAATGCTAAATGTTTAATCATGAATTTATTCCTGTTACAAACTTACAAATTTGTTTTACAAATAAGACTGGGTTTCCTGTGGAAGGAGCTCTATAAATTCTTCTTACTACCTTAATACTACTGTTCTACTACTTTCATTACATTTTTTTTCAATGCGTTTTGATTTTTGGCAATAGTATTTATGTTTGGTATTGGATTTGTATTTCCAATTCCAAGCTAATAATCCACAAATCTACATCCAGCATTTGTGGCTCTATGAGCCATTTCCAAAGCCAAAACAAGAGTGCTTTCTGGTAGAAGAAGGTCTGCTGAGCCAGCTGGACCTGGCTGATAGGTTGTGCAGGGGCTTATAACTCAAAAAACTGACCTGTGAGAAGCAGAGGCACTAAACAAAGCAGACTTCTTTCAGTCTCCTTGGCTCCAAATGGTTACTGAACAACAGCAAGTACTGACCTGCTGCAGAGGCCGGGAATAACTTGGACTCCTACAGCTGGGGTCATGTGCAACTGCTAAACAGCTTGCTCATGGTTCACATGCAAAGAAAACTCCATTTGGCAGAGCTCTGGTCTTAGAGTCAATGAGCACTCTTGTCCTCTGCTCTCCCCTTCCCTGACCTTGTCCCCTTTGCTTTCCCCTAAACACACAAACTGATACGTCAATGGGGAAGTCTGTCTCACCTCTGCCAAGCCACAGAATTCAGTACAAACCCCACTGTTCTCTCAGACATTGTGACTTTAAAGGTCTGGATTCACAACACAAAACACAGACATAATTATATTAATAATAACAACCCATTTCTTGTAAAGTAAGAAATCATACTGTTACAACTCTGTCGCTACATTTGCAATGAATCAAAGACAACATGACTAGTTTTGGTCTTCTAACAGAGCTCACACCAGCAAATTACATTAGAAAATAGAACAACAGCAGTTCCACTGTTGGCATGTCATATCATTACCTTCACAGGAAAATTTTGCTGCAGCCCTACAAGGAAACCTACATTTCAGAACAGGAACTCCTTCCAAGAGGAAAGCAACAATTTAAATGATCAGCTAAAGAATCCTTTACTGAATCAAATCTTTTAGTTATATTTTCCACAGGTGGATTCTGGCTAGACTTTGTAAGGCCCAGGGAACAGGATAACCATAAGGAAAATATTTAAAGATTATTTTTTTTCCCAAAGGCTGATATGTAACAAAGCCATTGGACTTGGCACAGTAGGTGGTGACACTGAAAATCATCTCATGCTGTTATTAAATTCCCATTTTAAAACTGTATCTTTGAGGTTTCTGACATAAAAAATAAAAATCCATCTGCTTACCACCATCCAAGTCTTTTAAAATACATACAATGTTACTCCTGATAATAAGATATGAAATAATAACTGTGATGACTTTGGAGCAGGAGTCTCTTGATAATTACCTTTTTAGTACACTCTGTGTGTTGGACCAGCTGATTTATTGCCATTATTTTAGTGGAATACTTAAGAGTTTATCCAGAGGAAGGAGAGTCCAGAAGATTTATTCTTGTTCCACCTCTTGTGGCTGCTAGCACCTGCAGCACTGTTCTCAAAGGTTTCCTTCTCCTTCTTTCTCTCCTGACAGATATTAAGCTCCCAAACAGTACTTAATATTTGGTGACCACTGAAAAATTATTAGTAAAATCACAAGCGTTCTGTACTTCCTCTTTTAATATTTTGCTTTTAGCTGAAAGTGGATAACCTGTATGGCCAGCACTATCACAAACTAACTGTTGGGTGCCTGCACTGGTACACGCTTCTGTGGAAGAGATGCTCTTTTCCTGGTGGAGGAGACTGCAATTCAGACCCACTTCCCCACAGTATCTGGAAAGGCTTCAAATTAGCCAGCATATGTTAAAAAACAAACACTGTTCTTCAACTGCTCCTTATTAAGTACTCTTACGTGTGAATAATTTACTGAATTTTACCTTGCATGTTCCCTTAACAAGTGTACTACTTAGCCCATTATTACATCTATGATAAAGACCTACTGCAATGTCACCAGTTTTCATCTCCCTTCTCAAGGCTGCGAATGAGATAAGCTCTTTGGCATCTCACCTGAAAGACCTTGAACCATTTAGGAGACACTTCAGTCACAAAGGATTTACAATTGCTATGGCCTACTCTTCCTGAATGGAAAGAGCAGCGTTTCTGCAGTTAGGCTGCACATGTTATTTATGCCCACAAGCTTCTCTCCCACACTGCTTGCCTCCTTCAGCAATGAGGGACGGGCACAGGCAACGTGCAGTGACAGCCAGGAGGGGCACCACAGGGACGTTCCTGGTCACTGATCTCCCACCTACAAACCCAAACTCCTGGGCAAATTATCTTTTTTATTAAAAAACTTTATCACATAGGGCCAAAGCAACACAGTTCGTGTTAGCACATGCATAGAACATCAGACAGGTTTTTCATTTAAGCTCTCTTATATCCTCTATGTTTTACCTGAGAGCAAATACAGCTATCTGAAGGAGTCATATATGCATTATTTGCATTATTTGTGTTATATGCATATATGCACTATTTTTGTAACATTTTGTACAGGCCTCTGTGCACTACTATCTATTTGTACAAGACAAGCACATCATAGCAATTGAATAATTTGAGCCTACTATTATTTTGGTCCGGAGAACTTTAATAGAGACCCAGAAAAAATCACCTCTAAACAGAATTCAGAAAGACAGAGACCTGGTGAGGTCACTATGGCTTGCACTGAAGAAGCATCTGCCTGTGGTCAAGTTCACTGATGAAAAGGTTGTGTGTACCCCCTCGAATCTATTCCTGGTGACAGCAGAAGCACAGTTCTTATTCAAGGTCACGAAGCAGGGGAAACAATCCACAGGCGAACATCGCTTCAATCAGCACACCGGGTGAGTGGCCATGCCTGGACAAATAAGAAAAGCCACTTCTCTGCAGATCAGTCAGAAACATTAACCGCATGCTTTGACTGAAGCTAGACAACCAAAAGCAGAACTGGCACAGCCCGACCAATGCAGCACTCCAGGGTTTTGTGCTACAAGCATGTACACAGCAATAAAAATAGAAGTCTGATTTCTGGACCTGTACCTATGCCATTTCTTGCCCTCTGAGTGTGGAATCTGTTCCTAGAGTTAGAAAATAAACTGTACTACATCTGAGTCAAGTCCTTTTTCTTTGTACCAGAATCAAAAGGTTTAAAAATTAAAAAGATTCACTAAAGTCATTGCACTTGGCTGTCATCATTCAAAGACTTAGCAATACTTTTGAGGAAGGCAAAACTATAGTATTTCCCATGTATTTCCCACATAAAAGAAGGAACTACACGGTCTGCACAGAAGTAGACTTGGAGATCAAGTTGTACAGCAGCTAATTTTACTGGAATCAGACCTCTTAACTGCAAGATTTCCAGTGCATCTGCTAAGAAACTGGGCTGGTTACTGATAAATGTTACTTGGCATTGCAAATGCTGAAAAAAAAATGTTCGGGGTACTTCACTGCTCTTCTGCTACCCATCATTCACACATGAGATGAATTAGTTAACCACAGCTCAAACATGCTCCTTATTTTAATATTTCAGTAAGACAGGGAACGGAAATCACAGTTTGGAAAGTCTTCATTCATATCTTTTGTGCCAGACAAACTGTATACAGCTTGTAGACATGATACGACCAGTTCGGCAAGGCATGTTTTTCTATTAAAGCACCTGCTTATCTGAGCTATCTATTTTCCTAATGTCAGGGATTCTCTTTTTTAATGAGTTCTTCACTCACTGATGACATTTAACTTTCTTCTTTTCCTTGCTGTGGTGAAGGGTAGCAGAAGGGATGAGGGATGCCTGTAAAAATATTTTGGCCAATTATGCATCCAAATAAATATCCTCAAATGCCTATGGCACATAGATGTAATTAGACAATATATTTCTTCTAAGGCTGTTTAGAGACATGGTTGAATAAACACATCAAACTATGGAGTCTCTCAAGAGCTGAGCTAGAAAGGTCAGGAGAAAACTATTAAAATCTCTGACTTTTCTGTTCGCAAACCATGGAGAAGAAAAGGACAAAAAGGAGAAGGAGGTGAAAAAAAAAAAAGTTATTATTGAAGACATACCTTTGTTACAAACTGAAACTGAACAAGAATGTTTCCAATATTACAAATTCACCTATATTGATTTATCCTCCACCCATCAAGCCTCTATATGCACCATCAAGGTTCTGTGGCCTCTTCCCCTTCTTCTGGGGTCTGGTTGCATGCACTGGGAGCCAGCTAAGACCTCACAGCTCTGTAACATTGGGGCAGACTGCTGGGAAAAGAGCAGTGTGAGAAGGAGCTGGAAGAAGCCTTCTTGGGGACTTCTGCTCTTTCACATGGAGCTGTGCTGAAGCTCAGGCTCTTGCTCTTTCAGGCTCTTGCTCTTGACCCTTGCACAAGCTGTCTTCAAAGCATGCCCGTGCAAGCCACCTCCCTTCCTGATCCGGACCCGGCACTGACTGCAGAGTGACTTCCCAGCCTGACCTCCAGCTTTGTCCCCACAGATTTAACTGGCAGTCACTGGAACATGGCTGAGCCTGGGAACTGTCTCCAGACCTGCTCTGCCCTCCTTGGTGGGGTACTGGGCGACTGCACACCTGGTGACAACGGTGCCTTGCTCTCACTCGTGGCTCCCCTTTCATCACAGCCTCCCTCGCTGCTTGCTGACATCTGCTTCCAAATAAAACAATTGGTCTTCTCTTGTTTGGTTTTCTACATTGTTAGCATCTACACAGTGATACCTCCCGATGGTTGGTAATCTCCTGCTTCTAGTATAAATTCTGTCACCAAAACTTTGACAGGAGGAAAAGAGTTCATTATTTCTTGAAGTCAGTGAAGTCTTTGAGGAGAGACTGAATATGTTTGTATACTTCTTTATGCAATCAGGACTTTGATTTGTGGTAGATTATGGTAATTATAGTTGCAGTTGTAATAACATGGTCCTGTTCTTGATTTGTGTGCAGCAGAAAAATTCCATACACATAAAATTACACAAAGGCTGTGAGGAACAGAAACCCTATGTGTAGATTCACAAGATACTCAGAAGACTAGGAATCAAGCATACATGAAAGTCACTAAATAAACATAAAGCCCATGTCCAGGCCTGCACTTTTGAATAGGCTGACAATGTGATCCAGCTTGAAGTAAAAGGTAGGACTGATAAACCAGCACACTGCCTGGCAGATCACATATATGTCTCTTGAAATACTAAATATTGCTGTGCAATGACTGTCTTGAGAACATTTATAAGCAAGTATGATTAGAAAAGTAAAATCGGAACAGAGAAAGCAATGTTGAAAAATTAACAATTCCATGTAAACCTCAGAGAGGAACATGCGTGCATGGTCTGTTGGTCAGGTAGGCAAAGGTGTATCACAGAACATTTTCTCTTCTGTTAAGATGCCCAACTCCCTTAAGACATTTCTCTTTGGCAGTCACTTCTATTTCAGATCACCAGTCTATAAAAAGAAGGAGCTATTACAAACTAACGTGCGTGCAGCAACAGAGCTAGTATCCATATAAATATCCCTCAGAACATAATTGCCCACTCCCTACCATCTCATGAGAAGACACATGGAAAGTTGGCAAGAAATCTGTTTCAGTATAAAATTCTGCCTGAAATCTTTTTGAAGTAGGTGGAAGGACAGAGGTATAAATATGAGAGAAAATAACTTCTCCACCCAGTTCATCCACTGGCAGCATGGCTTTTCCTCTCTGTCTTCAGCTTCCTTTAAACCCAGCACTACTTTCAGATCTTTGGACTACCCAAGACGTATGCTGGACAGCACTCACATCACCAGCCCACAATACCTGCAGCTAAAGATTTGGTTTGAAAAAGGTAAGAGCAGGAAACCAGCTAAACCAAGCCATCATGGAGGCAATGTTAAAAATAAAATGAATGCCTTGAGCTGAACTTATTTATGTGGTTGCATTTTTGGTGTTCTCTCAGTTTTCTCCATAGCACTAGGCAGATTTTTCCTAGGGCACAAAATGGTCTTTTCCCTTAGCCTGCTTCATCAAGCCTGTTCTCTATAGTGCTGAACTCTGACACAGCCATGTAGATTGTCAGTCACATCAACAGCAAGGAGGATCCTGCTTTGCTATGGAATCAGTCACAAAAAAAAGATAAATTTTGCTTTAAAACCTTGATTCCTTAAAAATTAAAACATTTTAATTTTGTACATTTGTACATTTTATTCTTTTTAAGTATTCTGCTTTTGGCAGTGATATGAAATTAAATGAAATACAGCTTGAAAGAAAAAAAAGAAAACAATGAATTAAAAAAAAAAACAATGATGATGACTTTAGATTACAGGCCATGAAATAACGACAGAGGTAACTACATCACTTGAACACTTGAATGAGGCTACTTCTCAGAAGGATATTTTCTGTAGCATCCTGAATGCTCTCCAGTAGTCATCCTGAATTCTCCTACCATTGAAATGGACGTGTACACTGCAAATAGGTAACTATAAAAACTGCTAAACAAAGAAGAGTTCATTTTTCTGCAGTTGTGAATTCCGAAAAACAGCATTGTTGAGCAGAGCCTTTTCATCCAGCCAGAGAGTTGTCTTGGTCACATCAAGAAATTTCTTAAATGGCTGACTTGCCTGTCTAGCTACTAACCTCCATAGGCTTTTTATCTATCTTGCCTGAGAAAAGTGTTTTTTGGAGAGTGCTGAAGACAGGGGGAGCTTTACTAATAGCTATAATTATGTGCTTGGGGTAATTTAGCTGAAAATGAGCTGCATAATGTTTTCATGTGGCTCTAATATTGCTATGTCTCACAGTTAGGAAAGACGCAGAAGTCACAGGGAACCTACAAATTAGATAAATTGGATCAAAGCTAAGAAAACCATCTGCAGATTTACCTGTGACAACCTGTTTGCCCAACAAGACAGGCAGTGATGAAGCAAACAAGCAAAGCACTAGCATATGCTGCTCTAGAGACAGCAGTAAACCACAGTGGAAAGCAAATTTTATTGCTATGTCTTATCCATAAGTACCATCAAAATGTTTTCTTAGTTCATCACCAAAAGCGAAAGCGTGTACTGTGTGTTAACACAAAGTGGCAGAAAGCCACAGGTTAGTGCTGCAGATGGGGCTTAATCATCCACCTCTACTGCCCACCTAGACCACAGGTCCAGAATAATATGAGAACATGTCTGTTTTTACTGTTCAGCATTAAAATATGAAAAGAATATCACTGAGTTCCTGAACCAGATTAAAGATGCACAAAACTATTCAGTATTAACCATACCTTTTATTTCTCCACCAGTCTAACGCTAATCCTTTGATTCGGGATTACTTAGAAACCATGCTATACTGGACACTCGGGAGGATGGAGGACAAGGGTGGAGGGAACAGTGGCAATACAAAACAAAAAAACAAAGCAGAAAGCAGCAAACATCTTCCGAGGAAGGCTTATGTACATGCCAGGGTGGCTGCCTGATGTCTTGCCTGACTTTAAAGAAGAAAAAAAATTACTTCGCTGAACTCCCTTGAAGCTGCAAATATCTTGAACCAGATGCCTCCATTCATGGGAGGAACTGCATCAGTATCTTCCACGGAAGGATCAGAGAGCTCTCTGAAAATGTATGATAAAATGTATGATGTTTTCTTCAACCTTTCATGCTGTACACTCAGTATGATTCAATGTGTGGTAGGCTCTGTAGGCACACAGAAGGTATTGTACTCACATTTGGCGTGGAAGGTAAATTGGCATGGCTTGCCCAGGTACCAACGAACACATAGTACTTCAAAAACTCAGTATCTATGAGGACATTTAGAAAAGTGAAATCTTTCCTACCGGAATCTTCTTTGGAAAGGACAAAGCTCTCAACAGAGAAAATGCAGGAAAAGTGAGGAGCTATCCAAGGAACTGGGTGGCAAGAAAACAACATTTCCTTCATAGTAAATTATATTCCTTTCCATATCATTAAAGGGCATTGCTAAGCATAATGACTAACATTTGTGAACAATTAGGTAAATCTCTGCTGAGACTGCTCCACATGAAAACAGCGTTTGAGGTTAAATGTTTTAATTCCAAGAGAAGGCTTAAAGATTAAGCAAAAATTGCATTGTGAAGTGCTTTGGGTAATAGCATCTTGCAAACACAGAACACACTTCCACATATCTGGCTGCATGTACATATACAGGTGTGCTTGTATGCCTATGTAACGGCTGTTCTTTTGTAACAAAAAAAAAATTTACATCAATAAATTTAGAATTTTCTCTCAACTCTTTATATAAATATTGGCAGATGTTGTTACCTTTGTTGCAGAGAGCTTAGGCTCTGGCAGGTTGCAGACTTGTAAGTTAAATGAGAACACTGCATAATCATGGGAATACTAGCACTGTGAAACAGACTTACATAAATTCTCCAAAAGGAATTGCAAACTTTTTGAATGACTAGATTTGGAGTTTGACAACTGATTACGGAGTTCTCATGTTGGACAACGTCCTGGAAGACCATTTAGAGATCTGGCTTCTGCCAGCTTTGCTCTTGCATCAGCCAGTATTTCTGCAGTTGGTGTGAAAAGCAAATCCAACACTGCATCCAAAATGATCATTCAAAAATATTTCCCCAGTGCTAGAAAAAAACATTTACACTAGCCAAAAAAAAAAAAAATTACAGTGAGTTGACTATAGTCAGCAGTCTCAGCATTTACTTAAGTATTTTAAGGGCTGTAAGGGGAAGTAAAAAGAATAGAGCTCTTATCAAGATTCACCTCAGACCCATGTGTCGATGTGCTTCCAGTAACTAAAGCTTCAAGAGATCCATTGGGCTAGAAGGCGGCCCTTTTTAAGCCCAGGGTTGCTCCTGGATATGTCATTGAAACAGGGTTTTCTATGGATTTCAGCATCTATTTTTGGCCAACAGGACACAGACAAAACTACAGAATGGATAATGAGATGGGTAAAAGGTTCTACAGAGAGAACAGATGTGCCCTTTTTTTTTTTCTTGTAAGGCCTAGGACTCAACAGTTCATATTGATTATTATTCCAACAGCTGTGCATTGAACCATATGTTTTCTCAATGCTACGTAAAGACTAAAGAACTTTGGCATTTGAATGTGGGAATATTTCTGTAGCCATTTAATATTAGACACAGAGTCAACAGTATAGTTTCAAGGCTTGCCTGTGCATGAATCAGGGCATCTAATAGAACAGGAGAGGCTAGACACCAACTACAGAGCAACCCTGCCAAATGCCAGTGATGGCAGTGAGACTAACACATAGAGCTTGGAGTAACTGAATACACAATAGAAAACAAGGTGCTGAACCTGGATTGTCATAGTAAGAAGCTGTAAGCCATTTTGAATGGGGCCAACCAGAAACTATCACCAATTGTGACAAAAACTGAATTATCTGAACATCAGTGACGGTCAGAGAGAAGTTCTCACAGATGTCTTTCTATTTCTCATCCAGCTAAAGGATGTACCAAAGGTAGGAGAAAGCCATTATCATTTTGGGTCATGTTTATAGACACAGCACAAATCAAGTAAATTTGGGAGGCACTGCTAAAATTTCACCTATAAAACTGTCTGCCATTTCAAAACTCAGTGGTAGAAGTGCCGGACAAAAGAAGGACACTTAAAGAACAGAAAATTACTTAAATGGCTAAAGAAATTGAATTATGAGAATTGCGTTAAAGAGACATCTATACTGCTGTAGTTAATAAAAAGGCTAAGGGGGAACTAAAATTTGATTAACTGCTTTTCAGATCTCAGTATGCATCATGTACTACATTACAGAACTGAAGGAGGCTGCTCTGTTCTGATCATTATCAGTGCGGCTAAAACACATCCTTCTGCTAAGAAAAACAATCCTGGCAAGACAGAGAAAAAAAAATTTCATGCTGTGCATCCACCAATGAAAAGAAGAAAGATTTATTTGATAAACAGAGAAATGAAGATAATATAAATCCACCACTATTTGTTTAATTAAAATCATATTAAATCTAGCAGATAATAATACATTGCAACACCAAATTAAACTCTGGCAGGTTATTAGATTTTCTTTGTGCTTTTGTAATCAAGTACACATACACACTTCAGTCACTTAATTCCTACTATATCGTGGACTTCTTTAAAATATTAAGTCTTCTGTTTGCAATATTGTTTTATTATATTATTATAATATATAAATAATATATTATTTATATATAAATGTGGTTATTTCCACATTTACTTCTTCACTTATTCCAAATTATTAAAACCTTATTAAATATATCGAGGCATTCTATATCACCCTGTACATTAGAACAGAGAGAAAGCAGGAAGTTTAGAAACTATATTGCTGATATTATTTACCATACTAAAAAGGTTTTTGAAGGACTTTATGGAGTCACACAAAGGAAACAATGAAAAGTATTTTATTCAATATTTCTTTTAACAAGTACTCACATATTCAGACCATCTTTGCTTGAAATATCCTTCAGAGCCTGCTGGAGGACTGAGCTGACCTGAGTGGAATTTGATGATCCAAGTTATCTTCAAAGCTGTTATTGTGTTATATTTTTTCTCGGAGATGATATCATCTTCACCCAGAACTTTTATTTTCTAGCACTTGTAAGAATACCATTACACTTAGATTACATTATTGCTAAAATATCAGGTTTGGGGGATATTCTTGTACTCTTTTTTCAACCTTCTTGATTTCATGATAAACAGATAACAGAGTCTCAGCACTTAAGTTATGAATTCATCTCTTGTGGCATTGCAATTCTCCACTTTTTGGCATACAGTATGCAACTGATATCACACTATATACTGCCATATAAACCAGTTGAGTCTAACTTTCTGTCTTGGACACTAAGTTAAAGAGAAGTTTAATTCAAGTTGGGGGAAAAAAAAGGTATAAAAGATTCAAAAATAACTAAATAATCGAATATCCCCAAGACTGACATAAGATTCTTATTCAAAGTCACCTGCAGTCCACTGTATTTTCATTTCTGCTCCATATAAAACCAGTTTTGAATACAACTTCTGCTTGAAAGACAAAGGAAACACACTGGATTCAGGCAACAACAGCAAGTGAATGCAGATGCCTTATTCCAGGCATAGGGGATTTATTCCTTGGTTAATACTGCATTCAGTTGAGTGATTTCTCTTTTATGTCAATAGATTTGCAGCACTCACCATATTTCAATCCTCACTTTGTTTTGCTGTCTCTCACTGAAAGCACATCATCCTTGAAAATGTTCAGTAACTAAGTCAGACAAGAAAACTAGGACAACTGTAGCACTTGATCATTCCCATATTGTAATCTCAATATAAACAGAACAGTAAAAAGATAAAAATACATTCACTTCTTATGTCAAAATCTAAGGAAGGTGTTACCATCTGTATGTATCAAATACCAAATACTAAGATAAAGCCAGATTAAGACCTCAAGTCAGGCAATGTTTTCTATCATTTAAAATGCTGAAAACTTTCCTACACCTACAGCAAGCTGCAGCTTCCTCTGTTCTCCCACGTCTGTTTCACTGATCCAGCAAATCCTTCAAATGCTCAGATGCATCAAGATGAATGCTCCGTGGTTAATGCAGCAGTGTTGAAATAATGAAACCACGACTGACAAAGCCACATAAAGAGAAGGAGGAATCATCAGCGCTCATACAACATTTTATTTATTAACTTATTATTAGGGCAAATTAGGCTAAGAGTTGAACTGCAGAACATACTGATTTATACAGGGCTGCTTGCCTGTCAATAACATGGTAAAATACATTTGTTCTGAGGTGTATATGTCAGAGGTTATTTCCTCTGAGTACCTAAAGAATAAAAGTGCAGGACAGTGCTGTCATTTCAACTTGGATCAAGACTCACATTTTATTTACCTTACAAGATTCTTTGTAAAAGTAGGTGATAACAGTAGTTTGTTATCTAATAAATTAGATATCTTTATTAATTTAACTGAACAGTGCAGAGGTCTATCAAAAAAAAAAAAGCTGGCACATTCATAAATGGGATAATGTTTTCCAAAAATATCTTTTAAGTGCTGAAGGTCAGGCTCCTGGTAGGTGTGAAACTATGCAAATGTGCATGCTATAACCTAAATTTCTTATTTGACATCTAAGTTAGTTTCAAGTGAATCAGAACAACCAAATTGTTTTTGTAATAAAACTGACCACAGAATAAATGCAACCATTGAAAAAATGGTTCTGTAAGTAAGCTGTAACCACAGGAGAAGACTGATGTAACGCACCAGGAGTGCTCCTCATTTACACACCTGAATTATAAGGAAATGTTCTACATTTCCCCTTGGGGAAGAGGTAAAATATGCTCCACTGAGCTGGAAACTCACTGCTCTCGATTTTTGTGCCTCAGGTTGACTTGGATATCCCCTCTGTAAAGCTGGCAGAGTTATAGTGGGAATTTCCAAAGGAAACAGTCACATTTCTTGATATCATGTCATAAAGGCTTGCTTTTGTGGGTGCGTATATATATGCATGCATTTAGTTGTACACGCACTCCAGCACCACTTCATTCAGCCATCATCCTGGTTTCCTTGTAAGCAGATTCACCACCAGGACACTGACTACAGCCCGTCTATCATTCAGCAGCCAGCTCAGAGCCAACAGATGCAAGCATCTGTCCACAGGGGAAGCGGAGAAGCCCTCTCAACCACCTGCCTCCCGTGTGTATTGTACGCAGCATCACTTGCACTCCCACCCCGCACTGCCCCCTTCAGCACAGCTGTTCTAGTTGCTTACCCCTAAAAACAGCTTTGCCTACAGCCTTCTACAGAGACCGGTTTTTCACTCTGTTATTCTTGGAGCTGACACTTTGGTAATGCTGATGTACGTGCAGACCTGCACAACACATCTATCACAGGCCAAGAAGCAAAGTACTCCAGGACTTCTTCCAGGTTACACCAAAGTCCTTAAATGGTTTGGATTCACTCAGTACTTTACCACTTTTCTTTAACACATATGCCAGACTTCAAAAAGTCAGCACTAGTCAGCATCACACGTCCATACGAACAGATGTAACCTATATTGTCACCAGGGCTGTCTGGAAGAAAGAACAAATGGTGCCAAGCCCTTTCTTCTACTACTCCAAGACATTCGTCAACTTGTGAACATGAGCTCATCAAAACAGCACGCAGCTTCGAGGTGCTAAACTGGTGAATTCTTTCTCCAGCAAACTGTCACATTCTTAGGATATGATTTTCCTTGTAACTTCAGTTTTTACTGTTGCTAGATTAGAGTACAGTACTCCTGCATTAACAAGGTTTCCCTGTATTCTAATCCAAAGGACAAAACTCAGGGTAGGTTCTGCTATAGAGAAGAACTTTGCATCATATAAAATCTTGACCAAAGAAGATGCAAAATTAAAAGTATACTGTCACAAAAGAAAAACTATTAAAACTATTATGGTTCTCAGTTATCTGTTTTACAGATAGGAAATTTAGGCAGAAATTATTCAGGCAGAATTACAAAAATCCAGCATGGCACTGCTATTACTAGAATTAATGCATTTAACCTACTCTTCTTGTGGAACTGTAAAATATTTCCTCTTCCAAGATTTCTATTATCTCTGATTCTACTAACAAAACACCATTATTTTTTCCCTCTACTGAAAAAAAAAAAAAAAAAAAAAGGAAAGGAAAGGAAAGGAAAGGAAAGGAAAGGAAAGGAAAGGAAAGGAAAGGAAAGGAAAGGAAAGGAAAGGAAAGGAAGAAAAAAAAATCAATCTTCCATCTGAAAGCTTAAAAGTTACAGAGTAGTTTCCCTCCCCCCGTTATAGGGTCCTGCTATCCTCTCTAAATCACTTTGTATTCTAGAGAGTCTGGCTACATTGCCAACACATCAATTATACTTCACAAGGTTTGATTGCTAGATTTATTAAATCCAATATAGTTAAGTGTGAACCTTTTCGTCTGAAACCCATATGCTGTAAGTACTGGAACAAATATATCTGAAACTTTTAGAAGTGAATCATTAGTAAAACAAATGTATTAATTTAGATCTGTAAAACAGTTAGACAAAATAGACTACGTTTAACCTTATGGGAGCACAATGGGCCATGAAGTACAAAGCAAAGATCAGTCTTCCATGAAGTGACAAATGAGGCCAAAACACAGAGAGACACACTGACTCCTGGAAGATCCAAATTTAGCCCATTACAAATTGTGAGTAGACTAGAATAGTAACTGATTTTTTCTTCTAGAAACAGCTAATTATGGATTCAGAACAAAGTTCAGCAAGCTGTTCAATTACCAAAGCACAGACAAATTGAATGACAGGTATAATTTCAGTTGTTATTAAACTGACAGAGCATGGGAAAGACCAAGGAAAGCTGGTCTTAGCACTTGTAAAACTGTTCTTAAGTAGTCTTATTTTTGGTAAACAGTCATTAGTAGCATTAGGAGTGCAGTGGTAAAGAGTTTGACCAAATGAGATACGTATTAACATAAGGCTTAATTTGTTGTTAATGAGTCCTTAATTTCACAGATCTTGTGTCAGAATATGAATGCTAGCTTATTAAAGCAGGTATATCCGTATTTTATTATTTCTTCTTTCAACATGGATGCAATTGGTGCTGTCACCAACTGTACTTTCAATTAAATACACATTATGCCCCTTTCAGTGGTATTTATTATCATTGTTATGTCAGTACTTTAGGACCAAAGTGGTCAGCATGATTCCCTTTCAATTATTCATATTTTACTTTAGTGCGCAAGCTGTTTATAAACATGTAAGACATACATTGAAAACTGGTAATGTTTAAGTGACCTTTAATCACCTTTTACGATTCAATATTTTTCCAATAAACAAAATGATCCCTTCTCTTTGATAATTTTTTTTTCAATAGTATGAACTTACTTCTCATCAACTATGAAGATGCAGGGAGGACAGAACCAATGTCGTTAATTTCACAGTCCTGACCAATCCCACACAAGCAAACCAATGTACTCTTAAGGAAAATAGCACATCTCAGAATTTTTCTCTGAAGTTCTACTCAAAAGCAGATAAAAAATGTTAATTGCTCTTAAACCATCTAGTGTTTTTAAATTTTCTTCTGGCTGTTCAGCTAGAACCATAAAAGTACTGTCAATTTCCAATGATTTAATAAGGAAAAACAGTCTGTCTTTATCTTAGATACCGAGTCCTCAAGATACCAATCTCAAATGAACGAAAGAGTGTTAACTTGCAAAAGCCAACATAAGGATGGGAACTGTGCTACAACTTAAAGAAAAAGGAGGACAACTTGAAGTAGAACCAGGCTCCCATTTCGTTCCCTCCAAATAAAAGAAATGACAGCCTTTTACAATGAATATTTTCTGGTGCAGTATACTGAATTCATAGGAGAGCTGTATGTTCGGCTCTATCTAACCTTGAAAAATCATGCCCTTTTAAGTGGTAAAAAAATACTCTTAGTAAATAACATTTATTGCAAAAATAAATGTCATATATATGTCTTTGTAGACATGATAACACTGAATGTTATTTTATTCCCAAAACGGAAAGCCAAATATGAATTTTATTATCACTGATCATGATATATCATGGTCCTGGAAAACGAAAAGTTCATCCCAGGATGCACTGATTATAGTTCCTGCAGCACACCGACAGAAATATTAGTGCTTCTCTACAAAGCACTGGTGAACAATCATCAGAAGTATTGTCTTGTACAATTCTAGTGACTCTTCTTCAGGAAAGATACCTGAAACTGGACGAGTGTAGAGAAGAACTATAGGAATAACAGGGAAAATCAAGAACCAAACATGCAGAGGAGAACTTAGCTGGTTTAACACAGGAAACTGAAGAAATGACACTTGTCTACCATGTGAATGGGATAGAAGATAAGCATTTGAAAAGTGCAAAAGCTGTCTGAATTTAAGAATGCTGCTTACAAAGTCACGGTGTATGCGAAGTAACCCTGAATAATTTTAGGTTCAGAAATAGAATCATAGAATCATAAAATATCCCGAGTTGGAAGGGACCCGCAAGGATCATCAAGTCCAACTCCTAAAGAAAGGTGTCTAGCCATGAAAATAGAAAGGCTATAAAATGTCATTCTTCTACAAGAAATATTATGCACACCAAGGAAGTTTTAATGTAATATTTGCACGGTTTGAGGGAGGGATTTTGTTATGCAGTTCTTGAGACAGAAGCTGAGTGGAGTTTATGAACAGGAGGTAAAATTTCCTGATAAAAACTAGTAAGGCTGCAATGTAAAGACCTAATTTTCCTCTTTGACTGTAAGTCACAGCCCGCTTGGAAACAAGCTCATAGTTGGCCATGTCTTCATGGTCATAGTGCAAAAGTTCTCCAGACCAACCAAAATAATCCTCTCTAATCTTAAGAGGAAAACAACAAAGATGCTGTCAGCCTCTCTAAACATTCATCAGCAGACGGAATTAGAGGATAGCTAGTCTAGCACTACACTGTGCTACTATTTTTAGATTTTAAACCAGATGGACACTAATACTTTATTAGATTTTTTTGCTTGATTTGTTCAAACTGATCATCTCAGTTCTGACTCAGCCTCAGACAAGTGGTAGCAGTGGCATCAGAATTTACAAAAAAGCAAAACCAAAACTGATTACAAGTTTAATGAGAGCAAAACACACTAAAATTGAGACTGAAAATTGAAAAACTTGGCACAATAACCTGAAACACAAGTAAAAGGCAGAGAGCTTTCAACCAAAGACAATATTTCAAGGCAGTAAGACTGTGGTTAGGAAAGTTCTTGTCAAAGCAAAATTTGAGTTATAAACTGGACAGAAACAGGCGATGAAATAAAGATCTTATTCTGTTCTGCTCCATTAGAAGACAGCAGTAGTTTGCAGATAGAACTGCAGAGAAAAATCAAGACACAAACCTTTTGCTTGCATCTTATGCCCTTCAGATTTGCTTCTATCCCTCTCTCTTCGAAGTAAAATACTCTTTAGCTGAAATCATGCATAGATATATTTGCAAATACACTGTCAGTCATATACAGAATTCTGTCCAAGGTCAAGTTTGCAGAAGCCTGATGATTCCAGTCTCTAAAAATTCATATTTTAGAAATGGCCTTCATTTTAAGCAGTGAAGACATCTGTTTGTACAAAATGACTCAACCAGCATACTTTTACAAGCATCCTTTCTCAGTCTGCTTTATTGGTGTTCTTTACATTTAACATAATGTTAAGAAACATTAGAATTTTTCTAAATTTGTTAGGCCCATTTGAAGGACTACAGGCTTCACTAAGACAGTTTCCAAAGCCAACAATGACATCATTTAGTTTCCACGGCAATTTCTGACACACTAGAAACTATATGCACTGCATAAAGTAGCTAATTATTGTACTCTAACAACTAATGGTATGCAAGGCCACAGTTTGAAATTCAATATGTATCTTAACAGAAATGTAAGGGCTGAGGGGAAAGGAAGCAGTAATCAAATATAGCTTACCAAGCTTGCTTATAATAATCAAAATCATTCCTTATTGTAACACATTGTCTCATGAATTGTAGCTCTATAGAAAAAAAAAAAAAAAGTCTTATTTTACCAATATGCTGAAATTAATAGCTAAACTAGACCTTCAACTATCAAAAGCTGTCTGCCCTCCTACTGGTAGGAGATACAATACTGATTTTTCTTTTAACTTGGTTTTCCGCAGCCAGTGCTGTGGCAAAGGTTGAAATGTAACTAACAGAAGATTTACAAAAGAAATTTTAAAATTAACCAAATTTGTTCAGCCTCTCCTGAAGTGATTATGCAACACTATAAATTTGAGCAGTACCATCTGGAAAGAAGATGTACAATGCACATGCATCCATTATTCGTACATTTTCACGCTGTACCAAGCCTCTGGGGGAATGTATTTTACCATGATATTTGAATTGGAAAAACATCACGTAAGGACTCAAATTTGAAAGGAAATTGGTTGCATTTAAATACATTTACAGAATTAAAAGCTGAACTCAAAATATAAAGTAAAAATTATATGCACATTTTCTAGCACAATGGGTAAAGGAAGAAGGGTATTTATATAGCTGCTTTAAACATCTAGTTTAGGTAGCTCCGTTTTCCACATGAACACTGCAGAAAGTCTGACTTTGGTCCACCAAATCACCTCCTACCCTTTAATATCTGCTTGGGGAGCATGAATTCTTAGCTTAAGCACAGGCAAAATGACTAAAGGAATTGCAAATGTTGTGTATTAATTACATCCTCATTTCATAGTACTGAAGGCTTACTTGATTTCAAGATCTCTTTCCTTCACTACGCAGAAATATGAATGGGTAAGTACCAAGCAAGTCTTGGGAATAAAGGCTAGGAGAGACTATAAGCACGCACTGAAGGACAGAAGGAAAAGAATGGCTTGTGAGAGGCACACAAAGATACCTCTCCATAACGGATTTAACAGAAATATGGCCGGTATGGCAAACATCAAAATGCTAGGCAATTCTGTTTCTCAGGATACAACCAGGTTCCTTGGAATTATGTGGGCCAAGTATGAATTATTCACCACATCCCAAATATATCTGTAACCACACACTTACAGGAACCGGCATATTTCTGTCTGAATGCAGCATTTCTACTTAGCTGACTAAACTATGTCCTATAGATGCAGTTGAGTATTACTCATGAGATTTGTGGATAGGAGTGAGATCTTCACTCGCACCAGTTGAGTCGACTTCATAAAGCGAACTACCTTTAGCAGCAGATCTATTATGATGATAAACCTTTTTCCTTGTGCTACTCATAAATTATCTCCCATTCTTGTATTTCCAGAACTCAGAGGCAAAAGTGGCTTAATGGTTGACTCATGTCTTATTCAAAAGTGTAGAGAAGAGAGCAGCAACAAACAAAGCTTCACCGGAAAAATCCAGCTCCTGTTTGCAGTCAAGATCTAAACTAATTTCCTATATAGACATATGAGCCTTTCTTTGTCAACACTTCTTTTTCCCCAGTTACCACACAAGTACAGTTGTGCAACACACTCTTCAGAGGATCATGCTGAAATTCTGCACTGAAAAACAACACACGGAGAATTTGGGTCCAGACAAAATTATGTGGCTCACTTTCCCTAACTATCTTTTGGCAGTAGTTCAGAAGAAGAAGGGGAAAAAAAAAAAAAAAAAAACACTATTCAGGGCATTCAAAAAAATTACATATGCCATACATTTACAGCTATTTTCTGTCCAGCTAAATGTCAGAAGTTGGAATATAAAAGAAAAATGGATACAGCTTTTCCTCCCTCGCTATTTATGCGTCAGTGTCCAGTTTATACTGCACAATCCAACAAACAATTGTTGATACTTAAGCAACAAATCATCAGAATAGCAATGGGCTTAATACCTAGTGTAGCAGCCTGAAGGCAAGCAGTGGCGAAACTTGACTTTTTTCCTATCCAAATTAAGAAAATGAGGCATGACCAGGTTGCATTTCAGATGGACATTTAAGTAACACTTATACTTACGAAATAGCTTCTGTATTTCAACTACAAGCTACCATTACTTAAAATGTAAAGTCTGCATTTATTAAAATTTGCGTCAGAGGAGTGTTCTTGTAGAGTCACAAAAATTTAGAAGAGGACAAGAATGTGTTGCAAAATCTCTAGTGACTTCGGCCTATTTTGCTACAGAAGTCTGCTTCACACCTCTCTACAGAGTAAAGAAAACACTTTGAGAAAGCTCTGAGCTCATCTGTTCAAGAAGGTGTAAAATACATTAAAGAAGTGTGAGAAGAACCGGTAAGAGAACCATTGGGATTTTCTCACTGGGTGCATTTATTTGAATGTCAGCAGTTTTAATCTAGATCACTCATTATACAACAGAACACACCACATTCACTGGTGATACGGGAAGACCACCTCTTCAGCCTGGCTGTGTCACTTCTCTGTTAGCTCTCAAAGCTGGAAAGTCAACTATCTTTATAATAGGAGTAATACCCACAAATTAATGAGTTGTATCAATAAATACCCTCCTAAAATATCACTCAAGCTCATGGCTATGAAATGTTTCCCTGCAGTGTAATTTTTGTTTGCATATTTGGCAGGTAACCTAACTTATACTGCAGTGAACTTCCTTGAATCAACTCACATTTAATGGCTTGGGTTTTTTTGGTGTTTTTTTTTCACTCCCTTTCCCTATTAATGCTTTTAGACAAATTCACTGCACATTAATTTTCATTGCTTGTTCTCTCATGCAAAATAGGCCATTATTTCTCAATCCCAGTAAGTTTTCTAAGTGAACTAGTTTCTAGCAAGTTGGTTAGCAAAACCTGCTAGAAGGTTCCCATTCTGACGGGTGCAGGTGTTTGCACAGCAATTGGAATATTACTTTAGTTTAGCTGATACGTTCACAGGTTTGTCAAGCACACCTGATGGCAGGGTAGTAAGCAAAACAGGGTGCCCTTCTTTACCAGGACATTACTTGAGAAAACACTACCTACTGTTGTTAGAAATAACACGGAGAAGACTAGGGTATGGGATTCCCTTTTCATAGTTTTTTGGGAGGTTTTTTTGTTTGGTTGGTTTGATTTTTTTTTTTTGAGACATCCAAATAGAACAGAAGAGACTTCGAGAAATATTATTGCATAATTTTTCAGTGATAGAGAAATCGTATTTGACAGTAGAAGTAACCCAGTGAAATAGTATATCAGAACAGGTGATTTACAAAGCCTTTCTCTTGCTCCTTCTTCAACCCAGGTGGAATTCCTGGAATTAGATATATATTCTCTGCCCTACCACAATTCTGTTCCTACATGATCCTAGACACATATCTACAAGTCCACCCACCCCCATCCCAGCCTGGAGGTTATGCACATTGCAAGTGTTGGAGCTACTTCCCAACTCACCTTCCTGCTTGCCAGGTGGGATATCTCAGTCCCCTGGTTATTGGTCATAGGTCACTGGTATATAACAGAATACTGTGAGAAGCTTTTAGGAAACTGCAGGAAAGCTTTGTAAAAGAAGGATAACTGAAGGTGGGTGGTGATTTCTCATGCATGACAAAAGCACTTTTGATTCCTGACCATCCTGTTCCTTTGCCTTTAACATTTCTTGATCAAAATTCAGGCAAAGCACTTAACAGTAGAAAACAAGGGGTTCTTGTTTTGTGAAACAGTAGCTTCACAGCATGTGATACTGCTTTGGCGTTTGTAAAACTTGAACATGTCATGAGAAACTGCATAGTTGGTAAGCCCTTTACAGCCACTGGCAATCTTAATCACACACATAAAGTGATCTGTAGCCAGGGAACAGGTATCTGTACATTTGCATTTCAGATAAAAAGTTTAAGAACTACAGCCCCAGCCAAGCAAGAAGAGTTTGCATGGGTTCCAGTCTGTCAGCAAAGGCGACAGTTACTAAGATGTCCTTAAAAGCATCACTCTTAATTTAAGCATCAAAACCAAACCTCTCCAGTGATCTACTTCATAAGCAGCTCATTGGAATAGATACAGACTTGCTCTCTTTGCCTTCTGGTCCACAAAACGGGTGGCAATGAAGCTTTCAGTGAGGTACTTAGGAAATACCAACAATAATTTACACTCAAAACAAGATACAACTTGTTTTTGATATAGCTGTCTATAAAGCTGCAATTCTTCCTCTTTTGGAAGTTTCAGATAGTTACGTATAGCATTAAAGTATCAAGAAAATGAATAGAAAAGTTTTTCTTTTCAGTTATTTCTTCGGCCACTTTAACAAGCTGCATTCAAACTAAGCAAACCTATGCCCTTGTCCTTCTATGAAAAACGAAAACATACTTCCAAGGGAAATGCTCAATCTAAGCTGATCCTTGACCACAAAAGTTACTCTTGAAGGTTAATACTGATTCTTGGACAGTCTTCATTTCATCACATTAATGCAGACAGCAACCCCGTAGATACCTACAGAGACTATAAGTAATTGTTTATGTTCTCTCAACAGCAAATTAAGCTTATTTGCACATATGAAAACTCACTGTAAGGTGACAGATAGGAGCTTCTGTGGGAAATATGCACATAAATTTTAGGTTTCATGTGAGCTGTAGCTGAAAACAAGCATGCTGCCTGAGATTGAAATCTCCCAGCTGTATTGATTTTCAGAATGGAACATGACTATTAGCTATTCACAGACGCTCTCTCCTTGTGCAGCAGCAAGCTGCTCTCCCTCCTCTCACAGGAAAAAGGGCACCGAGGAGAAGAGCTACTGGTGCAGCTGGGGAAAAAAGGACTCCAGGCATTTGCTACAATGGATCTGAATGAAGACAGAAGGAGAAAGAGAAGAAAAGCATTTGTTTAGTAGTGCAGAAGTTCATTAACTTTTCAGACTGGGCCTTTTTTTTAAAAAAAAAAAAAGGCAATTTCATTCAATCTCTCCTTACCCATCCTACTCTCTTCATCATATATATATACATCTAACTCCACTATACAGCCTGTCTCTCCTCTCCTCACACACAGCAACCTTAATCATCACCCCTGTCACCCACCCCAAAAGCATCTCAGCTCCAGCTTCCAGGAGGAGCTTCCTTCATCCTCGTCATGGTCTGGTCCCATGCAACCATCCTAAAAGCCTTGCATTGAGGCTTTCTCCTCTCTGTCCCAGTCCTTGCATCCACTGTAGGTTCACTGCAGCTCCCACAGTGCATTCCCTACCTGAGCTCTGCATTAACAAGGGCAGAGGAAAGCCGAGGACGTGGGCCTGTCCCTCAGGCAGGTTGTCAGTTCACACCAAAACAGCTTGCAAAAGAAACCCAATCCCAAATCCCTGCAGCTCTCTTCAGGTTGTCTTTTCTGCCCCTTCCACAAAGTAAAAGGCTCCTTGCATGGTTGCCAGAGAACTTTAAGAAGGGATTGTGCAGCCAAGCACGTGTGGTAGGAAACAAACACTACTGAAATAACGCTGGAGAACTGCGTACATCCTGAGTTTGGCAGGCTTACTGAGAGAGCCCTGCTTAGATTCATGGCACTGGTGATTTACGGGGGATGTACACAGCTGACCTCTGGGTTTGTTTAGATTCATGACCTCAGCTGGCACCATCCCAGCAAGTGAACAAGCACAGAAGCCTACTCAGCTAATTAGCCCCTTCTCACCAACAGCCCTGTACCGTACCTTTGGGCATGATTCAGTAACGATGGCATTGAGCATCTCCATCAATGGGATGTCTGCGTGTACTCTGTGCCAAACTGCATGCTGTAATAGTCTGCAGGAATTGCATTCACGATCTCAGGCAAGAGAGAAGGACGTTCTTCAGAAATAAATTATGAGCAGAAACATTTGATAGTTTCATGACACTCTGACAATGAAGATTTACTTCAGTAAGTAAGGTACAAAATTAAATGTGCTGAGCTTCTGTCTCCTGGGCATTCAAAGTCCATAGCACCTCCACAAGCTCTAAGTTTACTCGACTAGAAAACACACAAATAAAACCTAACATTAATGATGTGGCAGACTGACATTCATGGATGCTGCAAGCCAATGCACGTCAATACTGACCTAGAACAACCGATGCTACAAGGGAGCGTGTTGTCATCTCACAACCCACAGATTGCTCTGTATAACACAGGGGCACTTCACTGGCCATAGCTTGCAAAGAAAACTAGCTGTTTTAAGTGCTGTCACAATCACAACTCTTTTCTCTCACTGTAGTCCTCATAGCAGACAGAAATGAGAAACCTGTCATTTCTCCCAAGGTTACTCTGCACACTCCCACACAAGAGAATTCCTAACCCCGTGGGCACAGATCTGAGGAAGTTATGAATCACCCAGTTTTAGGAAGGACCAGGAGACACTCACAGTTGGTACAGGCACTGATCAACAAAAGTTTCCCTTTTAATTCCACTGTCAGAGGAGCACATGCTTTTAGGATAGTATCAGGACTCCAATGGTGGGAGCAGTCCACTTGACTCAAACTCCCATCGTTTGTGCCCAGTACCAGTCAGCCCAGGTCCCCCCCTGGAGATGGCTGTTCTGTTACTTACACCCATAAGCACAAGACCCACACACCAGATCAGCTGTGCAAGAAACAATACACGGTGGATCCCAAGACTACAGAGCAGCTATTAGTGCAGTAGCAACAACTTCATACAGACTGATTCAGATGTTCCTAATGGATAGTACCTTAATTTTTTTCTGTGAGACAAGCAGTTCTTACAGTCCCTGAAGTTTGTGGCTGAAAGCCTCATACAGGCAACAACTGAAGCTTCAGCAGAGAAATGATGGCTGCTAAGTCATCATCTTTAGAAGCAGGAAACAGGGATGCAACATTCCTGTGATAGCATCTTCAAATGCCTGTGAGCGCTTATGCAATTTGTGTCACAGAATTAACTGTGAGATAGGTATCCATTGTAATAAACCAGGGGATTCCTTTTGTTCACCGTCAGTGTACAAAAGGATTCAAAACACAGTGCTCAGAGAACTCTTCTGAATGAAAAGTCCATTTTCCCCCACAAAATATTGAACCCAAGTCCTAGATTTCAATTTCTGCAAGGAGTTTTATGGCTAGCATCATACCAATGAAGCCATCCTTAAATACATCAAGCAGATGTAAAATGATATAGTAATATCTGCCTGAATATTCAGAAGATCAGTTAATCAAAACTGCTCATCTCAGCGGGATCATTAGAAAGTGCATTCTCATTTCTAAAGTGTAACTTCCAATCACTACTGATCATTCGAGCAAATAGAGCCTACTACTATGCTTATCCCACAGCTTAAGTCATCTCCCAGCTGACTGCTGCAGCCTCCAGTTTCACTTATTTCCTCAATGCTGCAGTTATGCATGAACATAAATAATTATGGCACAATAAAAACCAAAGAACCTCAAATAAATGGGATTTATTCAAACCAAAATAGTTTATATGAGGCAAAGCATGAAATTCTGACGTGAAGTGTAAAGTTGCGTCTATTTTTAACACTCATTTTCAACTTAAACATTCCAATTTAAAAATAAACCTAAAAAATTATCTGTAACATTTCATCTTTCTTAATATTAGCTTTCCACAGCCTCAGTTTCCATTTCAATTGCGTAAGTGTACAGGATCTAAGTTAAATCTGTTAAAAAAAAAAAATCACAACTATTTCCTCTGAACTAAAGCATTATAAATACAAAGCTCATTAGATCCAACTAAATTTATTTTTTACAATCAGGCCAAATGATTTCAAGCAAGTTTTTAAACAAATGATGAATTTAGCAACTTCAGCTTTTTTCATAAATGTGAGGTAAAAAAGATGGTGGCAATGGTCAGAGCTCTTCAGTGCTTAAGAGAAATCAGCAATGCTTAATTTTGCTTCAGATTGGATCCCGCATGTCGGAAAAGGTTCAATCCATGTTCAATCCAAGGAACCACTTACCCTTTCAGTGGCAGCTTCTCTAACACAAATTTTAGCTTCACATAATTCCTGTGTGTGAGCACATGAGGTTGAGTGCAGTAAATTAGAAATGCAAATGGAAATGCAGAAAATTACTTTCTTTCAGAAATCCACTCTGTCCTCTGAATGCAAACCTTGGTACACCTTGATAAACTGCCCAAAACCTTGCACATTCCCATAAAGGAATTGGTGTCTTTTAGAAAAATTCTCCTTCTGTTCAGGCAGCCTTGACTGCGTGTGATAACATGGTTGCTTTATACTTGTATGTAACCACATTTTGGAAACAGGACAGATAACAGTGGAAAAAAAAAAAACCTGCTTGCTACTGCACAATGTAGCTAGACAAATCTATAGAATAGACTAGGGTAAAAAAAAAAAATCTTTACCTGAGCTCATAATTTACATTAAAATTAAAAGTGAAACATTACAGTTGCCACAGAACAAATTTGGCTTATCTTCAGTGTAGCTGCATATGAGAAAATGCAAGTTTAATTTATATATCTTAACAGAAAGACAGAGCCCAGAGAAATTCTGTCCCATATACCAAAGACAAGATGCTCCAAAAATGGGCTTCTTAAGTTAAAAACAAATGAACAAAAAACAGTGAAATTCACAGAAAATAGAAGCCAGAAAATAAGCTACAAGCTAAAGTTTTACTTCTCCTGTACTCTCAAGTCTTTCCTCTACTCACCACTACATGAGACATCTGAATGCAACATGCTGAAAGCTCTCTCACTTGGTAATCTCTACCACTAGTCTAAAGGACACACAAGTTTTTTTTAGCAAAATCTGTCTTCAAAAGTGTTGCTAAATATTCTACAAGCCATGGGTAAATGCTACTGCATGTTATATTTTGAATGTGGGACTCTGAAGCTTTACCTGACTAAATAGTCTTGAAGATCAGCTTGAGTTTTGGAGATGTTGCTGCAGGAGATCTATTAACCTGAGAGTACTGTCACTGCAAACTCCTGGCAGGAGGGACCAAGAGGGTAAAAACCTGACATTGTGAGAGTCAATTGCAGGAGACTATAAAGAGATAATGAACTTGCACAAACATCCTCCCCAGGTGCAGCCGTGTAGTATAGGAGGAGGTAGGGCACAACCCAGATCAACAGCTAACAAAATACTGGAGTCAGAGAGGAAGGCAGAATCTAACCATGAGGAAGTAAGATCTGAATTTTCACCACTTTGCGGCACCTCGGCAGAGAACTCAATTGCAGTGCAGAGCCCTGAGGCTTCCCATACTGCAGGGGAAATAAAAGCTTCTAACGCTGCAACAAGAGATGCAAAAGAAGAATTTTAAGGAAAGTCACTCTAATATGAAAATGAGAAACACTCATCCTACATTTTCATGCCCTCTTCTATACATCCCATCTGAAAAGCTAACTCCCACGCACAAAATAGGAGGAGGATGGTCTCACATATTACATTTCACAAGTTGAACTAAGAATGTTATAATCCTCACTTTTTTGTTACATATTTAAAATAATTAAAGCTGCGAAAGTTACTGGACTCCAAGACACACGCCGCAAGTACAAAGCAGCAGCTTGTGCACAGCTGTACCCTGCGAGGCAAGTCCCAAGCAGACACGGCCTGTCTGTTTCCTTTGCTAAAATAAGGCAATCTCTCTGAAGGAGCTGTCACCACTAATGTAGCTGTAACGTGCACTTTTGACATGTCATCGATTTGAATCACCAGAAATGAAAGTTAAAGACTGAAAATTTGGCTGTGTTTACATAGAAGAAATGCTTTGCTAAGAGCACCCTACTATAAAGTCTCTGAAACAAAATAACCACCGGCTGTTGTTTTAGTTTCTAGACGTGTGTTCAAGGAAGCATTCAAGTATCTGTATATTTATCATTTTAACACTTGTTCGTTCCCTACAATAAACTATGGATGTGCAAATGACAAATGCCAAGTGCTTCTATTATCTTCAATTCACACAAAGCATATGAATCATCATGTTGTCATGCATATGCAAACCCAAAGCCTGATAGAGGCAATTGTTTTAGATCTCTCCTTAAAACTTTCCTTTCATAAGTCATTCTGGAAGTCTTCCCAAAGATTTAGCCACAGCTCAGCTGCCTACCCTTGACACATACTTTGTTACAAACCACAAATCACGAAATACCGGAGGTTCTGCCCCATCTCAAAGACTGCATGCTGTCTAAATTTAAAGAGCGTTCAAACTCGTTTGTCAATACATAGGCTATAAATCCAAAACCACTGGGATAAGAGTTATGCATCGCCTGTACTAGCTGGCAAAAACTTGGAACTTGCTGGCCAGGGGCTCCCAAGGCTGGGCAGGAGGTTCTCTCTCTCTACTTGCGGTTTGACTGACAGTCCTGTCAAGAGGGATTCCTCCTCACTAACCTAACTGTTTTCCTGAAATGCTGCCAGAAAGAGACCTCTGTTACACCCCTGATGTGCAAGGGGGAAACAGCTTTTATTTGGACCTTCCTGAAAACAGCAGAGTAGTGCATGCCAAGATGGGATCCTGTCATTATTCCCAACTTAAAGGAGGCGAACAAGCAGTTATCTTTAAACAGAGTGGTGTTCCTCGTTCTTTTAAGAAAAGGATGAGTACAAATTCCAAGAGAGTGGCAGTGAATTGGAACTACCATTTCAGTGGCATCCTGGACAGGAATGAGCTTTTGTAAAGCACTGAATTACCTGCCCCAGCACACAAGTGCAACGGTCGGCTGAGATCTATGCTTAGAAACTTCTTCAGTACATAATGGTTTTGTGGTCTTTCATGTAGATACAGACCATTTTCACCTTTTAATCATAGAACAAGGAAAACACCTTTAAAATGGCACAAGTACTGCTTATTTTGCATTTGCATAGCCTGTGCAGCTAAGTTAAATGGATTTCATAGCACAAACTACATAAAACACATTTTTATCCTAGTAATTATAAAATCTATTCATGTGATAAGCAGAAAACGCATTTATGCATATGAAAATGTCAGTGGTTTTCTCCCTCTATGACAGTACTTCACATACCCATCGTTCCTCCATAACCAAATATTGCCCCATAGTTTCACCAATACCAGCATTTTTGACTTTGCAGTCTGAACTACAATTAATTATCATTAACTATGATTAGCAAGGTTAGAGGAAAAGCATAAAATAGGTGATAAAAAGAGGCAACGAGATATCTATCTGTGGCCTAACACCATTTCATTCAATGGCATGTTTGTTGCATGACTTTGCACACTGCCACATCACAAAACCCCTCCGTTTCGTCTATGCTCCAGCAGTAGTCAGACTGCACACAAATGGTCTCTCCCTCGAGAGACATGGCCATCACAAAAGCAGCTGTGCTTCTTCTTAATTTTGTACACCTCCACCATTGCATCACCCAACTTCAGTTTTTAAGGCTTCTTTTAAAGCTTTTTGCTTTGTTTCAGAGTTCAAAGCACAGTGATCTTCCTCAGACTGTGTTTTGCCCTAGGGATTCTCCCATGCTGTGCTTGCCCTCCTCAGAAAGCACAGAATAGAAAGAGATGCAATGATATAATGCAGAAACTGATTGTTATGGTATACGCTGTTGGAGTTGGTATGGTATTAATACGGAAAGTTTTCTGATGAAGGTTAACTAGGGTCACACATGATGTTCTGAACTTTCCTCAAACAATTCAGTAAATTAATGGTATTATGCAAGAATCGTGATACCTGAAGATCAGCAAATGGATTTATTTCTAGCTTTTCACACAGACATAAATACTCTTAATGTGAGAGGAATAAATACTTTAAATGGAAAAGCATCATTTCCACCCCAGGGGCTATTCTGCTTTTTACATATGACATGCATATCTCCAATTTCACTTGCAGTAGATTAATGCAGCCTCACATCAGTATAGGAGTACTCGCACAGAAGAGCATCCTAACACTTGCTGAATAGCTTACATCCTCAATATGGTGTAACATTTCAACATCTTTCAGCATACACCTCTAGACTGATCTACCCTGGTGAGATGTGTCTCAGTAGAAAAAAAAAAAAGAAAAAAAAAGGGGGGGGGGACATTTTCTAGCTTTCTTCTCAATGCACACACAACCATGTAAATGCCAAGTTAAGCTATGGAGAAATAAAGAGCAGTTCAGTTTCTTGTTTGTTTTGTCTTTGCCAGGAACCAAAAGCTGTGTTGTTCGCAAGGAAAGGCCCAACCAGATGTTAGAGAAGGAAGCATTTCATTACCCATACGTTACCTCATAGATGTTTGTTGCCATAATGGATTACACAGACATGAAAGTCAGGTTACTTGACAAGAGCTAGGACTGTGAACAGCCACTGGATTAAGTGTCTACCGGGAGTACTTGATAATGCAAAATTAATGTTCATACCCAGTATCTTATTAGGGCAGTTGTTCTCAGTTGGGTTTTCCAGCTTATTTACCTGGTGCTCTGTTTGCAGCAGCAGCAGGCAGCTTACTTCATCACTCAAAACTTCAATAAGGCAGTTACCAAAGAGAAACAGATCAGCAGGAATTAATCAACATGGCAGATAGTATAAATTCCAGGGGAAAGAAACAGCTTTCCATATACCTGTTGGGGTCAATAAGGGACTGTGCCCACTGGATCAGCCTGGATTAGATGGGTAAGGTTAGAACAGTGCCAGAGTGGGAAAATATTTTGGGTTAGTGATTTTTTTTTTCCCCAGAAAGACTAAACTCTTACAATTGGCAGAAAGCACCTTTCTGTCAATGTCAATAGTAGGGTCCTATGCTTCATAATGCTTTGTCTAGTTGCTTCTTCCAAATCTACATGGTCACTAATGTCTACAGCTTTAACCCTGGATTATTACAAATGCACAAAAATTCTCTCTGAGCAAAAAAAGTACATGGAATAAGCTAACACTGCAGCACGGTTCAACAGTCCAAGTCTGAAATAATCAAAATTTCTGGTATTTCCAAGCCACAAATTAAGTTTAAGAAAGCAGATTTACTGTCACTTGGACAAGGTGCCAGCCAGCCTGAGCTGCAGAGCTCTTGGCACCTATGAGAGTGAAGGACGCTGACCCACAGGGAGCCATGGCTGCAGCCCTTCAAATTCCTCCTTGGTCACAGGAATCTCTCTTCAGTAGCAGCAGTGCATTTTGAGCAAATTTATCATCACCAGGGCTAACTAATCCCATCTTAAATACAAACAAAAGAAAATAATCAGTAGAAGATGACATCTCAGAGGGCAGCTCATTTAGCAGTTGTTCATATGTGAGCAACTAACATATTAATCATTTATACACTAACATCTGTATTGCACTTAAGTCCCCTGTGGATTAAAGATTTTCCTGGATGTCTATTTAGGTACTTAGGGACCTACCAACTTAGATGTTTATCCTGGGAATAGTCAAGTCTGGAAATCAGGGTGTGATTTAGAGTGAACATTTTACTTTGACTAAAATTATAAACTATACCTCAGGGTTCTTTTTTTTTTTTTTTTTCCAAAAGTGCCACTGAACAAGATAGAAAAGACCATTAATTTGCTGACTTGCTAAATGTTTCTTACTGCTTTGCTCTCTCGGCAGCATGTCAAGCTTCACTTTGCAAAGAGCACGTGCTGAGTCCTGCCAGGTTCCTACCCAAAATACCACGCAAAGCACAGCTGCCATTCAAAGCCATACCCAATGAAACTGGGACAGGAGGCCAGCTCATATTTTTAGCTGAGGCTGACCATGGGCAACTCAACTGAGGCCCTGGAGGCTTCTGTGTGCCAGTCACATTGGATCAGATGCAGCAAAGGAGCAAGAGAACTTCAACTCAAAATACCTTTCCAAAGCTCCCCCTCTATCTGCAGCACCAGTCAGCCTGAGCAAAAAGGCAGTAGCAGCATGGGGGAGGAAGAGGGGAATTGAGGCACAAGACCTGAGATGGAGAACATAAAGCTGAAGGTAGACGGGCATCGCCTCAAAATCAGAAACCCTATACCTCAATTGATAAAGGAAATGGGAAAAAAAATGGTGAATGCATTCCCAATGGCATGCTTATAAGAATCAGGGGAACAGTAACATTAAACAAATAATTACTACCATGCCATCAGAGCTATTTTTATGAGGAAAACCACATGTGGGCATGATTCACGAAGCAGATGAGGAGCAGAAGCTGTTATAACAAGCAAGCCCCATGCGATAAGATACCAGCTGCCCTGCGGTCAGGGAGCGAGGGAAGCCAGCCCTGGGTGTGCAGAGGAGCAGGCATTGTTGGCACGCATAGAGGCACTTCCACGAGTTCTGGCTGTGCCAGCAACACAATCTTGTTCTAATAATTTTTTTCACTTTGTTCACTAATTTTTTCCAACTCTTCATATTGCCTTATTTAATGATGTGAGTACAAACAGAACCCGCACCTATTTCCTTATCCAAAATCAGATGCATTCTGTATTTTGCACCTTCAAATCCACTCCTCTTACCTCAATCCTACTGCAAGAAATCAAGGACCAGCACACAAACAACAAAACCACTAAGAAGCTACTTTGAATTGTCATTTTTCTCTCTTTCACTTGTAAGTATCTACAAGCGCCTTAAAACACCCTCTGAAACACTTTTACACCTGCACGGGCCTCTTCTTTCCGCATGGCCACATATTCTCTTTAATAAGCACTTTATCACAAAATAATTGCCTTCTGCAGGTCCCTGAAAATGAAACAGCTGCAAGAGGCAAATAGATTATGATAATTCCAGTATTAATGAAGTCTGGAAGAAGCTTGAATTGCTTCAGGGAGGAAGTAAGCTTGGTCACTTTGAAACAGAATTTTATCCAATTTGCTGTTCAGTCATTTCTAGAGCAAAAACTTATTTATAAACAGTTCTGCCCATGTGTTGCAGACCATATGTAACATTCATTAGCACATCACTTTAACCTTGCTTTCCAACCACACTAAATTATCAGTAAGGATTTAGGCTTTTCATTAAAGTATTTAGGAAGAATATTCCATTCCTGCAAGGACATCGTTTCAGTTCTTTAAGCACCACTGCACAGAATAGCATACAAATAATGCAGCATAACTAATGTCTTTATAGTCTTCCCTTGCTAATGTTCTGCTGTATATGTGTATCGTGTCCTGCATTTGGAGCAGAGCCTCTCGAGTACAGAGAATACATTCTCACCCTGCTTGAATCTGCACAGAATTTATGGATTCTGCAACGCGTTACCTTCTCTAGCCTTATTTAAGGTCCATTCAATAACAAAATCAGTGATAGTAATGCTCATTTGCAGTCGCTCAACAAGACCAGAGGTGAAGCATGCTGCCTCTGGGGAGCCCTTCACAGCCGACAAGCGGGCAAGCTCTGTGAGCAGACACCTGAAACAGCAGTTCCTCAGGACAGCTGTGAGCAAAAACACAGCAGCCCAGGGGAAAGAGCCAGGAGAGACCTTCAAAGTTTAAAACTGTATTGGCAACACCTCTCTCACTGAGTCTTTGAAATTCTCTCACACTTTAAGTCGGCCCCAGATAGATGCAGGGACACCTGCAGCCCTGCTGCTCCAGTGCCATGGCGTGAGTGCTGGCCTCCAGGTCCAGTGAGCAGAGCTACACACGCACCAGGCACGAGGAGCACACCCTGGAGCAACCTGTCCTTCATTTCATGTTTCATGCTCAGGTTTCCACCTGGAGAGAATTTGTTTGCTCCAGGTACAACCTCAGGAGTGAAGTTAACACTTGGCCAGACAAGGGACTGGGACCAGGACCCTGAAATGCAATGAAAAAATACATAAATGTCCAAAACCAAAATTATTATTTGTACACATATCTAGCCTTAAAAAAAAGTATATCATTTCCCACATCTGAAGAAAGCCATTTCTTCTGCATCTCTTTACAGACACTGTTCCATCAGCTTTTCTACCTCACCACAAAAAAAATAAAATAAAATAAATCAATGTCCTTACACAGCAGTTTCTACTTCCTTGACATGGTTACTTACAACAGTCATACTACCATTACCTCTCTATATATTCACTACGTGCACATGAGCTCATGGCATATTAAGTTTGGCCTTTCTGTCATGGCACTCGCTAAAAACTTTTTGTTTGGAGCACAAGCAAAAAATAATGGGATTTTCTTCTGTAAATCAAACTTTTGAATGAGTCAGCACTTTCAGCAAGTCAGTTCTCAGTTTCAAAGGAAGGTTGCTTGGTCTAGAACTCCTGATTATTTACAGAGACAGAAATACTGGCTCAAACTTGAACCTGAAAATATTTAGTTGAGCCTTTATTTGAATTTTCTTTTTGGTACTTGGAGATTGTGGCATTGAACCTTTGGAAGAAATGATCACAGTAACTGGTACTAGGCAGAAGCAGTTAGATAGGAGTAGGAACTTGTTGAGCCTGATGATCTGCAAGAACATGAAAAAACATGGGCAGTTTTTGATAGCTTTTACATGCTTATGGAGCACAGAAACCAAACACAACAAGACTAAAAACAGCTCGTGGAAGATATTCATGCAAGCAGGGTGCTACTGGTTTGGTTCTCCAAAGCAAAACAAAACCACTCTGCTACAGGAAGAAAACACAACGACCTGGTTTTTATATAACTACATGCCCATTGGCAGTAAATCATCAGATCTTTTTCATGCTTTCCCACTTCTGTCTTCAATCCACAGAACAGCAATGAATTCCCAGCACAGCCACTAAAAACCACAGCATTCTGGGTGTCCAGCTGCAACCGCATCCCACACTGCCCACAGAGTTATGCAATGTAAACCCCACAGCAACCCTAGCTGTGCATTTCTGACTGACACGCAGCCAACATCACCTGCAGATTGAGATGAGATTAAACCACAGAGCTCACAAGGTTTTCACCTCTGTGAGTACTGTGGCCTTCTAACCATGCGGCTCCATGGCTGTTAACAGGTTCTCCTTTTCCCTAATAAAAGAGGATGACATGCAGCAAACAGCTCTTTTTTTTTTTCCAGTTGAGTGTATGTCTTCATCACATTGCTCTTGAGAATTCTGCTGCCAGCCCGAGGCACAAGGAAAGAATGAAATACAAAAAGGCAGAAATGCCCAAAGAATTGCCATAAATTCTCCTACTTTAAAAAAAAAAAAAAAAAAGGAAAATTAGCATTTCCCCAGGAAATAAAAACTATATCCTTTTTCATGAGCTAAAACTTTACAAATTCTTGCAACACAGTCTTCTGTATTCCTACCAGGATCCCAAGGCCCATCTCTCTTCTCCAAAGTTGATCAGCACAGTCATTAATTTTAGCACCAGTTGCACATTAAGATTCTACTCAACACACTTCATCTTCACTAAATGTGGCATTTATATATGCCTGGCTAGATTTGGAAAGAATCCTATTATGGTATTGTATAGTTATAGCCAGCATTTTATAAAAGTGAATAAAAACATCGGGTTGGAAAGAGCTTCACACCACAAGTCCTCTTCCCTCTTCATTCATTTATCAGTTTTGATCATAACACTAGCTGGCTTGTTACCATAACCTGAGCTTCTTAATTTCCCTTCTAAATACTATTTACTACTTTCAATTTCCTATCTAAGTCACTCTCGCCTTAGTTTCAGTCCCCCTGTCTTATTTTATGTTGTTTAAACATCTTTTCTTCATCCTGCCTCTAGCTATCACAGTCCCTTCTCAGGCTCCTTTTTACCAGATAAAACAAAACCAACTCACCTGCAAGTGAGACTTTCCATACCCCAGTCACTTACATAATCCATTTCTGAACCCACTACAGTACCAGCCAGGGCTTTTCAGAGTGTGGGAGACTAATTGCAGACAATATTCCAGAAATTTCACTATTTCCTGCACAGGAAAGTAAAATCATCTCTAACGGCAACATTACCAAAAAAAATAAATAAATGCAGGAACACCCTGCAAGCTGCTGGCCCTTATCAGCACAGAAGTGTTCATTGATACAACCAGTGCTTCAGCAAGACGTTACAATTGGTCCGATTAAACCTAATCCCGTTCTTGTTTTACCTCTCTAAATTTTTCTAAAGTATGTATTTTTACCATGCCTTTAGGTTGATAAATATACTGCAAACTTTAAAATCTGGAATATAATAAACTGTACATTGCATTCCCATAAGCAGGCAAAGCATGCTTTTTTAATTGAATTACAATGACATCCAGCAAATTCAACATGCCGTCCTTCAGCTGTGCTCTCACTCTCAGAAAACTTCCATAATTCCCAGTCACAGTCAACAGACCTAACTGAAATGCTTAAAAACTGAAATAAACATCCACAATGTGCAGCATATAGATTTTAATCCTATTCACCCGGTCACGGAGAGAGCTGCTAAAATCTGGGTTAATCCTTCCAATCCTTAGTCAGAAATGAAAGTCTGTGTGATTGAAATAGTATGCCAGAATTAGATTTGCTTGTGGTAAGGATTTAATTAAGTCAAAAATTAAGATCTTGTCCACAGTTTGAAATAGCTTCAGTTAAAATCGAAGTAGTCCATTTCTACTGATATTATTATCCAGAAAAGTCATTATAGTGAGACCGAACTCATAGCAGGAAATTAATTTGGGGCAAATCTCCCACATGCTGACTTTCAGCTAGGAGTTTTGTCAAAAAAAAAAAAAAAAGGAAAAAAAATAAAAATCAAGCATCTCTCCAAAACGATGAGGACAACTGCTGGACTGGAGTGCCATGAGTAAGGCACAGTATTTAGTGAGAAAGACCACAGAAATAAAGACGTACTTACACTGAAACTTTATGAATCAGATTCTCACAGCCATGCTGATGACAATTTGAACAGCTTTATATTTGTTACTGTACTCAAAAACATGACATATATATTAGATATAAAATATTTATATTTATCTGTAGTGGTTGGGGCATTGTTTTTATTTTTAGCATATTGTAAGTCTCAGCATAGAAAATGGTAAAAGTGAAGGAGGAAAGATACCACTCTCCCAGGGGCAATTCCACTTCAAGTTTCTTCAATTAAAGCCTGCACAGATCAGGCTGGATTAAGCCTAAAATATAACACGTTCCGAATTTGCTGCTGCAAATATTTTATTGGCAACTTATGCCAAGCCTGAAGTTTGTGGTTGCTTTGTTGACGAGGTGTCTGTCACCTCCAGACCCAGAAATTCTCCTTGTGCCCTCAGATGCCACGTCTGTGCACCTGTGTAACATCACGCTGCGCACAGGTACCACAGCAGGCAAAAGCAAAGCAGCAGCAAATTTTTCAGTTATGAACCTTTAAGTTTTCTAGTAACAGAATAATAGAGGCAAATACTCAGATTTCACCTCCACACCAAGATAGCCAGAGGTTTCAAACTATTGCATAAGCATATTTCTGTAATCGTTGCTGCTCCAAAGCTGGAAGCTTTTACTCAGGCAGGGCTCTTTGAAGTTACTTTGCGAACTGGCTCTCTGCAGATGGAAAAACAAATGATTAAACCAGCTCAACAGGGAGTCAGACTTATTGTACATACTTGATTTCAAAAGAAGCTAAGGGAGGGAGAACTTTTTTTTTATATACACAACTCTAGAAAGCTTGTTAAGAAGGAAAACATACCAGCATCTGAGCTGAATCAGAAAAGCTGTTTAATAACACAGAATTTTTAACTGGGTCAAACATGCAAATGAAACCTTAAGGTGACCCGAGGAAGATAAAAAACTTCATATTCAAAATGAAGCTTAAGTAGAACATCAGGTTTAACTTAAGCAAAACCAGGTAGGATGCCAAAAAAACATTTAAGCAGCAGTAAAGTCAGTCATTTGGAAAAGAGCACCCAAAGTAGCATTAGCAGCTTCTAACACCAAATCATTCTTTTAACCAGAGACTGATCTTTAAAGCAGAATATGCCTCAAGTTTAATGTGTCGCTAGGAGTTTCAACCCCATATAGTAAGAGGCTATGTCTGCATCTTTATGTCTTTTATATAAGGAACGTACTGAGCACCTTCTAAGAGAGACAAAAAACCCTCCATCTTCTGTTTACCTTGTAGCATTCAGATCTTCAGGAGAAGCATTTAAGTAGGCATTAAAGGATTTTTTAAGTATTTGCTTGCTTTGCACTTGCTCCTTTACTTGACAATCAGGTCAACCACGCTGCAGCAGGGAGACCACGAGCAGGACTTTGCTCTCCTTGTGGGCCTCACGCATGACCTGGATGCTGTAAGCGTGGGTGCTCCCTCTTTCTGGTAGAATTATCCCCCGGACATTTGGAAATACCACTGCTGACCTGAAGAACTGTTTTCATCATGAGTTGTTAAAAAATAAGATTTCACATGACTATATCTTATACGACACAGTGAAAGAAAAACAAACAAAAAAAAAAAGCAGTAAGGTTGGGAAATGAGCAAAGTTGTGGGTTTTGTTTGTTTTTTGTTGTTGTTGTTTTCTGCTGCTTTCAGGGAGTGTCCAACTGAGGTGTCCATTGCAGATTAACAAAGCAATAGGACTTACATTGGACTAGGGATTACTGAGCTGGACCATTACATTTTATTATTGGATGAAATAACTCGCTGCTCATTAGTTTAACATCTCAGCCCCTTACTGTGACCAGGCTGAAACACAGAACAGCTCTTCTCAAGCCAGCAGTCACCGCATACAAGGAAACAGGGAACAGGCCACACTTACACAGAAAGCAAACAACTCATGCAAGCACACAAGTAAGGCTGGTACGGCTTTCAAAGACCATTAAAGGCACACATGCTGCAGTTGACAGCTGACTCCTGTATACGCTATCCACAAGTTCATTTAGATTTTAATTTAGAGATGCATCATATGGATGCATTTTCATGACAAACTAGGAACCTGAAAATATTGTATATAGTGAGAAGCTATTGAACAACTGTTCAGGATATTTTAAACATGAAGATTATTTACTATTTACACCTGCCCCAAGTCATTTACACCATTCCTAGTGTCTTATCACTTACTCACTGACCATTGGAAAAATTCCAGTAATTTTTATGCTACAAAATGGTGATAGAAAAGCAACAGGAAAGTGAAAGAGATTGTAGCCAGAAGCCTGTGTCCTGATGTGGAAAAGGTTGGGAAAAGAAAAACATGGTAACTTACTTTTTAATTTTTTTTAGGAGAAAGACAGAATGAGCATATCTGGAAAATGCAATGAGGATCATTTGTTTACTTTAGCCAATGTGAGGAAAAGAAATCATACAGACATGTATTTTTCTTTCTGCAAGTGAGCTTACCCTGGCATGAGCCAAAATTATCTTAATTTGACACTTTCCAATGCTCTGTTCTCAGATGTTGCTTGTTTTCAACCTCATACAGCCTGTTGTTTAGACAACATCAGCATTTACGTAGTGAATGATCCATAACGCTGTTCTGTGCACATAGCTGCAATTTAAGTTATAAATGCCAGTAACCGTAAGTCTCAATATTTAAAGCAACAGCAAAGCACAAAGCACCTTCACAAATACCATTATAGAGGAAACTGCATAATCAGCAAGCCACCTAACACCGTGGAAAGCAATTTATTTTTATATATTTTACCTGACAGTCTGCCCTGCTCCCACGTATTCTGAAGCCCCAAACGGGAGATCTGAAATTCTGATTAACTTCATAGAAAATCAGTTATAAAAGAAGGGAATCGTCAATATATTTTCAAATACCAGTTCCTAAAATCTGAGGCAGCAGGAACCCCCCTAAAGCACCTGAACACAACAAACATACATGGAAAAAAGTACATCTGTTGCCACAAAGCAGAGAATTATTCCAAAAATATTTCAATTTTCTATAGAAATGGATGCTTGTCTAGAAGTGCACCAGTGCTGGATACACTAGCCAGCCAACTGCATGACACTAAAAAAAAAAGGGGGGGGGGGGGGGGGAGATTGTATAGTTTGAAAGCCTCTAGACTGACCTTGTCCCAGGAAGTTATACAAAGGAAAGAAGATTTTAAAAAAGTAGGGAAATAGAAAATGTCCTTAGAAGACATGCATGCAGACTCCGTGATACATCAACTTTGAGATACTACAGCCCAAACTCCCTTCTATGAGCTGGGAAATGCCCTTTTAGAAAAGTTCCCCTATATGTGTATGCAAAGCTGCTTAACGATAGCAGAAAGCACGCAGCAGAGCAGCAGAATTATCCAAAATCCCAAGGCCAGGAATCCTGAAGACATACCAAGGTGGAAACTGGAGTTTTGAATCCTTTTGGTTTTCTCATATTCTTTCTGCACAAATAGACCCCTTTCATCAGTAATTTCTGGCGCTGTTTCACCTCAGCTCTCCACCTCCATTACCCTGACTCACCTAATCTAGTTTCTCATCCTTCCTCTATTTGCTATTCTTAAATAAAAACAGGCTTGGCTTAAAGTCATAACAGTTCTGTCTGTCTTCTTGGGATTCCAGAAAATTCTTATTTCCTCCAATGCATCTTATTTTAACACAACTAACATCTTTTCTCTATATCGACAGAAAGAGTGCTGGTCCTCCTAACATCAAGGGACACACAATTTAGGTGGAGAGGTGTATTCTTTCTGAGCCACCCTTGTCTCTACCAGAAGTGAACTAACGCAACAAAGAAATAAATAAAACTAACTCTAAACACTAGGGTGATGGCCAAGCATAAAGTAGGAAAAGCAAATAGATGGGATGAAGAGGAAGGCAGAAAAAAAAATAATAATAATGGGAGTGTTCGGAGGAAACCAGTGTCTGGAGAAAGAGATTTGCATATGAAATAGACTGGATATGAAAAACTCAATCTAAGAGCAAGCAAAGGAAACAAGTGTTTCTTTTACAACTTCAGTACCAGTTCAATTTGTTATCACTTAGTTAGGTGACAGAGCTTTACATTTTGCATCGGAAGCAGGGAAGTCATCCACAGCTTTTGCCAGAAACCAGACTGCACAACACCAAGTTTCAGCCTTTTGGCAGGTAACAGCTGAAATGCAGATCAAGAGAGGAGAGGTGAAGGGACAGCAAATGGATCAAAATAAAACAAAGAGGGCAGGGTTTGCTTATTTACTACAAAAGTAGTGTGACTATATAAAACAAAACAGACAATCCTAACAAAACTTGAGTAGAATAGGGGCAGTTTCCATAGTTTTTGCATCTGTTTTCATATGATGAATTTACAAACCTTATCTCGTCCCAGTTAGGTACTTCACATAACTCTGATGCTTCTGCCAACACAATTCACCCAGAACTCTTAATTAGCCTCTCACACACTTAAAAAAATAACATGCAATTTGTCTGGTAATTATATGTTTCTGTAACTCCTAAAAGCAACTCATTACAGGAATGTTGTGCGTTTGGAACAGATTACCTTAATTCTATTTTCTGTTCATCCAATTATAACTGTCGTTCCTAATTGTATTGTAAATTGTGTTGAGCTGGAAGGTGGCTATAAAATCCTTGCTCTTTCCTCTTTCATATTGTCTTTACATACACAATGCATTTCCACTGGACACAAAATCAATGTAGTGAAAACAAAGCAATCCTATTGCAAGTCTAGTCACATGGAGAGACAAACTGGTAAACACAAATGTTTCAAACTTCATATCAACTAAATTGCAAACACCACCAAGAAAAGAAAACTAAAACAAAAGATGAGCATCTTCCCACCCAGCAATGCCTTGAATGAAACATCTATGGAAGTGACCTGCTCCAAGATGCACAAAAGGCAGGTTCCAGGTAGCTGTGTGCAGCCAGCAGGGGCTGAGGAATGAACCCAGCAGCGGCGTTTGGCCTTATCTTGTTTTCCTCTTTGGTGCAGCCGTGGGCTGCCTGTGACAACGGAACAGCCCAGCCTACTGGCAAAATGAAATTACTTTCTCAGAATTATGATGGAGGCAGAAGACTCCAAACTGACTGATGGGTCATCCGGCAATGAAGGAGCTCCCCAGCAGAGCTCACTCAAAGTCCAACGTTAAGGTATAAATAATTATATAGTTGAAAGGTGTACGGTCTCCTTGCTGACTTTCCCTTCCTAATTAGGTCTGAAAAACCTACTTCATTCAGGGTACTTAAAGATGGACGTGCATGGTCCTACTAGGAAAATACATTACCTTCAGCCAATCCAACACACCATACCACTACAACTTGTAGACTCCATCCTGAGGAGTAGGTAAATCAATGTAGTTCCACAAAAAATATTAAAGCATGAAGATGGCCTTTATTCTCTCACCCTTTATCTCCACCTTCAGCAATGGGATCTGGAAGAAAGCAGGGAGGAGAACGTACATCTATACAAAAACAAACAAACAAACAAACAACAAACACCATAGCTATCTCAAACAGGCACATGCCTAAATATAAAGCAAAAGATGACTTTCAAGAAAAGTCATTTCAGATTTGTAGAGAAAATATTACTATGTTTTAATCAATTCCCATATACATCCCTCCAATATGCTTCTTGGTGCATTACAGTCAGAAGTGACAGAAATCAGACCCAAAAAAAGGGGACAACCACAGCTCAGTACTTTTGCTTTGAATTTGCCCCATCCAAACACAGGTTAATCTTGCTAAATACTCTCCATCTGGTAAACATACAAGCAAATGCAAGTGTTTCACTGCTGCCAGTGCTCCAGAAGTTTAGGACCAGCTTAGGACCTCAGATACCTTGTTGGATTTCCTAGGTCAGTTTTAGTTCGGTCTCTGTGGCTGCTGAACAGATCAGGAGAGTAGGAACGGCTCTGACTGCAGCTTTCTAGATGGATGTGTTTGGGAATGAGTTCTACCTGCAGGTGAGACTCAAGGAGTCGGTATACAAACCAAACCTCAGTCACAAATTTGGAACACCAACTGGTGCTTTTTCAAGAGGTTTTACATCAGTGGCACAAGTTGATCAGGCAGCCCTGTGGGAACACTTGTCTGCCCACCTCGCCAGGCAGCCACGGACCCTTCATGCCGGAGCCCCAGGAGGTGTAGGCCTTTCTCCAGAGGAACTGTGCTCTTCCTTAAGAGATCACTTCTGCGGCTGGGGCCTTCTTCTCCTTCCATACACTCAGGCTTCTTTAACCTTCACATGTAAGGAAAGTACAGGGAAAAGAACGTGCTGGGTTGGTAAGGTGAGGTAAGATGTTAACTGCATACCACATACAGGTTACAGCTGCTGAACACCAAGCAACCTCTATCTGCAACTTGGCACAGCGTTTGCATGTCAGGAGAGAAAATAGTTTTTCTGTTGGTTGTTCAGATTTTATATTACTGTTCTTCTACACACTTTCATTTCATTGCTCTTTGCAACCTTCCGCCTCCTAGCCAACCTTATTTCCAGTTCTGCTTTCACACAAAGCCTGCGAGTCTCAGCCTTTCCCTGACCCAATATATCAAGTCTTACAATAGAGGAAGATGCAGATAGGGACCTCCTAGCATGGCTTCATTGAGTGTAAATACTTAAAAAATAAATTGCTAGCTGCTGTGCATTCACGCAGAAGCACACAGCCTTTTCCTTGAGTCTCTGGGGAGACACTCAGCTTTACCACGAGACCCCCAGGGAGGTCTCTGCCTTGAGAAGCTTTGGGGGTCTCGGTCAGAGGTGGGACATACAGCACAGATGGAGATCTGCAATGACAGAATTAAACCACGTCCATTTCTTCTCAACTGTGCAGCTAGTTTACACACCTCAGTTGAAAACACAGGGTTTTTCTCCTAAGAACATTAAGTATAAATCAAATATAAATAGCCAATGATGCCACTACAGTTCTACTTACTCCAGTAAAGTGCAGAAGAAAATATCTCAAGGATTTAAACAAACAATGTGGTGACAGATAGCATGGAGACAATCCAGGCTGGGCTCCCTCAGTAAAATCCACACAACTTCACAGCTCCAGGAATGAGGGGAGGCAGAAGGGGGACGGGGGGTGGAGAAAAAAACACATGCAAAGCTGGCCCAGATGACCACAGGTTTCTAACAAACTGTTGTGGGTGGCAAAGATTCTCTGCTCAACTGCAAAAAGCTCTTCGTATTAGCACGGATGTCAGCAGGTCTATCAAGGATATCTTCCAAGAAAGTCCAAAATTGTATAATTAATACAAAACTCTTAAAGAAATTATTCACATTAACCTGTTAGTTCAAGTAGGTGACAAATCTAAAATGCTATTAAACTGTCCGTTCAAATAATCTAATCAAGCTCTCAAAATAATTAATAGAAAAGACACAAAATGGCTTTGACATGATACCAATACCCTTCTGTTCACTGCATACTTTTATTAGGATGAATATTTTCAGGCATGTTCTCTGGATATATTCTGATTACCAGAAGTGTCTTATGTGCTTTAGAATTACCCCATTATTATTTTGTAGCTTAAAGGAAATCGTCTTGGGTTTTATGTTTGAGAATGCCCTTGGAAAAAAAAAATAATAAAATAAGATGCCACCAAGAACGCCTGCAAGCAGAAAATTATGCTGAAGGTCTGGTGTCCTACTTTTACAGCTTGGGAGTCTGCCATGTTGTAATTTCCTATACGCAGACAATAGTTTGGATAGCATGGATGATCTACAACATCGACTTACTAGCAGTTTTAAGACGTTACTGCTCAAAACATACTGAGGCACTTATGGATTTCTATTTCCAAGAACAGACAGTTGGAAGAGAAAGAAAATGGTACCTTTGAGATGAAAATATATTACTCTTACTGCAAATGACTACATCTCAATGAAACCAACATGCCACTCTCCTCAATAAGAGCTGTTTATAGGATCCCATCCTGCATCCTGGGCTCAGCTGCAGCAGCGTAAACTCCAACAAGCCAAAAATAGGAAATTTGCCCATGCCTGAGCTACTTCAAAAACCAGGTAAACTCTAGGATGTGGTATTATGCAAAAGATTTCTACTTTTCTACAATTTGCTTCTTAGTGACAGAAATTCCTAATCTCTTCAAACCTATCTTCCTTCTACTTGGACTAATTACACCAAATTTGTCTCCACCTCCAAGAGGGACAGTTCAAGTTTACTCCCATGATATTCCAGGAAATCAGCCACGCTTTCTTTCATCAAATTAAGAAGTGGACTTTTGTGAGGACCAGAACAAGGAAAATACAATCGTCCCAGAAACAGGTAGGGAAATCCCATAAAACTTAGTGAACAGCAGGAGAGAAAGAGAGCAAGAAAGCAAGGCACATTCCATGAATATAACACTCCTCCAAGCTCTGAGACAGAGCTCAATGCAGTGAACGCCGCGGCTCTCGCTCCTGAACTTCACTTTCTTGTAGCAATGACAGCCCACGAATAGCAATGTACAGCAGCAGGCTGCATCGTAACCACCCTGTGCTCCCAGTGCTGGCTCCAGATAAAGAAAAGCACAAGAAATTGTATCCACTCTGTATGCCCCAGGAAGACAGATTTCAAGCATGTTTTAACCATTTTATTACAATGGTCCTGGTGCCTGTGCATAAAAGGTACACCTGCAGATTACGAGCCCAGTTCTAAAAATCTTTACTGATGTGCAAGACAACTCTTTTTAAAATACATACAGACTGATTTTTTATGGGTATAGTCAAGTAAACACAGATTCACAAGAGATCAGTGCTTCATTTTTGTTGCAGTTCAAAATACAAACGAGAATTTCTGAAAGTTATGCTTCCCACAGCAGCATTAGTACAGGACAAAAGAAGGAAAATCCAATTCCCCTGCTCCTTTACAGGAGGCAGAAGCTGGAAGTATTATTTGCATGCAGTGGAGCAGCGCAAGGTACCTAGACGTGAAACGCCAATTAAATTAATATAGGTATTTTTGCACTAAAACGTTTAACTACAGTTTAATCTTCCAATCTTCTGCAATACTGACCAAATCCAAAATTATTAACATGCTCAGGAGCATAGTGCCATATTCATGCTAATACAATTATCAGTAAGGGAAGAATGAGATGTTACAAAACTTAAATTTATTTTTTTCTGTAAAAATATGGGACTGCTTTTACAATGAGTTAGAAAAAGATCTACGTAACTCACATGGAAGGCATACAAATCAATAAGCACATGCCATGAATTACGATATCCGAAGTGATTCTACAATAAAAAAGAAACCCAACATCCCCCCGCTTCTTTGCCACAATTTTTAAAGCATAAGAATCGAAGCACTCATATGCACAGTACTAACGTGACATGTAGCTTTTGAACTTTCTTTTTTTTAAAATAATGGCCACTGCGCTATGAGGATACATGACAAAAACTAAACTTTGTAAGGCGTGTAGAAACTTAAGAGCAGTGGACAAAGTTATAGGTGAAACAGGGAACAAACTGCCAGTACCAGAGCCAGGAGTCTGGGTGTGCTCTATTCCCAGCAGCAAGGCTGTGGTTAGATCCTGATTTGCACAAGTGCTGTGTGGTCTTTGGATCTCAGGAACGAGGGAAAAGAAAGCAGCCCCAGCTTGTTTCTACAGCAAGCTAGAAACAACAGGTAACACAGAAGTCTGAAAGTACTTCATCAAAACCCCTGAAAAATACCCTCTGAAAGAACGAACAAGGCTTTAAAAGTTCATTTTCCCTCAGTATTTATTCACAGCAGGTTCCTCGATAAATACCCGCGGCAGTCCAGGAGGCAGGGGCCTGCAGCAGGGTGGAACAGGAGCCAGCAGTGGGGTGGAACAGGAGCCAGCAGTGCACCCTTTCGGTCACAAAGCCCCACATGCACCAGGAGCCCAGCCAGCTGCTCGGGAACGGGGATTATCCCCTCTGTGGGACTCATGAGGCCACGGCTGGAGTCTTGCGCCCAGTTCTGGGATCCCCCCGGTACAAGACACCAGCACCTCTGAGTGAGTCGAAAGGACCAGAGCACATGAGGTTGCAAGGAAAGGCAGAGGGCACTGGTTTGTACCCAGGGATGGGATGGGTACGGACAGGTGTAATCGCAGCCTAAACTAAACAGAGTTCGACTTGGAGATTCATCGCAAAAAAACAAGAGGTTGTGCTCATGGTGCAGAGGGAAATCCTAATGAGATACAACAAAAATATTTGCATGGTGAGAGAGCTGAAATGCTGAAACAGATTGCCTGGAAAGGCTGCTGTGTCAAAGTGCACGCGTATACTCACAGCTTGACTGGAGGGGGCACTGACCGGTCTGAGCCCAGGCGCTGAGCTAGGGTTGGCTCAGACACCTCCAGAGATCCTTCTAACCTCAGCTATTCTGTGGTTCTGGCTTCACTGCTATGGAAGGGGATGAGGAGGGATACAAAAAGGAAAGCTGAAGGTGGTGGTAGACGCAAAATGGATTTTGTACTAGGCAATTAAGGAAAGTGTTAATTGCCAATGTTAATTTATCAGCACAGAGAATAACAAAGAATGATAATATATTCATATGTAGCACTTTTGGAAAAAGATTTGTTTTGTTTAACATTTCTAGAGCTCTCTCAAGAAGCTTCACTTTGCAATACCCTAATGGAGGATTACCCTCACCTTTCGTGCTGCCCAGCTATGCATTATGACTCACGGTACCTTCACAGCACTAAAATGCCTCAAGTTTTTATGTCTTTCAGAAAGGTTTCGAATGAGAAATTAGACTCAAGTTTGCAGCATGCAAAAGATGCTCAGTACTCCTGGATGTGTTTATGATACATAAACTCTGTTTATGATACATAAACCTCTTCCTACTTCTGAAAGAAACCAATTTTTCATTATTGTCGCAGAACTAACCATGATGTTCTGTTTTAGAAAGGTATCGTGATTACAATCATTATAATGACGGCATGTGGTGAAACAAACGTAAGTAAGTTTAAAACCAAATGCTCAAGTCAGGAAACAGTTCCTAAGCAGTGTTTGGTTTGAGATCTCTCAAATTTCAACAGACATGAGATGAATAAACAGCCAGTCTGTTTGCAGCATCCTCCAAGGGCTGCTGATGCACAGCAAGTTGGCACAGGCACCCCAGACACGATTCTCATCTTGTTTCAGCCGACTGTCTCACATCTGAGCATGCCTGGAGCCCATGGCAGAACAGGGGCCCAAAGCCAAGGAGCAGCTCGCTGGCAGAGGAGTCGGTGCCAGCAGCAGGTGATGCAGCAGGCGGGAGGCAGAGCGCGTGGCACGGCCCAAAGGGCACCCCCAGCCGGCTCACGTAGGTACCCTGCATCCTTACCTGTCCCGCTGCTTTATTGGTAGGGTTTTGACAGCAGATGTCAGGTCAAGGCAGGGTCAGAAGCCTTCACATTCCTGTCCTAATACTCATACTCTATATGAAGCAATTTATTTCCAACATATTTGACTGGTACAGCCAAATGGGAACCAAACCAAAGCCGAGTACTGGCCACTGAGAGGCAGGCTAAGCTACGCACCCTGCACCGCTGAGGTTGGCAGCGGGACTCAGTACTTCAGAAGCTGTACGTTCTGCAGTAATCACTGCATGCTCCATGTGTGTGCACAGCTCATGTTTATGAACCTAGAATAACCTGTTGTTTTTTAGGGATGGCTCTTTGTACGGGGTTCACATTGCCGCAGTGTTTGTTAACATAGAAAGCGGTGAGCTTTTCTATCCAGAGTCATTCCAGCGAAGCACACAGCCTTATAGACAATGACTTCTCGTTGGCATCCCTCCAGCCCAGCTCACATTTAGGACAGTTAGGCATCATATAACCACCTGGCGCGGAGTTCACTGAATCGTTATGCCGCCTGTGTGTCAGCCATGCTTGTAGACTACAAATGAGCAGATACAACACATGGACACTCATTTAGTTGTAAAAGACATCTAAAACACAGTACCAGCATGATTCCACAGAGAAGGAAAACAACGACTAGAGCCACACAATAAGGATGTAAATTAAACGGCCTTGTTAGAGTGCCACAGGCAGGAACTTCATCCACAAGCAGGACTGGGACCAAGCACCTGTTTTTGCATATCCAGCGATCTCAATGTGAGAGACAAAAGAGAAGAGTTTGTAAATTGGTATCAGCTTTATAATTTAAGCCAGCATCCATGTGTTTCAGCCGAAATCCTGACACTGACTTGGCAGACAGATTTTACATTGGCAGTTTCATCTCCTCTGCCTTTATGACAGCACTGTGAATTCCACCTTTGACTCGCAGGAATTCATTCCCAAATGAACAGTTAATTGAGTGACACACGCACGTCTTATTACTGCAGTGTTCCAAGCCCAGTTACAAGATATAATGTGCATTGGAAAACCACATTTAAAAAAGGCAATTTTAGTTAAATGAAGATCAATATCTTCAGCCAATTCAAGCTGCTAAAGACATCTCTGTTAGATTGTCTTAACACACAAGAGAATGATTTTGATTTCCTAAATGGAAATCTTAGAAGCCGAGTTTCAGCACAAAGATGTTTTATTATCATACTGTGATAACCTAAAATCAAAGACAGTGTCATAATAAAGACAATATTAGCATACAGTGGAAACCCTGTTAACTTCCTGGGACAGGAAAAAGTATGATCTATTCGATGTTCTAGAGGCTTCTACATAAAAGTAAAAAAATCTGCATCGGTAACATCCTGCATTCAGCTACTGAGCATGAAGTTGATGCTGTATGAATTTCTGCCTGAGTTTTATCACTCAACACTCACTAGGATCTTCAGTTTCAAGAGTTTTTATGCTGGAATAGGAAGTCGAGTGAAATATATATCACATAAAATTCCTAAATATACATAAAGCTAACTTCGGAAAGATGAGAAAATCTGTGTAGCAATTTAAAAGCTAAATGAAATAACTGTCTCTGTTACTTGGTCACTGCATTTACACTTAAGATAGTAGCATTGAATGGAAAGCTCTCTCCATACCAATCAAGCCGTCAAGCCCATTGTTATAGAATCTCTGCTATAATTCAGAATCTATTATTGTCGCCATTGGATAACAAGGTCTAAAAGAAGGTAATTTAAAACACTAAGAGACACTGGATCCCTTTAATCCCAGTGAAAAAGTTTTTCCCAGAGAGAAGAGGTTTCAAAAGTTCGATACTGATTCCTCAACTGTAACTAATCATTGCATCTTCCCTGCTTCTTTTTCCCCCAGATTATGAAACAACCTATCTGGACCACTTCATTTTTAGACAGATTCAGAGAGGTCTTAAAGTGCTATTCAAAAACCATCTACAAGGAATAACAATATTTAATGAATAAGGAACCCTAAAGGGTACAAGTATTAGGAAAAAGGTACAATCAACATTGCGTGTAATGTGTGCAATATAAGCCTGGTATGCAGGAAAACCAATAAACCATTTCTCACTCCCAAGCTCCCTCTTTTACATAGCACATACTCCTCAGCGTCAGCAGGAGCTCCTCGCAGACTTTCAGGCCAAGCAGCTGTCCACACCAGAAAGCTTAGTCCTGCGAGGTGCTAAGCACCTACTGTTTCAGAAACAGCAGTGATCACTTTACAAAATCAAATCTGCAGTGCCAGATTCATCTGCTTTTTTTTTTTTTTTTTAATTGTTACAGTGTTAAGGCAGATGAGCTGCATACATGAGTCACTTCTGTCTGTCGTCCCACAGACTCACAGAGAGAGGATTACATAAAGAAATGTTTCCCAACAAAACAGTTTGTCATTACCTCCAGACTTCCGACAATGCCGTTGTGGATTTTCATGAGCTATAGTAGGAAATTAGAAGTATCCACACAGTGAAAATCTAATTCAATAAATACAATGAATATAAGGTCTGGTTCAAGTTTGCAAGACCACTTAAATCATAGACCATAGTGGATCACAAAACTCCAGCCTAATATAAATGTCCTATAACTTCTATTGTCCTTAAATACATTCAGGTCTATAGCTTGCTAGCTCTTATGAGCATGGCAGAATAGTATCTGATTATAATTTTATCATAATAATTATAGTTTATCCCCAAAATCATTTTATTGACCTATTTTGTTGTTTACAGCCATACGTCACATTTGCTAATAAAATTTTTAAGCTGATCAGCATTCAGTTTGGTGAAGAGTAAAGTTTAATCAGAACTGCCTTTACAGCAGAAGGAAAACTGAGTTTCAAGCATGAACCCCAAAATATTTCAGAATATTTGATGAGTAGTCAGTGAGTACACTGCTCTGTACATTTCTTTTTTTTTTTTTCTTTCTTAAAGTACATATAATTACCAGGCATCCTGTTTGAACTGCTTGCGGTGATTATTCACAATAGAAATCAACGTGGTGAAGTACTTTAGACTAGCAAAAGGTTTGAATAATTTTCCTACCTTATCTGCCATTATCATGGAGGCCCCACCGTGAATTCCAAGAATTGGAATAGAAGTCTGTGACGAAATAAAATCCAAAATCTGAGCTACCGCCTCCTGATCAGTATCATCTCCAAAAACTACTCCATGGATCTTGGTGCCGGACATCAAGTCGCAAACATGTGTTATGATGCTTTTAGGGTCAGTCTGGTTCACCAGAAGGGTCACTACATTGACATCAACAGTCAGGTCTGCTGACATTTCCCTGGTCCAGAGACCTCTGATATCTCTCTCTGTGATATACTTGGTCCTTCCCAGAATCACTGCAATGTTCAGGATGGGATAACTCTTCTCTGCTCCATGAACAAGATCCAGGGGCGCCAGAAGAGCTTGGAGTACCAGGAGAGCACAGCCAATTTTCCTCATCTTTGCCAGCTTTATCCCCTGTAAAACTGATCACATTGTATGAGAACAATAGAGGAAAAAAAAATATGTACTGTGTATCTCCAACAAAGGTTTTAAATAGAAAGATTCTGGATACAATGCAAACTTAGCAGCTTTTTATAACTTGTTCTTCATCTTAGTTTCAATTCAAGCCTCTTACATTCCCTCAGAAAGTTGACTTGCCAATGATAGGTAGTGTTACAACTGGTCTCCTGCAGGCAAGGCAGAAAACGAAGCACAAGTTCAGAAGACAGACCCATTAAAATTATTCCTGGATGGCTAACAGAATTAGAATGGCAGAAATCATTAAAAAAAGACATTGCCATCCTTCTTTTTAACCTTGCTCTCCTAAAACGGGTAAAAAATTGAAGTCTATTTTCCTTTGTTGCAAACGTCTATTTAAAATTTAGTCCCGGTTTAATAGGAAGAAGTGCTTTAACTTATAATGATAGAAGTAAGCCAGGGTCTGCTGGAAACCCCAGTCCACATACTCCGTATATCTCACGGCATCCCAGAAACATGCTGGTTTATTTCTGGAGCTCTCTCCTAGGCAGCTGCTGCTCACACACAGTCTAACTGCGTTTCTGGAACAGGTTCAGAAGCATGATATTCTGTCTTAATTCTTCTCCCTCCTCTGACACAGCGTTCACTTGAGCATCTCAGAACTGCTGATCTCAGACGCGAAGTTGTCACTGGTGCTGAAGGGGAGGGTGTTCCACGAACGAGCATCGCTGCATCAGTTTACTTCATCTCTTCACTGAATCCCTGTAGGGGTCTGAATACGGAGAGAGAGTAGGACGGGGAGAGAGGTGAGCCACAGAAGTGCTCTGAACTAGCCGAAGGAGGGAGCGGCGGTCTAACTGCAGATATCCCTCTGCTGCTGCGCCCCGAGGGGTTCCCACCCCCGTAACTGCGAGCGGCAGGAGGGGACTCCCCGAGCCGCGTACAGCCCGGCTCGCCGCAGAGCACCGCGCAGCCGCCACTGGGGGACAGTCGGGGCTGGCACCCCCAGACCCCCCCTCCCCGTGTCTCCCCGAGCCCCCAGCCCCAGGGACGGCACCGGGCGCGCCCCCGGCCCGCGCCCCGCCGGACGCCCCCGGGCAGAGGCGCAGCGAGAAGATGGCGCCGCCTGGCGGCCCCGCGCCTCAGCACACGGAGCGGCGGCGGGGCGGGGGCCTCGGGGGCGGCCCCCGGCAAGGGGTCGGGGGCTGGGGGAGAAGACCCCCTGCCAGGCTGGGGGCTGGCGGGGCGCGGGGACCCGGACGCACTCCGGGAGCGACCAGAGGGAAAAGTTGCCCTGGGAACCCCCGGACTCCCCCCGGGAAGCCCCCAGGCCCCCTGAGAAACCCCCAGATCCCCTCTCCCGGGAGCTTCCCCGTCAGGATCCGTCCAAGCACGGTCCGGGAAAGAGCGGGATCGGCTGCGGGCAGGATCCCTTCGCGATCCGGTGCCGCTCGCGCTCCATCAGCACCGACCCTGGGGGAGCCACGCGAGGAGGTCGCTCCAGCAAAAGCTCGGATCGCTTCGGTTTTCCGCCGGTGGCCGCGGGGCCACTGCTGATAGCGGCCCCGGCTGAGGCAGGGCGAGGGGCGCCCGGAGACTGCCCCTCATGGCCGGCCGGGAGCCCGCAGCGCGCCCCGCACCAGCCCCTGGTGCACTCACCGCCGCCTCCGCTCCGCTCTCCTGCTCGTGCCGCTCATCCCAGCGGGTTCCTCCTCACGCAGCCCGGTGGAAAACGGGGTCCCCGCTGCCCGGGCGGCAGCCCGCACCTCGTGCCCGCCGCAGGAACCGCGAGGCCGGCAGCTCCGCGCCGCCCGCATCGTCAAGTTTTAGCAGAGCCAGCGCAACTGAGATTCGCTCTTCACTTTTGGCAGCAAGCGTTTAGGCATCTTCATGGCTTTCTTTTTTTTTTTTTTTTTTGTTTTGTTATCCTGCCTTTTTAGTTTTTTTCTTTCTTTCTTTATTTTTCTTGCTGTTCAAAGGGCAGTTGCAATATTGCTGCGGCAGTTCCCCAGGGCGGCACCTCGGAGCCTCAGCTCGTCTCAGCCTCTTGCGAGCGCCGGGGACGGGCAGCGGCGCCTCCCGAAGGCGCCACGGGAGCCACCCGGCGGCCGATCCGCTCCGCTCCGCCGCCCCCAGCCCCGCCGCCCCCCTCGTCAGAGCGAGCCGAATCGCGGCTACTTTGAAGTCTCCCCCCCCGCCGCCACCACCTCCCCGTTCTGCTTCTGCCGGCACCAGCGAATGAGTCAGAGCCAGGCGATCGGTGGAGGAGGCGTCGGATCTGGGGAGCAGCGACAGCACGGGGTTTGGGGCAGAAGAGCGGCGAACTTGAGCGCCCGTCCCACGTTAACAGCCCCTGAGAAAGGTTGGTGGCCCAGGGAAGTCCCCGAGTGTTCTCCTTTCCCGTGATGCAGGGGCTGTCAACCAGAAATCCCTGCCATGGGCTGAGGGGAATGAACGTGGAGCTGCAGTTTCCACCCTGAAACCAACCCTAAAAGCTCTAGACTGCAGCCAAATATCACAAAAGCACTCCAGAGAAGCTGGCTCCCTCTGAGCATCCCTGCTGCTCTATGACAGTTGGGCACCCCCCTTCCCAAGGCACCGTGGCCCCGTTTCTCCAGCTCCCCCTCTCCTGGCACTGCCCAGGTGTCAGACCCATCCCAAGTGTCAGACCCACACAGGTGTTTCACGGCCCCTGCCCGCACCGCACACCCTGCACACCACCACTGCCTTCCTCCTCCCTCGCTCCGCTGCTTTCCCCTTCCCACCGCCCTGCTCCAGCTGCCACAACTTATTTGGTTTTGCACGAATGAGTATACCAGCTAACTACCACAGAGGTGATGTCTTTGTGCTCAGTCCTTTACAGCCACACGCACTTCTAAGCTAAACACTTCGGAGTAGGGCCACACAGACCCGCTCAGCAAGGCACATATGCAGAGGAAAAATTTGGGGACTATCAGGAAAAAGCCAAGTGGCCTCTCGCTGAAGTTTGCTTCTCACTGCATTAAGGCACACACCACAGAGCTTGGTCCCTAAGACACTTAATGCACCAGTCTTACTGCTCTTGACAATCTTGTCATAAAAGTCCCCAGTAGGTCTATGCCTTTTTTTTTTTTTTGAAAGATCTTGTCTCCTAACTTATTTAGACATGACTTCCTTAGACATTGCATTAGTCCTTGAAGCAAAGCAATTAAGCAGCTACAACTGTACCAGTTTTTAAAGTTTGATGTTTAAATGCATCCTTGCATTTCACCCTTGATGCACACCTCTCTCCTGTAAATATTACAGCAATGTTTGTCACACTTACTGGAGATGAGGCTGCATCCCCAGCCCGGTGTAAAGGTTATTTCAGTGTTATCATTCAGCTGCAGATTTATTAAAGCAGCAGCAAAACCAGGGATTCAAGACCATAAGTATCCTGAATGCAAGTTAAATTCACAATGGGGAAACATGGCTCTAACATTAGCATACCTTTAAAACACCAAAAAATGCCATGGTGTCTTTGGAAAACAATAAGCACATGTGTTGTGTACAATACATGGCCTGAATTTGGTGGTTTGAAAGACCAATAAAAGAAATAGTCAAGGTGGTGGGGTGGGATTTTTGGTTGGTTGTCCCATTTATTTTTTATTTTTTTTAAACTCTAATAGAGCTATGTGACTTTCATGAATCAAAGTTTAGATATACTTTGGCATCATTTCAAATATTTTCCTTAATTATTTTTACAAAACCTTTATAACCCAATAACTGAAGTACCAAATTAAAGAAGCCCAAATTAATTTATGAATTAGAATTAAAGTAAAACATGATTAAAAGTTTGTTCAAACACAGAGACCAACCTTGGCAGTTCATAGGCAGTCTTTCCAAAAGCCTCACTGAATTCAAGTAGATTACTGCCTACAGAGTTGAGTAAATGCTGCAGAATTAGACTGCTATTATAATAGACATCCTTAGTCCATTTCTAGGCATTTTTGCACAGTTTAATTTAAGATTAAAGAGAGGAGCTGCAAACATGGTAAGACATCAACTTCACTCAGTAGAAACAAGAAAGCACAATTTGCATTTAAGTGTCTGTAAGTCACCCTTGTAATTTACGTGTAAAAAGGGAACAGACACTTTAAAAGCAATATAACAAACACTAACATCCCTGCACTTGGGAGATTAAGTTGCAAATTTAGTATTTTCATGGGGATTTATTCTGAAAGGCAGATGGGTTGAAATGTATGTTATTGCCTTCCCCCCAGCAACAGCTGCATGCCCATCTAAAAGAAGCCGCAACCTAACTTCTTGAAGTTAGGACTCCTGCCCTTCTGAGAAGGGTTTCCAGCTGGGATTTCTCTGCCTTCTGCCCACTTCACAAACCCTTAGAAGTCAAACTTTTCCCCCACAGCAACGTTAAATTACAAAAGGTTTCCCATTTTCACAAATTGCCTCTTTCAGAGTACTCTTGTCACTAGAAGGGAGCAGCTGAATTGTCAGGTACAAGAAATAACTCCAAAGGGGGCAGAAGAGGCAGTGGGGACTCATGGTCTGCCACAAGGGCCATTTCTGTCTCTTGCTGACTTCATTAATGCCATTGTGCCTGTTACTTTCTCTCCATTTGCTTTACTTGACTATCTGTAAAATGCTTACCTCAGAGACAAACTAAAAGCCAAATTTTACCCCCAGATTCAGGAAAACATAATTTTCCTCTCACTTCTGGGTAGAGGAGCATTACACAAAGTAATTATGGTCACCCTTTTAAAAAGGGAATTGTTCTCTTGTAATGACACTCAAGTCAGGCAAGAAAAATACTTCAACACACTGAGAATGGAATGGCAATAATTGGATGTCAACAGAGGCTAGTTTGTGGCACAAATTTAAGCCATGATTCAAGATTTCTCAAAAACAAACTGCAGATCCACCCAGTAATTCTTGCTGCTTGGAAGCACCATTCTAAAAAACTCCATTAGTTTGGTGAAACAAAAAGGTAGAAAGAGATTACCTGTATCTGGCTAGGTTCAGGGAGAGACTCTTACTTGGAATTTATTCCGCCTTTAAAATCATCTCTAGTTCCAGCAGTAACTCTTCTTACATTTAGGGGATATTGCTGCAACCAGTAAGAAAAGTATTTACCTGTGTCTTATGTGCTACAAATATCTGAAGTCCCCCTACCCTGAGAAAACTTCCACAGCAAGAACTGAAAGCGACATTGATGCAAAACCATTTTTCGGTGCCACACAGGATCAAGTCTGAAATGAAATCACTCGACTCAGCAAAAACGTAATGCAGAGCAAACAAGGATGCAATAGCAACCTTATTTTGGGGTGGGCTGCAAAGTTACAGGCATATTAAGTGAACTGTAAAAGTAAAAATAGGGAAAAACTCGATTGTTTTCAGGCTTACTAAAACATTTGGTCAGATTGGCCCTCTAATTGGAAACTGGCTTAGCTCCTCATTTGGCAATGTCCTTTCTTGTACAATTCACCAAGTCATGCATGAAATGATGGCCTTAAGTTACTCCCAGTTCTGCAGAGGACATGAGCCGACTGCCACAGCAAAAGGAGGCAACATCACTGAGCGGAGCCAGAGGCTGCTACAGTATCTGGGGGCTGAGCAACCCGTCCCAGCAGGGAACAGCCCAGACAGAGGTGCTCCTTCCCACCTCACCCCAGCTACCAAAGAGTTAGCGGAGATTGACCAGCACTGTGCCCAGGGAGCTATTTGAAGTTCACCAGCAGTGTGTCTTTGCCTCTTTTGTAATTATTTTTCCATACCAAATCAATCTTCAGCTTTATTTCTAAACTGCTGTGCAATTCTCAGAAGGCAGACTGTTTCTCTGGAAAAATCACTGAATTAGTCAGATCTAGCGCACGGTCAAGCCAGAATTCCGTTGTGAACCCTGTACCTTTTAATTAAAGCTGCTCCGTTAACAGATCTGTGTCACAGCACTGCGGCCCTGTGAAGACTGTCTGGAGCAATCCCATTGCACATCCAGCAGCTTGCGCAAGGACCGGATTTCAGAGAATCAAATCATCTGTAAATACCTAGCTTAATGCTGCTTCTCTTTCTCCCCCTCTCCCCCAGCAGAAATTGCTAAATATCCATATATTTCTAATAAAACCTTCTAGGAAGCACCCGAGTAAACACCTCGCCCTTGCACTGCCAGCTTGCTCATTAATGAACAGCAGAGGAACAAGCAAAAAATTGCCCTTAGCTATTTAGGGCCAACATATGATCTCCTCATCTGCACTGAATTCAGTAGAAGTGACAAGCCTTTATGAATCAGATTTTTTAAATACTATTTTAAGTCGTCTTTTCACTCATGCCCTGAACCATATAAATCTCTTTCGTGTCTATTTCTGGGCATGATGGACCTTGTAGCCAAGTAGTTACCAGCTTATATTAGTTTAGCTCAGAGTCTTTAAGCATATAAAGAAGTAGTTTTGCTGTTCACATGGAGCATTTGTGTCTCTGTATTCGAGACAGTCTACATTTATGTAGACAGATTATTTACCTAAAAAAGCTCCCATGTATACAAGTGGGGTATATTTTCAGAAATATTACCAAAATTTTGTTTCAAGACAGATTACTGTCATTCGGATCTTCTGAAGAAACAAAACTTAGCTCCAAAGCCCAGCCCCTTGGATAAATGAACATGTATTTTGTAGTCATGGCGTGGGACAGACCTTGAGGGTAGGTGAGCTACTACGGTCTTATCAATATTAGCATTATGTGTAAAACAAAATTTTGGTGAATATTCTGAAGTTATTTCGCTCAAGATTTGATTCAGCACAAAGAAAGTTACTACTTGGGCCCAGCGCAGACAGCAGTGACCCCTCACATGTCGCTCACCGGTGGCACTTGCTCGCCCAGCGCGAGCTGTGCTGAGTGGGAAGCACCGAGATGCCTACACTGCATCTACTGCCAAGTGCTTCACTAAGCACATTTTCGCTTAGGGAGTTCAGACTTTTCTAAATCCAGAAAATCAAATTTAGTAAAGGTCGACGGAAGCTCCTTAACACACAATTACCTCAGCCCTAGCTGGAAGATATTTTTAAGATGAGTAGTATTTTGCTCCTTGCATGCAGCCCATTTCTCAATTGTAGGCACTAGCTCTATTAAAACTAGGTGCTAAAGGCTTATGAGACATCTGAGCCAGTAGGAATAGATCCAAAACAGAAAAATCCCCCTTGGTCTTAAATTACAGTTCCACATAATGAGTCAGAGCCTTCTGTTACCTATTTCTGCAGTACATGTTACGTGGCTTTTGTTCATACACAGGGATGCTACTGAGCCCTTTGGGAGTTAGTTCCCTTTCAGGCTCAATTGCCATGGTTCTAGGTTCTGCATTCCCTCAGCTCTTGCTCCCACCCATGCCCGCCTCTTCCTCCCCTCCTTCAGAGAGGAAGCCTCTCATTTTTCCCTGCCTGAGGAGAATTCTCGGCCGCAGTGCTCTCTGCATCAACCATGATTATTAGATCTAATTAGTTTCATTAGTTTCAAACCTTGCATGGCTTAATCTCACTGGTGGGAACAAAGGGGAAGACAAAGGGGCTTTAAATAAAATAACATATTAAAACGCATTCATCTACCTGAGGCGCTGCAGGCTTAGCTTACCCAGATGACCTCATTTCTAGGAGCTGATATCCAAATCAATCATGCCTAAAGTTCTGGAGCCCGCACCCAAGGAAAGTAAACACTGTTTCACCTTCCTCTAAACTTTTGTCTGGCTGACAGGAGCTCCCAAGCCTGAAAGAACTGGCTTCTGCCTCTTATGGCAGGGGAGGTCAGGTTGGAGGGAGGGAGGGAAGATCCAGGGGCTTTCTTCAGGTTGCTGGCTATACAGGAACTAGCTGCTTTCTATTGCCTACCACTGTCAAGATCACTCGTATGGAATTAACCCTTAGACGTAGACATGCCTTTTGCTTTTACTTGTGGTGATTTCTAAGTTATTTGTAATGCTGTCAAAAGTTACAGGTTTAAAGAGGCCTTTTCCCAGAACAGTTACTGTTGGCAATCATATTCTTTCCTCCTTCCCTGCCCTAAGGGGACAAAAGAAAATCCATTCCTGTGTGAATTCTGCAAAGAGAGGTCCAGGCCAGCACAGGCTCATTTCTAGTTTTTGTACATCGTTACTTCTAAGCCCCAAAGGTCACACTACTGCTTTAAACACTTGGCTGGAGACGTGAAGCTTCTAGTTCTCCAGGTGCCACACAAAACAGCTCTATGCTGCTTTGAAAAGAAAGTTGAGTTCAAGAGGCTGATATTTATGTGAATCCTATACTTGGGAGCCTCAGTTGACTGGGGAGGATTCTGCTGACTGCAGACTTTGCCCACAATACTGCTATGACCTGATCTTCGCAAGTTGCTTCAGTGTTCAATACACAATTCTGTTCGCATTCAGTGACATTAGTCTCTTGCACAAAGACTTTTTTTTGTTGTTTTAATATTTGAGCATAGACACTTACATAGATTTTGCATTTAAAATCCACATAGATGAATACTCCCTAATGAACTTTTTAATGATAGCCATTAAGAAATTCAGCAACTGAAAGCAAAAGGCAAGCAACTTTTCAAATAAGAAGCCTTCCATGATTTACCGGAATGACTTTGTGATCGTGACCTCATTATTGCAACTTACATAGATATCAGTGAAATCCTTGTTTACCGCTGACATTCTTTAAATTGAGCTCAACTACTCTTTGAAGTAGCATCTGCTAAACAATAGCACTGATATAGCAACACAGGTGTGAAACCTTTTTAACTGACAAGATAGACTCAAGTATACGTTCAAGTACATATTTTAAACTGCAAGTCCTCAGCTTTGTTTTATCTGCCCATCTGTATAATATGCACACATTCAATGACAAACACATACAGGGTTAGGGTTTTTTAAGTGACAATTACAAATGCAGAGTCATTAGACAAATATAAACATCTGAAGGTATTTTACCAACCTATTGAAAGGATTGGTCCTAGACCCAATTTCTAGAAACAATATATAATTGCTTAATTTTTATAAGCCAATTAACTGGAATCTCTCTTGGCAGACAGTTGTATGTTAACTACTTTCACACAACTATTTCTGTTCCCACCAGTTCTTTCTACAACATATTCCAAAATAACTGTGATATATGTAGGAACAAGAATATTTTTCTTGTTTAAACCTGCCAGATCTTATCTTTCATCTGCAAAAATATGACAGATTTCTTGCTTTCTTGATGTTAGCCAGAAAGCCAAAATCCTGGAATATGACAACCAACAAGATAAAGCTTTATATTTAGACTTTCTTACAAGGTAGGAAAGAATGCACTGTACCAAGGCACTGAACACAGGGCAAGGGGTTCAGGAGGTAGCCCCTCTGCATTTACCTTGCATTAAGTTTACAGCTTCCATCCTTGACTATGCTCCCATATCAAATTCCACAGAATTGTGAATATTTGCAGGAGAAAGAGCATGTGCTGCCACATTATCCCAAGTAGTTATTTAACGTAAAGCAGCTATATTCTTTAAGAAATTTGGGGTTTATATTCTCCTATATAAGCATTAGATTAATAACTGCTTGATCTCAGTGATCTCACTGTTATCCTAATTCATCACAGAGATTTACTTCATGGTCTCAAGTTCTCTTTGATACAAGTCTAAAGAACTTTATACATTACATTCTTTCTTTCTCTACCAATTGACTTCTCATCTTCTCTGGTTATCAACATCCATCCTCAAATGCATCTGTAAGGCTCACCCCAGACAAACATCTGTGGGTTCAAAAACAAAATGAAAAGTAAACTCTGTATTTAGTCTGCAGATTTTCCAGCCTTCATATTTATCCTAGTTAACCAAAATAAACTTTTAAATAACGCCAATTCCTAGACTGGCAGTCTACTCTAGGAGTTAATTAGAAAGTTTGTAGGGTAGAAAAATTCCTTATTTTTTCCTCAATCCCCATTCAGGGTGGGATGGGACAGATGCACATCTTAATGTTTTGAAATGGGAGTCAGCTCAGCTTTTAAATAGGAGCCACAGAGGGGGGTTTACACAATTCATTTTAACCTTTCACATTTGTTTGGTGTCTGTCTTCTTCAAGCTTTCATCAGCTCCACTAGCAATCAACGTGTGTACATGAATAAAGATGGATTTACAGATATTCATCTTAGTTCTACTGTCAGTTTTCATAGCAAGAACATCTGTTTCCCTTGAATTGCTTTTCCTTTGCTAACATGAAGGCATCTGAAAGATGCTCAGAGTTGACATCAGTCCTGGATGCTAACAACCCTGATTTTCGGGTAGCCAGTTCCTCTAGATTTAGTGTCATTAAAACATAACCACTGTCAGTAATATAGGCACTCAAAGTTAAAGACAGCACTTATAAGAGCAGTGCTACTGGTGAGAGTACAGGAGGATGGAAAAAGTGACTTCCCCTGGCAAGGTTTCTAACACCAGTATCACAAAAACAAGTTCAACAAAAATAACAAGGATGAGACTGCTCTGATACGCTTTCTAATGTAAACCTCTTGCTGTCCACCTACCACCACTCCAAGTGGTATTCTTTCACCCTTCCCTCCATCATCAGCTGCCTCACTCAAGTTCATTTTATTTAGATTGTGCCAAATACAGAAAGTTTATAAACGTTCTCACTAATACCTTGCACTGCAACTTCAAACCACTGTCATGCCCTGCCCCAGGTAAGCAGTGCCTCAAGCCTGCGCTTTCTCTTCCGTTTCCTGTTCTTCAGGGATTATTAGTGCTTGGATCTTAACTACTCTACAATGGCATGAACATCGTTATGTGCATATATATGGGAAGATAACAATATTTAGCCCCAACTTTCAAAAAGTTACAGCCTTCTATTCATTCCTTCACATACCTTATTTGCAAGTGCATTAGTTAAGAGAAGCAATGAAAGCCTGAAGACCATCTGACTGTCTTTGTTCAACCAGAAGCCACCATCACAGAGCCAGATAAGAGATGGATTTGCCCTCTATTACATACCCTAGGGAGAACGTTTCCATTTCAAATCCAGCAGTAAGGACTCATTAACAACTTTGTGTATTTGACGTGTGCAAATGTGTATGCATATGCATGTTTATATGTATATATATATATATATATAAATGTTAGAGCTTTGCTCTTCAGAAGCCAGACAGCTTAAAGTTTGACAACGCACAGGTGCCACACACATCTAAAAGCCAAAGGAAGAACTCCAGAGCAAAAATAGCTTTGGACTCTAGATCTCTTCCATTTGATGAAAGGTTGTAAAAAAAGTAAGAGAGCATTTAACTCTATATACTGAAGCAGCTTGTTTAGGAAACAGCTTGTTACTGAATTTCATGGAATTGTTCTTCTGATAAATCATGGAACTTTAACTCTGATATGATTTTTAAAGTCCAGGGTCAGTTTGGAAATCACAGAGCAGACAGCAATGTATGTTATAATACCAAACACTAATAGTTAGTGTACAACTAAGAAAGTAGTCAAGATAACATTTTCTCCTTCTAGAGCAATGTACAATTTCAGCCCAAAATAGATGTCCTCCAAGAACCATAGTGGAGCATGTTCTGAAGGAAAAAACTCAGCTATTCTCTTAAAATGACAGATTTTTAGTTCCTCGAGAGATCATCTAAATAATCCACATGTGTGCATCCCATATGCAAAACTGCTATATATTTACTATTTCAAAATACAAAAAAAGTTTCATGCACACAGTATAAAGTATATATTGTAAACATCACATCAGACAAGAAAGATGAATTACTTTTCCAATTTTTCTTGTCTCCAACAGATCACAGTACGTCCATAAAGGTTTGGTACTTTTAGTGCATCCTAAGATTTTATAGTTCACTCTCATAAGCCTTGAGATAATCTGCTTCTTATGTAGATTTAATCATTTGTTTTGTCCATGAATTGTTAAGTCAATACAGGGGAGCAGTGGCACATCCAATACCTTCATCACATGAGCAGCTGCACTTTTATAAACAAAAGTGTGGTTTGCTCCCTGATGTTCAATTAACTGCTCAGATAAACCTCATCTCAAGGTGATCAGTTAAGGCACCGATGAGGAATCAGTGATGAGGAAGTTAAGGCACTGTTAAGGAATGAGTAAATAGTATTTTCTCATTCAGACTTTTTTCCAAATAAGTTAATTTTATAAGTATGAAGGATATACACGCACAGGTCAGCACAGGTCCAGAAACTTTGGTTTTATGTCTGGATCCATAGCAGACACTAGCATAGAGGAGGGAATAGTAAGTCAAAATTCTGAGTTTTGAGACACAGTATGAAGCACTGTTTCTAAAATAGACACACTAAAAAGGTATATACTTTCTTCTCGAAAAAGCTAGGAATTAATTCTCTCTAAGCCAGCAGGTATTTTATCAAGAAACTGCACCAAGGGGATTGCTACAGGAAGAAATTATTTCGCTTATATTTTCTATGATCAATTTATTTATTTTATGGTCTTCCCGTAAAAGGGCCTTGGGACATCACAACCCAAAGAATCCCTTACAGTAAGGTCAGGCCTGACAGCTGAGTTGTTCACTTATCCTAAGATGCAGATTCAACCCAAATAGCCCTAGCTCAACAAACCTTGCCCTGTTGTATCTAAACAAATGCACTGGTAAGTGTCACACAAAAATGCATTTCTAGCAACTACAGAGAATGCTGAGAGCCCACCACATCCCATCTTAAAGAAGCACACACAGCCAGAAACAGTACGTGTATCACCTGTGGAGCATGCAATTGTTAACTTAAGTACACAAAATCACTTCTATTTTTAGTATTCAGTACATCACTGTATGAAATGCTCCTCTCAAAGTGTCATATGCTCAGAATAATTTGCTTCACTCCCAAGGCTTCTGAATAGTTAAAGCTCTGGCTAAATCCCCAGATCCCCACTATGGCTACTCTTACCAAGCTTAACAGCATCCTAGTGTCTGATCTCCCTCTGAGGAAAGGAGGGGGAACAGCAGGTATAATCCACTCCCTAAAACTAACAGAAAGATGGTCTGTTAGTGAAAGACCATTAGAACTACTCAAGTGGACCAAAATCAACTTCATGCATCGCGTGGGATGGCAATTACCTAGCAAATGCTGCATGTCACTGGAGTACAGCAGTCTTGTATAAGCACAAAGCAACTGCATGCTGCACATTCTTGTATAGGAAAGGTAAAGCAGAAGATGAAAACAGCTGTTTCAGCAGTCATCGTGCCTCCCAACTGCAGCAGCAGAATGAGTAAGCTTGCTAAGGCTGCACGCCGCTTGGGCTGCTTATAGGCTCACTGGTACCAATTCCACCCAGTGAGAACTCCTCTGTGGTGTGAATGTCAGTCCTCAAGCTTCTCACACTTCTGCAGGCAGATGCAAAATTATGTGCTGAAAGCTTACTTTGTGCTCAAACCAAGCACTTAAAATAGTCTCAGAATAGCTTTGAAATCCAGGCCTGCATCTGTACCACAGTATCAGTTTTATCAGCTGCATATAGAAGACTCTAGGTCCACAAAGCTTCCTGGCTGGGCACTTCTTTACAGCTCCTGGTGTGTGAGCTAAAGAAAAATTTCTCTGTGGTTCTGTCCTGCTGTCCAAAAAGTCCAGAATGACACCAAACATGGTTGGAGCGTATTTACTCCATGAGCAAAAACCAAGCCACTGTAGAGAAGAACTCCCCCAGTCTGTACAAACATTTGCAGAATATCATTTGGACAGCCAGAACATAAAACAGTTGATTCTAGTCAACAGCATTGTTTTGCAAAACAAAACCTGTCCCATGTGAAAGAGCCCAAAGTTAATGTTCAGCACAAGCAAGTTATTTTAGTTTGTTTCTGCATGGAAACTACATTCAAAACTGTGTTGAAGATTTCCAGTGCACAGCTATATTTATATTGTTTATACAAAAATTGTTTCAGAAGCCATCCACATACTGTCCACATCAAATTATTTGTCAAGGAATGATCTGTAACTACTCTTGGAGGTATTAGCATGCAGCCCTGATTACTTAATAGGCATCTAACCACAGGAAAGGAAAACAAATCAAGTGATCTCGTGTTGATTTAAAAATTCTTACCGGTGTAATCTGATATAAACTGACAATGCATTGCAGTGGCAGCACTGCATTGCATCAGAGGTGAAACAAGCAGGCAAAGAAACAGATAGAGCTAAGAATAGCACATTTAACTCTTCAGAGACCAGCAGAACAAATAGCAAACGCAAACAAATTAGTCAGAGCGTAGCTAGCATTGAAGAAATCCTATAATTTAGGTCTTCTCCAGACTGAACTGCCTGGGGCACGGGAACATTTATAGAACATAACAAGCATACAGCCACAGCATGTGTGCACATGAAGTGCCTTCAAGTACTCTGGAGCATGCACACAAGCAGAACAAATTACGAATGAGGCTCGCCTTCTTCCCTGACCCTGGTGAAAACTGACAGCCAAAACCTTTCCAAATGCAGATTATCATTTCAAGTCACTGCCTGGAGATTTGAGGTTCTCTGTTTCGTTGAGTGTAGCACTGGGAAGTGCTTTGTTTCTCAGGATGCTCTTCTACTCACTTTGTGAAAGCTGTGGGCATATACTCCAACCCTGGTCATCTATTTAAGGGCATGACAAGCTCATAAATGCACCTGTAGCTTCTTTTCCTTTAATAGTTTCCAGTTACATTACTGCCACAGCCTTCCTGGAGGGGAAAACCACATAACAGAAAGCAGATAACACTTTTTAGTTCCCTTTCCCCTCCTTCTCTTACAAATATACAGAGCTGAAATCAAATTATTCAGGTCATCCCCAAGTCATACCTGAGTTTGTACTTTCATTCCATGATTTTAAATACAGGTGATTTTTCTTTTAAAAGGTTTTGAAGGAAGACTTGTCAGGGAGCCTAAGGTATAGCCAAAGCAAGCTATTGCATTGAAGCACTATTTCACTACTTCTTATGAAGAGTTAGCACCACCTCTTGTAAAGAACCAACTCTGTCCTCTCTGTATACTAGACAGAAGATCCATTTTTACCTCTTTTACCCCATCATTGCCCCTGCTGCTTCAGCACTGGGACCACGGACTCACCTCAGCAGGTCAGAGTTTGTACCTCAACCACAGCAACAACATCATTTGAGGTAGGTGAGAAGGCACGGAGTGGAAGGGAAAGAGATGCTGCAGCACAAGTAGGAACCCAGTCAGCCTATAGATCCTAACGCTTCTACATCACATCCTTCTCTTACCAGCATACTAACATTTCTGCACGTGTAATCATTGTGAACCAAATCTGTTACAAAAAGTTAAACTATGGCTGAAAAGCTAGGTCATCTCCACGAGTTACAATGGAAGAGAGAATGTAATGTGTGGGATTTTCTAACTAGAAATGTCCCCCACTTGCATTTCAGCATCTCAGAGAAAATGGGCAAATGTTTTGTGATCAGCTTTCTTGGTGATGAGTCACTTAGCCTCATTTTTCCCCTCAGCCTCTTTGCTTTTACATAATATTATAAAAATGTTGTTTCCCATCAAGGAGTGTCTTGCATGTTTTTTAAACACATTAAAGCAGATTTACTTTGAAGCTTTGAATTGTCTGTAGCTTCCCCCAGTAGAAGCATCACAGATATTGCTGTGTGAATGAAATATATTCTGAGTTCTCTGGTTAATCCAAGATAGCAAAACAATTTTGTTCCCTTTAAATCAAAAGTTTATTTTGAAGGAAGTGCTGCACATTAACTTTTTTACTGGATACCTAAGCAAGATGACACCATTTCAAAAATACTAGGCCAAAATCACTTCTTTAACAAGTGGACAAACTCAATAGGATTAGATAGCAGTATCATACCTTCAGCTGACCCAAATCCATATTTTCTACTAAATAAACAGCCACAAAAAGACACAGCCCAGTTCTTCTCGGAAGTAGAACACATTAGAAACTTTTTACCTTGCGTATCCCTTTTTATCTGTCTTGGCTCCTCAAAAGAAATGCTGTGGTCCAGTAGGACCCCAGTGCATCCAGTAAAGTTTATGCACTGCTCTGTCTTCCTCATGAAGCATTTCGAAAAGATCAGAGAGAGGACTGATGGGTGGCAACCACCAGAAGTACACCACAACATCTACCCTGTAGCCTCACTACCTGGGAGGACAAATTTTTAGGCACAGACTACCCAATAAGTCTTTCTCCACCGTTTTTGATAACTTTAACCCACAATAATCTATGAACACTGCCTCCAACATTACTGAGAAGATGAACAAAAAAGCACACAAATACACTATCTGTGGAAGGAACTAACACTAACACCTTAGGTAATAAAAATATTCCCCAATAAATTCTCATGTCAACAGGGAAGAAGAGGATGCTTCATTTGTACAAAATTTCAATAGAAGACAAGCACTACATTACAACCCCCTGAGCAACAGAACCAACATCATTATTAAAAGTGTGAACTTCTAAACAAGTATGCAAAACGAAAACAAGTTCTTCTATATTTTATTTTGCTCAGAACAGCTATGCTTTAAACACAAACACAATAGTATTACAACTCCAAGATGCAATCTCAAAGAGGGGACAGACTCTTTATAAAATTATTAAGGATATTATTGAGATATTTAAAAACATTTAACTTCTTAATGCACAGATGAAATTAATCTCCTGATGAGCAGATTTTCACTGTTTATGCTGTCAATCAGTGTGCATTAAAGGAGGTCAGACAGCTTCTCTTTGCTAAGTTCATTTCTACTCTTTGTAAGCTGCAGTAATATTTGTAGATGTCACTGCTCTGCACAAATTGAAATGGAAAGACTAAGCAATAAGGAACTGAACAATGGTTACTAAAGAAAACTGCCTGAGTGGGTCTGTACAGCTTCATTTGGTGAAGAGCAATAATTTGTTCTCTCAACTCACAATGTGCTGGCTATGTCTTTGTAGTGGATTACTTCCCTCTCTCCATATTTGAAAATCTGCATTTGGTGAGAGGGTTTTGTTTTGTTTTGCCCTAGTTCCATTATTATAAATTATTATGTTTGAATCAGCCTCTGACCTAGATCTTAAGAAACTGGATATTTCCAAGCTAGAATTTACAGCTTACATATTCTCAGTGACAGCCACAATTCTGGGACACAAACTCCAACTAATGCAGTGTGTCGGGGGGGAAGCTGGAAAGTGAGTCTTGACTTTTTTTTTTTTTAGCTAAGTGTCTGAAACCAAAAGGGACAACAAGCTAAGAAACCACTAGACCAACAATGAAGAAATAAGAGAAATTGGCTAGTAAACCAATCATACTGAATAGCTGCAACCTACAATGTTGCATTTGAGGCCATGAAGGAGAAATTCAACTCGTAACTGCTCAGCAAGGGTAATCTGTGACCAAGGAATGACCAGGGAGTGATGCTTCCCTTTCTGATAAGTGCCACAGCAGTGCCATGTAGCAAGAGCAGAAGGGCAGCATGCAGGGGACACCCCAGAGCTGGCACTGAGGCACCAACCCAACACCAGGCTGAAGCACCCCATGCCTGTGCTCATGGGACCAGTGCTGGTGGCAGCGTACCCGAGGATCTCACTTGTCCCACACCTTGGAGGGCTCCCTCTAGAACCACTTAAGGCAGTGGCACTGTCTAATGCATTGCTCATTGAATCTTTTTATATTGAAACAAGTGTTCAATACACCTCAAGGGGTACAATAGAAATTCCCCAACAGCCAGATAGAAGAAACCTCTTTGCTCACCAGGAATGAGGTCTACAGCAAGAGCACACTTTGTTTTCAAAACCTCAGTCTTCTGTGACTAATTTCCAGTGTTAACAAGATCGCAGAAACAAGAAGCCAGACATATAATGGTTTGTTCAGAACCCGAGTTTTCTTTTGCTAAAAAAAGTCAGTTCCCACAGAGTCAGGTACCCATCTGTGTTATCTGGTATCTCTAAGTGGCCATTCACAGCCCATTTCCATCACATAAATCCTCTAAAAAGAACCAACTAGGGACACAGCCTTGGTGATGCAGTAGAAATGCCCGTTTGTATCTACTTTCATCCTGTTCATTATGGATGAGGATTAATAGAGACAAAAGAGAAAAAAACAAAACTTTTCCCTTGCCAACACAACGCATATTCTGCCACTGCAGCCTCAGCACAACTGGCAAACAGCAGGTGCTATCCATTCACGTGACTGAAAAATACTCACCATCTCCCAAATTAAATACACACTGAGGGACTCAGCAGTTTTTATTTTGCAGATTCTTTGAGACTTGCACTAAAATCACTAGGTTGCTACTTACCTCTCAAATACGCACAAGTTCATTCTACTAAAATTTACTCTTGTTGATTTTTAAATCTGTTTAAGTAAGAAAACATCATACTGCAAAATACTTAGAGAGTGACTTTTGCCAGTTCATTCATTCCTTCTCAACAAATATCCATGAGAACCATCCTCTAGAGCAAGATGTTATTTAATTTCTGGTGGACTTGTCGAAGGTGACTGGACTTCAGGTGTGGACACAAGCAAGATGGCAATGTAACCTGTTCTCTCAGGAGTTACAAAAATTGGCATCAATTCAGTTCCAAGCAACTCTCTCGTACCTTTGTGAAATTTAGGAACATTAAATTAAAGAGCACCTGAAATCCATCAAACACTGGCAATGAGAGGAAGAGATTCCTGTCGCTGAAAGCAGACACAATTAGAGATCATTTCAGATATGCAGGTTCCACAGCTGCACTGTCCAACAACAAAAGCCAACAGACAACATTCTTTCACAATGCCAAAAAAAACAGACAGCACTGTCTCTGTCTGCCAGGAGCCCTTTCTATGTTTTTGTATTTTTTATTCCAACCGCTTTCACCCTCTTTGCAGCAGATCTGGATGACATAACTCTTCCCTTTCAATATTTGCAACATCATAAGCTGTCAGTCTAACTTTTCTAAATACCTCGTCTGCCTCTTGAATGACTTTCTTACTGTTTTCCTCAGATGCAGCTCTTTTCTGCATTTGCTTTCATTATGAGCTAATAACAATTTCATTTCCCTTCCAGTTTCTTTTCCTCATCCAGGTGTTCAGTATCTACCCATCACTTCACAACAGAGAGAACATAACAAAAAATTCTCAGCAGGAATCTCTTTGAGAAAAATGGTTCCATAGGGAATACCAATGCAAAAATAAATAAATAAATGAAATGGGAAAAAAAAAAAGTTCTATTTCTAGTCAGAAGCAGAAACTGGCCCAAAGAAAGACATCAGTTTATTGACACCAACACGGAATACAAAGCCCTGAGTCAAAGTTTCAGTTTGCATAATGCTGAATGGACTGGCTCCCCACTCAAGAGTCCTGGAAGATGTTGATTTATCTCAGTGCAGAAGAGGTAAAATTACTAAAGTCTGAAATCAAATTATGCAAAATGAAAGAAAACTCCCTGTCTCTCTATACCAGCAGTTAACTACCATTCAAGAAGATAAAAGGAGGCCAACAAAAAAAAAAATTCAAAATTCACATTGCTCATAACCAATACAACCAGGAAGAATTTAATCTTCACCAATGAGTCCTGTGAGCCTTCCTTATAGTCCTGCTCTTGCCTGCCTGGTTCTCCCGTTGCTCTGTGCACTGTATCTATTTGTTCTATGTAGTTTATGAACTTTCCCAGGTAAAAGATTATTTTCTAATGCATCTGTAACAACAATACACGTAATACATAAAACAAACTGCAAGCCACGATTTCTGTTTTCTTCCCAGTTCCAGCATTTTGCATTAGAAGCTGGTCTCAAACAAACCTGTTGCACACTTCAAACCAAAGTCATTACCGTGATCATCTGTGCTGTCAGCCCAATTCTATGCAAAATTAAATGACATGCAACTAAACCCCTTAAGACTAAGTTTAAAAATAGCCAGCACACATTCATTCACACCACCAAAAATGGCATTAGACCAACAAATTCCAGGTCACAGCCTAATGCCCTTCAACAAGCAAGGAGTTCTGGCTTAATCTTGATCTGAGATCAGTGGCAATACTCTTGATTGCAAAAACATGAGATTGATTTTCAGCTTAATTCTGTGAGCAAAAAGTAAAGGATTTTACCTTCAACTGTTTCCTATGAGAACTGAAAAAAAAAAAAGAAAGAAAGAAAAAAGGAAAAAGGAAAAAAAGAAAAGAAAAGAAAAAAAAAAGAAAAAAAATGTTCTGTTCCTTCCAAAAAGCTTTACCTGGTATCATTGATTATTGTATTGAGAAGTTAAATGCTCAGATCTTCAAAACTGCAGAGCACAAATATCATGGTTAGAAGTCATCTTAGATCTCTGTGATTGTTTCAAACATTCCCAGTCAGGTGCTGATTCAACAGCACTAGAAAACATTTATTTATGACTAAAGCAGCTGTGAAACAAGTATACAGTGAAAGCACTTACTCATCACTACTAACATATTTCCAAATATTTTTCAGCTACATACAAGTCAATTTTTAATGGTTTCTTTAGCATTTCTAATTCATCTAGAAGGTAATTTCCAACCTGTGTTCAACAACCCATCCCGATTCACAGCTGAAACTTTTTGAAATAAAGGATGGTTAATGACCTTTAATGAATGATAGTGCTGATCACTGCAGTTGTGCATGATTCACATCACAGACTATGCTCCACTTGAATTTACGTTATTTCCTTGAGATGCTAGTGTCCTATGCAGTAAACTGCTACTGACTAATGGGCAGTTTCTCTATTTTATTGGCAGGACAGGTAATAAAGCAAAGCAAATGAATTTGCATTGCAAAAGGATTTTGTTCCCTATCTAACACACACTCTCACTTGGATACGATTACCTGTATGGTGAGGTATCTATATAGAAAAATCACTGAAAAAAGGGTAATGAATTTTAGTCCTTCCACAGTCAAGCTGTCCTGCAGTAACTGATAAAGCAAGAGCCACCTGAGCACTCATCTCAGCTCCATACCTATCTAGACAAAAATATATTAGGAACTGTACTTAAAAGAGTATTTATATTTTTGCTGTGTACTATTTCAGGCAGAAAAAAAATCAACATTTCAAATTAAAGCATCTTCTCAAAATAAATTTTACCTGAAGTAAAAATTGAAATGTGACATCTTGATATTTCCCATAAAGTCATTTCAGGAGACAACTTGTGTTTTCACTAGATGGGATTTTGTGTGTTCGTCAGCCCATACCTTGTCTGGCTCACTTTTTATATTTGGCCAAGGGTGGGGGTTGGACATGAGTTTGGATTTTTGGCCTTCAGCTATTCCAATAAAGTGGAGAGTGAAGATTTCCACCATGCATATTCAAGTATTAACAAAACTTGGACTGATGATCCATTAAGAACTCCTGATATTCAAGAGACCCTGATTATATACCCATGCAGTTAAATAAATTAGGTAATAATTCACATTTATGGCTATACTCTCAAATTTGAAAGCTAATCTAAATGTAGTAATTTGCCTCATTCTAACGTGTATTACTTTTGTTTCATGTCTCATTCTGTTACAAGTTACAGCTTAGAGATTTTCAACATTTAAGCATTAATTATAAATTGACATTCTTCCAAAGGCTGTATCTAGAGACCTTTAAGAAGCATGTCAGAAATGAGTGCCTCATCTAAAGCATTCATGAGATGAGATTTACACAAGATATAAAAGCAAAGGATTGCTGTACAGCAGAGTTAATCAGATGCTTTATATTAGTATGAAAAGGAACATAATTTAGGATACATTGAAAGACAAATTGCTTCAAAACTCAGTTGCCTCTACTAAAGGGTTAAAACTTACATCCTTTGAAAATGTCTTCCTCTTATCCATGCACCCACAAAACCAGAATTTCAAGGAACTCTAAAAAGTCTTGTATAAATACAATAAAATTGTCTTACCTGGGTAAAGAAGTGTACTGCACAAATTTGGGGGATTAGATTTCTTTTGCATTTCCTTGTCACTTTATGTTTTTGTTTTTAATAAAAACATGGAAAAATCTCCCCCCCCCCCCCAAAAAAAAAAAAAAAGAAGAAAAAAAAAAAGTAGATGCTTATGGTGATCCTCCAATGCTGTATAGTATAGCTGGAGTTAGAAAGTCACAGTGGCATCCATGCAACCTACTACAGCAAGTTTGGGTACCTGGTATACAGAATCCTTAACAAAACCATCGCGAGCTATACAACATTGGAAGTCTTAATGCTTATTGCAGCTCAAAAGCACTTCTAAAATGTCTGACTCTGAAACCAGTCAGTAACATTTACACCTTTATAGCGAAATCAGAGCTCAGGCTTAGGACAAAGCAGTAGAAAAAGTGGCCCAAAGTTGAACCCTCAATGCTTTTAACAATTCACAAGTGTAGGACGGAGGATGATGTTTGCAGGCTTTGAACTCCTTTGCCCAAAAAAGAAAACGAACAGGAGAAAACATGAATGGAAGAAAACTGCTGAGGAAACCGCTGATAAAACAAAGCATTTTCACCATTCCATACTCTGAAGTACATTATAACAACCAACCCCATCCAAAGTACACTCAGGTACACACAGACACTGTTTCCTTCTAGAATCACGGACAGATTAACTTGTTATTCCTGATAGATGGCAACCCTCCATTTACACTGCAAAACTCCAGTCTAATCTCTAATCAGTCGTCTCATCCTTAGCCTCAAAGCTTTGGGCAGCAAGTTAACCTATGAATGAACTGCTTTATGCTAATTCTGAGGATGAGTCAAGGAGGTTAGCAGGCAGGCAGTTTCTCACTGGCCCATAAGCACAACAGGAACTTTAATACCCACTTTACTAATTTAGCTGACCCAACCCTCAACAGCACGTTTACTTAGAGCTCTAAATCCCATAAAGAAGCTTATCTTTTATTATAATTGCCCATTATGAACACCAAGCTGTAATATTGAACAGATTTGGAAAAACTGCTTCACTACTAGTTTCTTCAGACAGTATCTGCATTTCTTCCATAAACATTAAAGTATAACTTGCCTCTCACAGTGTATTAAGAATGCATACAATTAACTTTGTATCAAAAGCACAACCAAGACCTTCAAAAGTGGTTAGCGTTTTTATAATGAGATACAAAAAATATAAAATAAAATACTCAGGATTTCCCCTAAAATTGAGATCCCTCTCAGTGCATCTCCAAAGAGGCTCTAGAAGAATAAATATGCTGACAAATCACAACTTCCTTTTCAAAAAGTTCCTGGTGTGTCCAGATTAAATGAGCAGAAAGGAGCGATCAGAACAGAGGGGTCAAGTAAACCAAAGGTTGAACAAGAGGATGCAAAAATAATTGAACTGTGGCCTCCCAGAAGAATTTGGAGGAAAAGGTACTTTTACTACCTCCTCTATCTTACATCAGATAATGCAACTATCTTGGCACGCTCAATACAGCTGAGGTGTTTTTGTTTGTTTGTTTGTTTTTCCCTTTCTTCCCTGTTTTTGACACAAGTAGTACCCAAACTCAAATCAACCTCTCTAATTCTAGGCCCTTTCTTTTCAACCATCTCCGGACAGGTGGGGAAAAGCCCCCCAGTGGAGCAGTCACCTAGCAGGCAGGATCCACCTCCCAGAGGAGCACCCCTCTACCAGGCTGCAGGCTGCTCTGAACTCAAGACATTATTCAACAGGTTTCTGTAACCCTGTAGCAAAAGCAGCACACTCTTGCTACTGAAATGGTGGGTCACAGGTTCTGTATGAACCTGGGGAATTGTCAGTCTTTGTCTGGGCTTGCCTTGGTCTATCTGGAGAACAAAGACGAAGTGACTTTTTGTCCTGGTTTCAGCTAGGATAGAGTTAATTTTCCTCCTAGTAGCCGGTAGGGTGCTATGTTTTGGATTACGATGAGAAGAGTGCTGATAACATGCTGAAGTTTTAATTGTTACAGAGCAGTGCTTACACCAAGCCAAGGACTTTCCAGCTTCTCGCTCTGTCCTGCCAGCGAGCAGGCTGGGGGTGCAGCAGGAGCTGGGAGGGGACAGACCCAGGACAGCTGACCCAAACTGGCCAAAGGGGTATTCCATACCATCTGGTGTCATGCTGAACAATATATAGGGGTGGCTGGCTGGGGTGGGGGGGCCGGCTGCTCGGGGATAGGCTGGGCATCGGTCAGCGGGTAGTGAGCAATTGCATTGTGCATCACTTCTTTCGTACACATTATTATTATTATTATTTTCCTGTCTTAATAAACTGTCCCTATGTCAACCCACAGGCTTCAGTTTCCCATTTCTCTCCCACATCCCAGAGAGGGAGGGGGGAGGGTGAGCGAACGGCTGTGTGGTGTTTAGCTGCCGGCCGGGATAAACTACAACAGTCTTTTGGCACCCAACATGGGGCTCAAAGGGTTGAGATGACGACAGATCTGACCAGAGCGTGTTAAACTAAAATTGGTATAAGTATTAACCCTGCTTAATAGATGCTAGTCACAATGTTGATTGCTTTAATCTCAGGTCTGCTGTGCCTGTTTTCCAAATTAAGTTATACAGCACGTTACTTTCTGTATGCGATCCCTGTCATGCTGTTTATCCTTTCCGGGTCCTGGTTTAATCATTATAGTACTGTGCGGTTTAATACTGGCTTATGATATGACGAAATTGCTGGTCATGAGACTGACCTGGTGTTTGTACTCAGCACTGTGGTCGACTCTGTACTTTGGAAACCGTATCTCAGAAACTATTAACAGTTACACCTATTGCCTTTTTTCTTCAGGGAACCAATCTGTGGAGGGGACGGGAAGATATTTTTTCCTACTTGTTCACTCTCCCTTTCTCCTTCGCCTCCCTCTTATCCTCCAAGCTAGTTACGGTAGTTCTTCAAGATTTTAAAAATCCTTGGTATGTTCAGACCAGAATGGTGTTATTGTTATGCCTCCTGAATGTGCTTCAGATTTTGTTTAAGGTTAAGTAACTACTTAGGAATGCCATTCAGACATCTGTCCTGAGGCGGGATAGTTGCAAGTGGCAGGGAGTGTGGGAGGATATGGGCAGGTTTCTAGAGCAGTGGGCACCTCCAGTGTTTTGGACATTCACCCCTGAACAACTGCAAAATCCTAAAAAACTGGCAGAATGCTTGAAAAAGGGGTGTCATCACTCTGGCAATTCCAAAGAGACACAAATCACTGTAGTGTGCTGGGGTCTGGCCTATGCCTATTGTGGGAATAAAAATGTTGTTTTTGCAGAGTTAAATTGTTTAAAGGTAAGGAATGGGGTATTGAGATATGCTTGCAGTGATAAGAAAACTTAGCAGGCGACCTTGTAAAATGCAGACAACCAGACTCCTTAAAACAATTAGGTAAAAGTCATGGTGTTAAGTCAAGTCAGATAAGTGAAGAAACATTACCACTTCAAACAGTAAAAAAGTCAAAAGAAATTTGAAATTTAACAGGCCGGCAACTGAAGGCCGTGCATTGTTTGTGAAGCATCAGATAGATTGTGAACCTGGATTACCCACTCAGTGGGGAAACAGGGGAGGGTCCTGTCATCAAAAAGTATATAAACTGTGTTTCTAGAACAGATTTTGGAGCAATTCCAACCTCCCAAGGAGGAATTACTGTTACAAAATGTGGATGATCGTTTATTGTCAGGACAGGAGAAAACAGTTGTGAAGGAAGCTACTAACAAGCTATTCAACTTTCTGGGAAAGCAGGGCTTGGGAGTATTGAAAAATAAATTACAATATGTAGAAAGAGAAGTCAGGTATTTAAGGCATCTAATGTCTGAGGAAAAACGGAGAATAAATCCAGAGAGGATTCAGGGAATTGTTGAAAACTAAGAAAGAACTAAAAAGTTTTAAGAGAAAGATTTTTTTAAGGAATCAGGAGCCACAAAGTCTGAGGGAAAATGGATACTCCTTGATGGGAGAGAAATGCTGAATAAAGCACCAGTGAGGCAAATATTAACTGTTTTACATCAAGAGAGTCATTGGGAGGTGCAAGCAATGTGTGATGTTGTGCTAAGAAAGCATGTCTGTGTAGGAATATACACTTTAGTGAAGCAAATATGCAGGGGATGTACCATATGTCAAAAGGCAAATAAAAAGGTCATCCGTAACTCACCTAGAGGGGGACGGGAGCCAGGGATTCGACCTTTCCAAAGTATACAGGTAGACTACTGAGTTACCTAAAGCAGGGGGACTTAAGTACTTGTTTGTCCTAACTGGCCACGTGACTGGATGGGTGTAAGCTTTCCCCTCCGTATCTGCCACTGCAAACACAGTGACTAAGGTATCACCGGAGCAAATAGTCCCTAGACATGGGATAGCTGAAAACATTGATTCAGATCAAGGAAGTCATTTCACTTCACAAGTACTGCAAGGGTTAATGCAGGCCTTAGAGATTGAGTGGGATTTTTACACCCCCTGGCACCCCTCCTCTTCTGGGAAGGTAAAGTGAATGAACCAGACATTAAAGAAGCAATTAACTAAATTAGTGTTAGAAACCCAACTTCCTTGGGTAAAATGATTACCTTTAGCACTCCTACAGGTTCAAACAGCACCAAGAAACAATATAGGAATTTCACCGTATGAGATGCTGTTCGGATTACCCTATCTGGGCAGAAGGGATGAGATACCACAATTCAAAACAAGAGGGTTTTCTTAAGAACTGTATTCTGGAGTTGTCCTCTTCTTTGTCATCTCTCAGGACCCGTGGGAAATTGGGTCCTGATTCAGACCTGGAAAGGATCAACTCTGTCCTGAATAGGAAGGACACTTCCAAGTACTACTAACCACTGAAACAGCCATAGGAACTGCGGAAAAAGGTTGGACTCACTATACTCGAGTGAAGGCATCCGTCGACCCTAGTACCTGGGAAGCTGTTCCTACAGAAGACTTGTTGGAAGCTGAAATCGAAGAGAAAAATCTCATACTGGACTCTGAGCGGGATAAAAGCTTACAATTGTAAACTAACCTTTTATTTTCACAGGTAGCTAATGAGTGTGACTTGTGATTGAGAGAAAGGACAGACCTATAGTGAACTGAAGTGCTCCCAAGGGGGGGTTGTTATAGTAGTAATGTATATCTTATTCTTTGTATTGATAATTATTTGGAAACCTAAGGTTTAAAATTAATGACAGGGAAAAATCAATTATTAATTTTGTTGTTAGTGATTGTAGGCCTCAGAGAAAGCCTTGGTCAATTGGAAACTTGGAAAAGGCATGATCAGATAATAGTAAGACGGATACCCCATAAAAATATGGGTGAATGTGACAGAGGGTTATGTACCACAATCTGTCATGTTTGATGCTTGTGAGGTGTTAGCTTGTGGAGATTTAAATACCCAACGACAATTGAGCAGAGAGAACAAATAACTGGGAGAGACCCAACAGCCAGACTGAGAATAGCTGTATGGAGACGATCCTCTATTGCCATCAGAGAAAGGGAGAAACTCAAGGAGAAAACAGGAGGCCCTCTTTGAAATGCGGCAGTTCAAACATTTGAGATGGAAACAGGGTATGGGGATGTGAATGCCTGGATAGAATGGGTCAAATATACTGTCCAGAGTCTCAACCATAGCAATTGCTATGCTTGTGTCTCGGGATGACCGATTGCCCAGACAGTGCCCTGCGCATTGAGGTGGACCAAGGATTCCCAGGGGATGCGATGTATGATTGCATTGTACCAAGAAAAGACTGCCTAGGGAAATGAGGCCTGTAAGTCTCCCTCTTTGCTGTTCCCTTCCTTGCAAGATAGCAATATCAGGGTTCCCCCTGCATTCTCTACAGCTATAGGTAACCATACAGCTTGCCTCTCACGGCAGGGTGTGAGTGCTACCCGGCATCTGGGAGAATTTGCCTTGTGAACGAGGACCTTGAATGCTACCAAGGACTTGATGGGAAACTGCTCAGGACTTGAGATCCCCAGGGCAGATCTCTGGTGGTACTGTGGAGGAAAGATCTTACGGTCCACCCTACCATCTAACTGGGGAGACACTTGTGCACTTGTTCAACTAGCTATACCCTTCACCCTGGCATTTGAAAGAGAAACATCACAAATACCCAGAAGAAGTAAAAGAAGCTTAGGAGTATCCTTTGATGATAGAGTATACATAGATTCTATTGGGTGCCTAGAGGAGTTCCCGATGAACAGGAAGCCAGGAGTCAAATTTCTGCAGGGTTTGAGTCACTGTTCTGGTGGGTAACAATAAGAATGTGGATTGGATTAATTATATTTATTATAATCAGCAGAGATTCATAAATTATACAAGGGATGCAGTAAGAGGAATCGCTGAACAACGAGATGCCACCAGCAAAATGGCTTAGGAAAACAGAATAGCATTAGATATGATGCTTGTGGAGAACAGAGGTGTGTGTGATACTGAGCAACCATTGTTGCACTTTTATACCCAACAATACTGCCCCGGATGGCACAGTAACTAGAGCATTGCAAGGGTTTACCACCCTTGCCAGTGAATTGACAGAAAAATTAGGCATATTTACATCCTTGATCGTAGTAGCAGGAGTTTTGACAGCCATTGGTTGTTGCATTATCCCGTGTAAGAGGACTAGTACAGTGGTTAACTGAAACTGCACTATTGAAACAGATGACCACGAAGCCACCACCTTACTCAGATAAGGTGATGATATTAGAGGAGATGGAAAGCAAAGAAGGTGAAGATGATATCTACCAAATTACACCTTAGAGAAAAGTTTCGCAAAAATCAATTTATAAAAAAAAGGGGGGAATTGTGGGAATAAAAATGTTTTTGCAGAGTTAAATTGTTTAAAGGTAAGGAATGGGGTATTGAGATATGCTTGCAGTGATAAGAAAACTTAGCAGGCGACCTTGTAAAATGCAGACAACCAGACTCCTTAAAACAATTAGGTAAAAGTCATGGTGTTAAGTCAAGTCAGATAAGTGAAGAAACATTACCACTTCAAACAGTAAAAAAGTCAAAAGAAATTTGAAATTTAACAGGCCGGCAACTGAAGGCCGTGCATTGTTTGTGAAGCATCAGATAGATTGTGAACCTGGATTACCCACTCAGTGGGGAAAGAGGGGAGGGTCCTGTCATCAAAAAGTATATAAACTGTGTTTTGGAACCAGTAGGTGCGCTCCTGCTTGTGGGACGCCCGCCATTGCAATCGCGAATAAATTACTACTTCACTGAGATCCTCGCCTGAGCCTAAGTTATTGGCTACGGAGTGTTTCCTCACACTATCAAGCTGTAATCGATGCTACTATAAACCTAGTGACAGAAACTGCGGCCACTCCAAGTCCTGTGACAGACCCAATGGCCACTCCAACCCCTACAATGGACCCTGTGGCCAGTGCAGCCACTCCAACCTCTCCAGCTCCTGTGGCCTCTCCAGGTTGGTAGCTACATAACTCAATACTGGCCAAAGGGGTATTCCGTACCATCCGACATCATGCTAAACAATATATAGGGGTGGCTATCCAGGGTGTATTATCATTATTATTATTTTCCTGTCTTAATAAACTGTCTTTATCTCAACCCATAGACTTCACTTTCCCATTTCTCTCCTCCACCACAGAGAGGGAGGGGGGGGAGGGTGAGTGAACAGCTGTGTGGTGCTTAGCTGCCAGCCCAGTTAAACCACAACACTTTTGCTCACCTTGTTTCAGTTTTAGCTTAGCTTTGTGCAATTGTGTAGTGTAAGACCTGTGGTTACAGTAATTGAGATATTTCTGTGACCAGCAGAAAGTAATGACAAGTAGTTAATCTGTATAGAATAAACTATTACCCTAAATAACAACAGTGCAGAGCAGTTCATGCACAGGATAACAGCAAAGGACTTGAAAGTATGGGAACAGGAAGGTAAGAGAGGTCCCACCTACATTCAACTCATGAATACAGTTGATTGATTACTGTTCATTAAGAGTATGCAAATTCAGGAGCTGGGTAAAACGTGAAGAGAGAACAAAGAATAAGCATCCAACACATGTATACAGTATATTTTACATACAGGAAATTCAGCTTTTATGGGGCATTCCAGACATACAAAGAAAGTAAGGTGTAAGCACACATTAGAAAATAAGAATAGCCCCAAGTGGGTTGTAAAATAAGACCACCGCCACCGTCCTCCTTGGAAAAGCTGACTGGCTGCAACTCATTCCCCACTCCTTGCTGGGGGAGGCTGCCTCTGTTGACCTTTGGTGTCAGAAGACTAACAGCGGGGTGAACATAACAGCAGGGAAGAGTAAGGACTAGGGTGCATGTGAAGAACAATTTTAACTATATTACAACAGATTTTTTCCTCCAACAATACTCTTTCTTTACTTGCAATAATTATTCCTGGACTAATAATAACTCTTTGATTAGACTGTTAAGACTTTAATTAGGGTAACAAACTCCTGCCTTTGCATATGAAGAGTTTCTTCAGCCTACAAACTGCACAAGGTGCACTGCAACAATTCATGGGGCCAAAGGGAGAGTGTACCAGAAGAACAACTTCAAATGGGAAATCACAAGTGCCAGCTCATATTTCTAAAACTGCTCAAATTTCAAGCTAAGCAACCAAATAATATAGGCAACTTGGCAAACAGTTGTATTGCTGAGAACAAATGCTTTAATTTCAAGGCTTTCTGCATATGAACATGGTATCTAAAAGTGGTTAAAATCACATAAGTTGTATTTTTATTACTTAAGAACAAGTACACAAACTTCTTGTCACCAAAATTAAACTGACTTTTAGCACTTATTTATCTCTAAATGAAACAAAATCTGATACCAGCTGTGCAGTGAAGACACTTGCTGAAAAATGAAAGTTAGTTTACTTATATAGCCATTTCCCTATAAAGTACTTATTTTGGAGATATTTTCTTAAGTATCTCTTGATTCTTATCCTCCTAAAGAGTTCTCAGAAAACCAGTGATTTACTAATAACTGAAAAGTAGATTATGAGTAGAAACACCATCCTTAAAATAATACACAGGATTTTTGTGGAAATGCCTAGCAAAATAGTTCTGTCTTCTGCCTTTGAGTAGGTGTTCCTACTGTTTGAGATACAATAGTTAAGTGATTAGCATATGAGTTTGTGCTGAGATGAACATTTATGCTACCACATACAAAAATGGAATACAAGAATGATAAGCAACAATATTTACTTTAGGCTATTCAAATATCTGTAACAAACACTAGCTGCGTAACACATCACTCAAAAACAGGGTTTTTTTTTTGTTGTTTTTTTGGTAGAACTAATGGGGTTCTGCTCTCACAGGCACATCCATTTTTCTACATGTGAATTTTGTGGAAAAAAAAACCTCACAGCTTCTGTTTATCCACTTATTCAACTGCTTGAACATCCCATCGGGTCAAGTAATGCTGCAAATACAAAGTAGCTTCAAATAGGATGCCAGAGGTTAAGATGAAAACCACTGACAGAGTCCAGACACTCCCTACCCCAAAAACACTGAGATCTGAAAGTCTGGATAGTAGAACTGGATGGTCATAGCAAGTATCAAGTATTTAGCACCATGTTTTAATTAGTGTTAGAAAATAACTATGAAAACATCTCTTTTTTTCCAAGTGAACATGCCCTTACCAAAGGGAGCAATCAAATTTTAAACAGGTCTATATTTGATGCTAATGAATTTTTTATTTATACATAACTCCATTTTGACTTCTCTTTCCTGCATAAAGTTGTTGAATGGTCAGTAGTATCTGAAGTCTTGTACATGCTCTCTGCTATCATTGTTAAAGCCTGACTTCAGATCAGTTCAATCTCATCCACTGATTAACCTCTTCTCAGCTGTGAACTGAATGGGGAAGGTAGGGCTGAAAACATACCAAAATCTTAAAGAACAGATTTGTTTAATTCCACTGTCACCATCTGAAGCAGTGAAAGGCAGTATAAATATATCTTCCTCAACATACTCTGCCCACTTCCATTTGAGAAATCATTGTTACCTTTCGATTGGAGTTCTCAAGAGTATACTAGGATTCTGCAAAATCTAAATACATCCTGAACCTCCGTGGACACTGCAATCCACAGAACAGTATATGCTTGAATAGTCTTCAGCAGAAATCCTGCAGTTAAGGATTCCTGATCAGAGATAGAGATCCCTTAACCTACCTACTCTGATTAAGACGCAAGTGTTCTGCAACTCAGCATTTCTTTTTCCAGAAACCTTACTTTGCCATCCACAGTATGATCAAAAATACGTAAGGAGGCGGGGAAAACACAGAGAAGGATGGAAGAGTGTGGCGTAATGACCACACGGACACCAGGGTTCTTTTAGGATCAGTATCAGATCTTTTAGGATCTTTTTAGGATCAGTAACTGCTGTGATAAATTAGCGGGTGTTTGTTCATTGTCTCTAAAAGGAATGCAGAGAATATACTGAGAAGATAAGGTTTCACAATTTATGGCCTTGTTAAGGGGGAGGATTAAGAAAGTACATAGTGGGGAAGGGGGTGCTGGGCAAACATCCTTGATGAAATAAAGACTCTGTGATCGCAAGGCATCGCTTCACTACCCCCTTTCCTGAGCACGAGCATAACGCATGAACACTGAGAGAGGAGCGACGACCCCCCCAACAACGGACTGCGCAGCCTCAAGAGATTCAACAGGAACTTGGATGCTATAAAACAGCGATGCGAAAAAGGGAAAGTTGCGTGCCGTGGCAGAGCGGAGACTCCCTGGCCGCCCAGCGCTGTTTTGCTTGTCCCTGCTTACTTAATTAATAAAATATTTTTGATAGACCAGAAAATTGCGTGGTCTCACTTATGACAATTTTGGTGCCGTGACTTGGATGAAGGCGGATTGACTGGGCATCCTTTCTGGGGAGGCACCCCGCCGGTTTCGGCGGCCCCTGGAACGGAAAGCCTCACTCGAGCCCTTCACTGACGAATCCTAAAATTAGGCACAAGCAAATAAAAACCGGTAACCCCAAGCAATCTTTGTGCACGAAGACCGAACGAAGACCCACGGGGTGGGTAAGTATAGGCCGGTGATCCGTTCGGTTGGGGTTGGGAATCCCGGAACACGACATATGAGACGTCCAAGTGCGGACGAAGCGAGTGTGGACCCCTCGGTAGTGCAGGTTCCCATATCCCGCGAGGGACTGGGCCACGAAAAGGGGGAAGCGTTTTGTGTGTGTGTGAGTGAAGGTGTTCCGGAAGATGGGGCAGAAGAAAAGTAAGCCTTCTGGCCTCATGGGAAGGGAATCTAGTGGTATAGGGATACCCTCTATTCCCTCTGATAGTCCGTTAGGAGTAATGATTAAACATTGGAGTGATTCCCCTTCTAGGCGGGGAAAGAGGAAAGTTAAAAAGATTGATTATTGTATTGAAGTATGGGGCAATAAGCCCATAAAAGGGGACAGCGTTTTCTGGCCCCCATTTGGCTCTTTCGAGGATTGGATATGCCAAGCCTTAAATATTTACGTTAACTCCAAGGAGCCCTTTAGCCCGGAGGAAAGTGAGTATGCGCACCTCTGGATAAATTCAGATACAAGGACGCAATTATACCCTCTAAAAGAAAAAGGAGGGCGGGATAAAAAGAGGAAAGACTTAGAAGTTCCAGCACCACCCCCGCCCTATGTTCCACCGCCTGCACCGACGGCCCCCGTCCTTAACTGGACCCTCTGAGTCAACAGTATCAGGAGAATCAGAATCAGATCATGAAGCACAAGGGCCAGTAACAAGAAGCAGGACAAGAAGTCAAAAATCTGACCTAAAGGAAGGATTATATCCCCTGCGGGAAATAGCAATGGGAGGACCCCAGCCAGGAATGGGGTATGTGGCTGTTCCCCTTAATTCAGGGGATGTCAGAGATTTTAAGAAGGAGATGGGAAATTTATTAGAGGACCCACTGGGAGTAGCCGAGAAAGTGGATCAATTCTTGGGTCCAAATATATATACCTGGGAAGAATTACAATCTATCCTGGGAATCCTCTTTACATCAGAGGAGAGAGGAATGGTTAGGCGTGCTGGTATGCGAATTTGGGATCAGCAGCACCAACAAGGCCCGGCTGCAGATATTAAATGGCCAGTGCAGCCGCCAAATTGGAATAATCAAGATCCCGTACATAGAGGTCATATGCAAGACCTGAGAACTATCACAATTCAAGGAATACGGGAATCGGTCCCTAGAGGACAAAATGTAAATAAAGCCCTCAATGAGCAACAAAAGAAGGATGAAACCCCGACAGAATGGTTAGAAAGACTGCGAAAAAACTTGCAGTTATACAGTGGCTTAGATCCTGGAACCCCAGTTGGGGAGGCGTTGCTCAAGGCCCAGTTTGTAGCAAAATCATGGATAGACATTAGGAGAAAATTAGAAAAAAACAGAGGATCGGCAGGACAAAGGGTTGGGTGAACTCCTGAGGGAAGCACAGAAGGCATACGTTCGTAGGGAGGATGAGAAGGAGCGGAAACGAGTACGTATGATGGTGGCAGTGGTACGAGAGGGACAGAGAGGAGTCGGGCCGAATCGAGGGTTCGGTCCCATGAATGGAAAATTCAGAAAGAGAAGAGTGGCCAGGAACAAAGAAATGTGATCTGCTTTTACTGTAATAAAAGGGGTCACATGAAAAGGGAGTGCAGACAAAGAAAGGAAGATGAGAAGATGTTTAAGAGTGAATAGGGGTGTCAGGGGCTCTATTTGCTGGGGACCTGAGATAAAAGCGAGCCCTTGATAAAACTGAAAGTAGGTCCCCAGCGTGAGGAAGTAGAATTCCTCATAGATACAGGGGCTGAAAGATCAACAGTCCAAACCTTACCCACTGGATGTAGGGCCTCTGCAGAAAAAGTACAAGTGATTGGAGCAAAGGGGGAGCCTTTTGGGGTCCCTGTTATAAAAGAAGTAACCATAGAATCTGATTCTAAAGCGAGTGAGGGATCTCTGCTCCTAGTACCAGAGGCCGAATATAATTTGTTAGGTAGGGACTTAATAATAGAGTTAGGGATAGGGTTAGAAGTGATAAGTAGAAGGTTAGAAATTAAGCTGTGCCTGCTTCGAGTGGAAGACAAAGCAAATATTGATCCTGGGGTCTGGTATACCTCAGAGAGCGTGGGAAAATTAAATATTAGACCTTTCAAAGTGACCATAAACAAACCAGAAATACCAGTTAGGGTGAAACAATACCCCCTTTCAGAAGAAGGTAGGAGAGGGTTAAAACCCGAAATCCAAAGGTTATTACAGCAAGGGCTATTGGAGCCCTGTATGTCCTCTTTCAACACTCCCATCTTACCAGTAAAGAAGAAAGACGGTAAATATAGATTAGTACATGACTTAAGGGAAATTAATAAAAGAACCGTTACCAGGTTCCCAGTGGTGGCAAACCCACACACCCTGTTAAGCCAACTGCATCCAGACGACCGATGGTATAGCGTAATCGATCTGAAAGATGCATTTTGGGCGTGCCCCCTGGACGAAAAATCTAGGGACTATTTTGCATTCGAATGGGAAGACCCAGATACACATAGAAAACAACAATTAAGGTGGACAGTTTTGCCTCAGGGTTTTACGGAATCTCCAAACCTGTTTGGGCAGGCCCTGGAGCAAATTTTACAAGAGTTTAACAGGACACCTGGCACAACGATGATTCAATATGTGGACGATCTGCTACTAGCAGGAAAAGATGAGGATGCTGTAAGACAAGCAAGTATCAGCTTGCTGAATTTTCTGGGGTCACAAGGATTAAAGGTTTCAAAGTCAAAGTTGCAGTTTGTAGAAGAGGAAGTAAAATACTTAGGTCATTTATTAAATAAAGGGACGAAGAAATTAGATCCTGAAAGGGTTAAAGGAATTCTAGGAATAAAAGCCCCAACTACTAAAAGACAGGTACGACAATTGCTAGGGCTGACCGGATGCTGTAGACAATGGATAGAAGATTATAGTGGGAAGGTTAAATTTTTGTACAATAAGCTGAATAAGGACGGATTACTCAAATGGACAAAGGATGATGAGGAGCAATTAGAGAAATTAAAGGAAGAACTTATGCATCCACCAGTTTTGAGTTTTCCAGAGTTAAAGAAACCATTTTTCCTGTTTGTGAATAGCACCGAAGGGACTGCCTACGGTGTGCTTGCCCAAGAGTGGGCAGACAGTAAAAAACCGGTGGCCTATTTATCCAAACTGCTAGACCCCGTTAGTAGAGGTTGGCCTAGCTGTTTGCAAGTTGTGGTGGCAGCTGCCCTATTAGTGGAGGAAGCTCAAAAGATTACGTTTGGGGGAGAAATCAGGGTTATATCCCCCCACAATATACGTGGAGTGCTGCAACAAAAAGCTGAAAAGTGGATCACAGATGCAAGGCTGCTGAAATATGAAGGAATTTTGATATCTTCACCCAAATTAACACTAGAAACAACCTCAGTACAGAACCCTGCTCAATTTCTTTATGGTGAATTGAGAGAGAAGCTCGAACATGATTGTCTTAGAAATATAGAAGAACAGGTAAAATTAAGACCTGACTTAGAAGATGTGGAATTACCCTCAGGGGAGCAGATATACGTGGATGGATCCTCAAGGGTAATTAAAGGTAAAAGAAAATCGGGATACGCATTGGTTAATGGAAAAACATTCGAGGTAATAGAATCAGACCCTTTGAGTCCGAGTTGGTCAGCACAGGCCTGCGAGTTGTATGCTATGTTAAGGGCTCTAAAGTTGTTAAAAAATAAAAGCGGAACAATATATACAGATTCAAAATATGCATATGGAATAATCCATACATTTGGAAAAATATGGGAAGAAAGGGGACTAATTAATTCTCAAGGAAAAGGACTGATTCACGAGGAACTAATTATCCAAGTTTTACAAGCTGTAAGGGAACCAAAAAACATTGCTGTGGTACATGTCAAGGGACATCAGAAGGGGACAAACCCTCAAATTAGGGGAAATAATTTGGCAGACCAGGAGGCAAAACGAGCAGCACTCATGTGTGTATATGAACTAGCTAAGAGGGCGGACTGTCCGAGTTGCGGCAGGGGGAAGGATTTAAAGAAATTCCCCTGCTATGATTGCTGGAGCGAGTGGGGAGTCGAGGGAATAGAGTGCAACTGCTCTGAAAAAGAAACACCTCCTTACAAAAATTGTTACAAGTGTGGACCGGCTCAATCGCTGTGGTCGAATGGGCCTATTCCGCTCCCATTGCTCTGCTTTACTGCTGTAGAAAAGCAGAAAATGAAACAGATGGGAATAAGGGAAACTGAAAAAGGAGAATGGGTCCTTACCGATGGGCGTAAGGTAATACCGAAAGCAATGGCTCTGAGGGTGCTACGGAGACTACATGAGCGTACACACTGGGGTACTCAGGCGTTGGTAGATCAATTTGCTACAAATTACATGTGTGTAGGGGTATATAACGTAGCAAAAAGAATTGTGAATGACTGCATACCTTGCCGGAGGGTAAATGCTCAGCACATGCGGAGAAGAGTTCCCGGTGGACGGGAATTGGCTCACCGACCTTTTGCAAAAATTCAGTTGGACTTCACTGAACTTCCAAAAACAGGAAGATATAAGTATTTATTGGTCATTATAGACCACTTCACTAATTTTGTTGAAGCATTTCCTGCGGTAAGAGCTACTGCGCAAACCGTGGTGAGAATATTGTTAGAAAATATAATTCCCCGATATGGGATTGTGGAAACAATTGACTCTGACAGGGGACCACATTTTGTATCTAAGATATCCCGTGATACTATGAAAGCTTTGGGAATCAATTGGGAATATCATACTCCCTGGCATCCTCAAAGTTCAGGAAAAGTAGAACGAATGAATGGGGAAATTAAAAGGCAACTGACTAAGCTGACGCTAGAAACAAAGGCTTCCTGGATAAAATGCTTGCCACTAGCTTTGCTAAATATACGCACCCAACGCAGGACCGATCTGGGAATCTCGCCCTTTGAAATGCTGTATGGCATGCCTTATGATTTGGAAGTACCCCCTGATCACGCCCATTTGCAAGATGCCCAATTAAAACCCTATCTAATACAATTAATGAATAGGCGCAAGGAACTGCAGAAAAAGGGCCTAGTTGCACAGCGTCCCCCGCTGGACATGACAATACATAAAATACGACCGGGAGATAAAGTCCTGGTAAAGACATGGAAAGAAGTTTCACTGATACCACAATGGGAAGTTGTTCTGCTCACTACAGAAACTGCTGTTCGAACTGCGGAAAAGGGATGGACACACGCCAGCCGCATTAAGGGACCCATCCGCGATGAAAGTGGGAGGTTACTCCGGGAACTGAGGACCTGAAGCTCACCTTGCGACGGACCCGATAAGTATTGTGGGTTAAGGCAAAGGCCCTCCCCTGAAGAACACTACTGCTGCCGAGAAGAACTAAGACCTTGTAGTTGGTTGCAACCCAACTGACGAGCAAGGCAGAGGAGTGAATTAGTGGGGAAAAATGGGTCTCGGCCATTCCTATTGGTATTTAGGGGTCCTCGCAGTGATCACCTCCTGCATAGCGACTCAACACCACCCACACCAGCCTTTCCAGTGGAGTCTGATAAGAGGGGAAGACACCACTATGGTACAACAAATCATTACGGCTGGTGCCCCCAGTTTTAAGACAGACCTTTGCAAAATAACAACCGTAGAACCGTGCAATAATCGATCAGATTTCTGTCTTTGTCCAGCCTCCCATCCAGGAAAAGGTTACTGTAATGCCCCAGCTCAGTATTTTTGCGCTTCCTGGGGATGTGAGACTATTGCCTCAGCATGGAATCCAGGTGGGGAAAAAGACAAATATTTAGCTGTCCAATTTGGACCTAAGGGCTGTATAAACCGCAGAGTAGCAAGGGGGATTCGTGGGGCTCCCCTCGTTGGGGGAAATTGCACATTTTTATGGATAAATGTAACTAACCCTATGGATCAGGGATGGATTTTTGGAAGAACTTGGGGAATACGATATTATGAGCATGGGGGTGACAGAGGAGGATTTATTCTAATTAAGAAAAATAGGCTACCAGAGGCACCGCGACCCGTGGGGTCCAACCGAAGTTTGGGACCACTTTATACGGTGCCCCACCCCACACAATCTAGCAAAAGCATGAGTGTGACCGAAACAACATCCTCTCTGACCCAATTCCCTAGTGTTACAGAGGGAGATATGGTTGCCCCTATAAGTGGCATGTGGAAAGTCATAAATGCTAGTTTCCAAGTGCTTAATCAAACCAACCCGGACGTAACAAGAGGGTGTTGGCTGTGTGTTAGTATTAGGCCTCTGTACTACGAAGCAATAGGGGATATGGGGACCCCTGAGTATTCGAACGAAACTAGTCCCTACAAATGTAGCTGGGGACAGGAGGTTGGGATAACGCTAACTCAGGTTACGGGAAAAGGTAGATGTGTAGGGACAGTTCCAAAAGGGAAAAAGCATTTATGTAATATTACTGAAAATGGGTATCGGTCACATAACTGGTTAATTCCTGCAAAGAACACTAGATGGGTATGTTCGTCTTCAGGGGTAACACCATGTCTATCTTTAAAATTGTTTAACTCTTCACATGATGTTTGTGTACAGGTAGTAATTATACCTAGGATTCTTTACCATTCTGAGGAGTATATGTACATCCAACATGCTATGGCAAAAAAACACTTAAGGAGGAGAGAGCCTATTACGGCTGTTACTTTAGCCACTCTGATGATTCTGGGGGCTGCAGGAGCCGGAACTGGAATTACCTCTCTGGTAAAACAAAGCCAAGAATTTACTTCTCTACGCATTGCTGTAGATGAGGATTTGGCCCGTATCGAGCAATCTATATCAGCTTTAGAGAAATCTGTGCGATCCTTATCTGAAGTAGTATTACAAAATCAGAGGAGGATTAGATCTGATTTTCCTACAGCAAGGAGGATTGTGTGCAGCTCTACGAGAGGAGTGTTGTGTATATGCTGATCACACTGGAGTAGTGAGGGACACAATGACCAAATTGAGAGAAGGGTTGGAAAAACGAAAAAGGGAAAATGAAGCCCGCCAGAATTGGTACGAATCCTGGTTTAATTACTCACCTTGGCTTACCACACTACTATTGACTTTAACAGGACCTTTGCTGCTGCTTATATTAGCATTAACTTTTGGACCATGCATATTTAATCGAGTAATCGCGATTGTAGAAAGCCGATTAGAGGCAGCTCACCTTATGCTTATACGCACCAAATATGAATCTCTTGAACAAGAGGAAGATGACACAGAAACCTTAATGTTGAGCAAACTAGTGCTTCAGAAATTCAATGAACAAAATTTGTTAGAAAAAGAAAAAGGAGGGACTGTGATAAATTAGCGGGTGTTTGTTCATTGTCTCTAAAAGGAATGCAGAGAATATACTGAGAAGATAAGGTTTCACAATTTATGGCCTTGTTAAGGGGGAGGATTAAGAAAGTACATAGTGGGGAAGGGGGTGCTGGGCAAACATCCTTGATGAAATAAAGACTCTGTGATCGCAAGGCATCGCTTCACTACCCCCTTTCCTGAGCACGAGCACAACGTATGAACACTGAGAGAGGAGCGACGACCCCCCAACAACAGACTGCGCAGCCTCAAGAGATTCAACAGGTCTTGACAAGCTGGAACTTGGATGCTATAAAACAGCGACGCGAAAAAAGGAAAGTTGCGTGCCGTGGCGGAGCGGAGACTCCCTGGCCGCCCAGCGCTGTTTTGCTTGTCCCTGCTTGCTTAATTAATAAAATATTTTTGATAGACCAGAAAATTGCGTGGTCTCACTTATGACAACTGCTACTACTTTATTGATGACAATTTCATTCCTCTCTTACTGAGGGCCTAACTGCATCTCTCATATTGAGGGCATAACTTCATTCTCCTTGTTGCCTCCCAATCTTGAGGACAGGCTCCCTTCTTATACGATTCGCCCCACAGCAGTCCTTTTCCACTAACTATTCATTGGTCAACAACTTTGTCTGGCAACCGCAAACCCCCAGCAACTTCCATGCCTTAACGGCTGGAGAACAAGCAACCCGAGACAACAAGGCGTCTCCTGAATCACCCTTCTTTGTTCCCTCTAAACTCTTTACATTCCTGATGGCCTCATCGTTAAGAGCCCGATGCTGTCGCCAAACATAGGGATTGTCGACCCCCATGGCCACACTCCCACAGAAAAGATATATAGAGAAAGTTCAAATTACTTTTTTAACAAAACTGAATTGTACTAATATTTACATATCACCATTAATGAAAACCCTGAGTAGCAGAGATTCTACTAGCCAGTGTCCAAGATGTTTCCTTATTGTACAGATGAATCCTTATGTTTATTGCTGTTTACTGAATTCTTTGCTCACCTCCCACAAACTTGGTTCACAACTCCATTGCCTGCAGCTAGGCCACTGATCAAGCAAGTTACTGAGTCCAATTATTGTTCAGGGAATCTTATCCCTTATATTCCTTAATTTCAGAGGGAGATTATGAAATAAATCTTACATGTACAGAATGATATCCTTGTTTTGGTGCTACTGCTGCATAAATCATGAACAACTGACATACGGTGACTGAAGCCAGGGATAGAAGAATGGGGGCTTGCTTAATTGTATTAATGATTTCTAAATAAAACATTTGTAATTATTAAAGCCAGGAATGAAAGAATGGGGGCTTGCTTAATCACATTAAAATAGATATTGCTGAGTGTCTTTGCTTACTGCTGTGCAAATTAACCGAAGCAACGAGTCTCAGGGCCCCTCACAGAAGATGTTTCCTGACAAAAATTGGGAACCTGTCTCAAAAACCAGCTGAGACCAACCTTGTGGTTTGGACAAGAGCCAAGGAGCAGCTGAGTCTGTACAAAGGCAGGGGGTCAACTAGTGGTGATGAAGGGGAGTTATCAGCCTTCATCCCCACAACCTCCCGATGACCACCACCAGAAGGCACTGCACAGGCACAGATGGGAGGAGTTTATGGAAATGACTTCTTGGAGCTGATTTTAATACAAAGCAGGGATAGGTTATGAATATATATATATAGGCATATTGGGAAACTTTGTGCATATGTAATTTTTTACTGCATATAACCAGAGCAAGTTGCCGCATTAAGGTGCGCATGCCTTCGGGAGCTATCCCACATGCGCCTGGCGCCAAAATAAACCACATACCTACATTATAACTTATTTGCTTTGAGTTACAGAGTTCTTCCACGAATCAGTGACTACTGGAAAAGTAGTACTGTTAACATACTTGAACAAACACTTAAAAGTGTTCACTTTATCAGGATGCTATGAGGAAATTTGACTAGAAACTGAAAAAAACTGAAGATTCAAGATTATGACACACCCAGCAGCTCTGCTTATACTATATAAGTTTTTTTTTTTGCCTAGAATAATAAGTATATGAAACTAAGCATCTAAAAGGAGGATGAAAAGGCAATTGCCTGTAATGTCTCCTGATGCATATTAACATGCAAGTTCACCCTGCCAAAAACACACAGCAAACAAGCGCGAACGCAGTCCCCAACACAGGACAGCACTGGACAATCTGTCATTTACAATACAGGAGCTACCACACAGTCTGAGGAATTGATAAAGGAAGGAGGGCTCCACCCTCCTCCCCCACAGCCATTAAAACAATATTTAGGACAGGCTGAACTATTTTGACAGAAAACATGCTGTGCCAATTCTATAAGGTGTATATTACAGAAGCATACATAGACCTTCGCTCAAGCCAACTTGTTGTGGTTTAACCCAGTTAGCAGCTAAACATCACACAGCCATTGGCTCACCCTCCCCCTTCCCTCTCTGGGATGGGGGAGAGAAATGGGAAACTGAAGCCTGTGAGTTGAGATAGGGGGTGTTTATTAAGACAGGAAAATAATAATAATAATAATGAGCACAATGCAATTGCTCACCACCCGCTGACTGATGCCCAGCCTATCCCCACCCTGGCCAGCCACCCCTATATATTGTTCAGCATGACACCAGATGGTATGGAATACCCCTTTGGCCAGTTTGGGTCAGCTGTCCTGGGTCTGTCCCCTCCCAGCTCCTGCTGCACCCCCAGCCTGCCCGCTGGCAGGACAGAGCGAGAAGCTGAAAAGCCCTTGAATTGGTGTAAGCACTGCTCTGCAACAATTAAAACATCAGTGTGTTATCAGCACTCTTCTCATCCTAATCCAAAACATAGCACCTTACCGGCTACTAGGAGGAAAATTAACTCTATCCTAGCTGAAACCAGGACACAACTGCATTATTTACGTAAAGAGCTAGACTCCTCTGTGTTGTGTCTTATATTCATGAAAAGGAGGGCAGTGACAGATCCATGCTAATGGAATTTTATTAACCCATTTTACTTAAGCTTTCATAAAGCAAGCCGACCTGACTAGCAAAGACAAGATCTTCACTGTCTGCAAATATATGTGTCCTGGTTTCAGGTAGAAGAGGATATTTCAAGGACCCAAAAGGGTTCCGCTGGGCTTTTGGCATAGTTGCCTTAGAGACAGAGGACATTAAACAGTTGTCTACCTTGCCCGGTCTCTCAGAGGACCCTTCTATTGTGGGGCTGCTGAGGGTTGAAGAACAGCAAGTGCCAATCGCTACCACAACTGTGCACCGGCGGCAATATCGCACCAACCGAGACTCCCTGATTCCCATCCACGAGCTAATTCGTCAACTGGAGAGCCAAGGAGTGATCAGCAAGACTCATTCACCTTTTAATAGTCCCATATGGCCAGTGCGAAAGTCTAATGGTGAGTGGAGACTAACAGTGGACTATCGTGGCCTGAACGAAGTCACGCCACCACTGAGTGCTGCAGTGCCGGACATGCTAGAACTCCAGTACGAACTGGAATCAAAGGCAGCCAAGTGGTATGCCACAATTGATATTGCTAATGCATTTTTCTCCATCCCTCTAGGAGCAGAGTGCAGGCCACAGTTTGCTTTCACTTGGAGGGGAGTCCAATATACGTGGAATCGGCTGCCCCAGGGGTGGAAACATAGCCCTACCATTTGCCATGGACTGATCCAGTCTGCGCTGGAGCAGGGGGAGGCTCCTGAACACCTGCAGTACATCGATGACATCATTGTGTGGGGTGACACGGCAGAGGAAGTTTTTGAGAAAGGGAAGAAAATAGTCCAAATCCTTCTGAAGGCCGGTTTTGCCATAAAACAAAATAAAGTTAAAGGACCTGCACGAGAGATCCAGTTTTTAGGAATAAAATGGCAAGATGGACGTCGTCAAATCCCAATGGATGTGATCAACAAAATAACAGCTATGTCTCCACCAACTAGCAAAAAGGAAACACAAACTTTCCTAGGTGTCGTGGGGTTTTGGAGAATGCATATTCCAAATTACAGTCTGATTGTAAACCCGCTCTACCAAGTAACTCGTAAGAAGAATGCTTTTGAATGGGGCCCTGAGCAACGACAAGCCTTTGAACAAATTAAGCAGGAAATAGTTCATGCAGTAGCCCTTGGGCCAGTCCGAACAGGACCAGATGTAAAGAATGTGCTCTACACCGCAGCCGGGGAGAATGGTCCCACCTGGAGCCTCTGGCAGAAAGAACCTGGGGAAACTCGAGGTCGACCCCTGGGGTTTTGGAGTCGGGGATACAGAGGATCTGAGGCCCGCTATACTCCAGCCGAAAAGGAGATATTGGCAGCATATGAGGGAGTTCGATCTGCTTCGGAAGTGGTCGGTACTGAAGCGCAGCTCCTCCTGGCACCCCGACTGCCGGTACTGGGTTGGATGTTCAAAGAAAGGGTCCCCTCTACACATCATGCAACTGATGCTACATGGAGCAAGTGGGTTGCACTGATTACTCAGCGGGCTCGAATAGGAAACCCCAGTCGCCCAGGAATCCTGGAAGTGGTTATGGACTGGCCAGAAGGCAAGTACTTTGGGATATCATCAGAGGAGGAGGTGGTCCGTGCTGAAGAAGCCCCACTGTACAACAAGCTACCAGAGAATGAGAAGAAATATGCCCTGTTCACTGATGGGTCCTGTCGTATGGTGGGAAAGCATCGGAGATGGAAAGCTGCTGTATGGAGTCCTACACGACGAGTTGCAGAAGCTGCTGAGGGAGAAGGTGAATCGAGTCAGTTTGCAGAAGTGAAAGCCGTTCAGCTGGCCTTAGATATTGCTGAACGAGAAAAGTGGCCAGTTCTCTATCTCTATACTGATTCATGGATGGTAGCAAATGCCCTGTGGGGGTGGCTACAGCAATGGAAGCAGAACAACTGGGAATGCCGGGGCAAACCCATCTGGGCTGCTGCATTGTGGCAAGATATTGCTGCCCGGGTAGAGAACCTGGTTGTAAAGGTACGCCATGTAGATGCTCATGTGCCCAAGAATCGGGCTACTGAAGAACATCAAAACAACCAGCAGGTGGATCAGGCTGCTAAGATTGAAGTGGCTCAGGTGGACCTGGACTGGCAACATAAAGGTGAATTATTTATAGCCCGATGGGCCCATGACACCTCAGGCCATCAAGGTAGAGATGCAACATACAGATGGGCTCGTGACCGAGGGGTGGACCTGACCATGGACACTATAGCACAGGTTATTCATGATTGTGAAACATGTGCTGCAATTAAACAAGCCAAACGGTCAAAGCCTCTCTGGTATGGAGGACGATGGCTGAAATACAAATATGGAGAGGCCTGGCAGATTGATTACATCACACTCCCCCAAACCCGCAACGGCAAGCGCCACGTACTTACAATGGTGGAAGCAACCACCGGATGGCTGGAAACATATCCTGTGCCCCATGCCACCGCCCGGAACACTATCCTGGGCCTTGAAAAGCAAGTCCTATGGCGACATGGCACCCCAGAAAGAATTGAGTCAGACAATGGGACTCATTTCCGAAACAACCTTATAGACACTTGGGCCAAAGAACATGGTATTGAGTGGGTGTATCACATCCCTTATCATGCACCAGCCTCCGGGAAAGTTGAACGATACAATGGACTGTTAAAGACTACACTGAAAGCGATGGGTGCTGGGACATTCAAAAATTGGGAAACACATTTGGCAAAGGCCACCTGGTTAGTCAATACTAGAGGATCTGCCAACCGAGCTGGACCTGCCCAATCAAACCTGTTACGCACTGTAGAAGGGGATAAAGTTCCTGTAGTGCACGTAAGAAACATGCTGGGTAAGACAGTCTGGGCTACTCCTGCCTCAGGAAAAGGCAAGCCCATTCGTGGGATTGCTTTTGCCCAGGGAGCTGGATGCACTTGGTGGGTAATGCAAAAGAATGGGGAGGTTCGGTGTGTACCTCAAGGGGACCTAATACTGGGTGAGAATAGCCCATGAGTTGAATTGTAGTATGTTAATTATCATATAACACTGTATGTCATCACTACCATGGTTGCTATATATCATAGATGAAAATGGTGACTAATTAGAAGGTATTGGAAAGAGTGTAACCTGAGCATGACATAAATGGTATGGAATAAGGGGTGGATATCTGTCCTGGTTTCAGGTAGGACAGAGTTAATTTTCCTCCTAGTAGCTGGCAGGGTGCTATGTTTTGGATTAGAATGAGAAGAGCGCTGATAACATGCTGATGTTTTAATTGTTGCAGAGCAGTGCTTACACCAAGCCAAGGGCTTTTCAGCTTCTCGCTCTGTCCTGCTAGCGAGCAGGCTAGGGATGCAGCAGGAGCTGGGAGGCGACAGACCCAGGACAGCTGACCCAAACTGGCCAAAGAGGTATTCCATACCATCTGGTGTCATGCTGAACAATATATATAGGGGTGGCTAGCCGGGGTGGGGGGCCGGCTGCTCGGGGATAGGCTGGGCATCGGTCAACGGGTGGTGAGCAATTGCATTGTGCATCACTTATTTTGTACACATTATTACTATTAATATTATTATTATTATTGTTATTATTTTCCCTGTCTTAATAAACTGTCTTTATCTCAACTCACAGGCTTCACTTTCCTGTTTCTCTCCCCCGTCCCGGAGAGGGAGGGGGGAGGGTGAGCGAACGGCTGTGTGGTGTTTGGCTGCCAACCAGGCTAAACCACAACAATATGTTTCATTTACTAAACTAAATAGAATAGCTAAATGTCTGTTAAGCTTCATTATAATAGCAGTAGAGCAGAATAACAGCTCAGCATCACTTGAATCTCTGGAACCACTACACATTCTCTGACAGCTCCAGCCATTAAGCAGAAGAAGCATAGTGTATTTTAAGTGATGTGACAACTTCTACATTATGTTCTTCTGCAATCAAAGCTCTGAGAACAGGAATAAGTAAAAAAGGGAGAACAATAAAAGAAAACTGTTAATAGAAAAAAGGATCAGGGAGGACAGTACTGAAGAATGATTAATAAGCACAACTTTTGGTAGACTAAAAGAAAAAACATGGCTGCTGGAACTTGGGGGAAAAGGACAGAATTACAGGACAATGCCTAGGCAACTGTACTGCCTGCTAGCAGATCAGCAAAGTAATATCTCACCACTGCAAAAGGCAGGAGCTCTTGACTCATATCAATTTCAGGAATAAGCAAAAACAATTAAATCTGTACTTTGAAGACAAAAATACAGTTTAGCTCACTGCCTTTGAAGCCTTCAGGCTCCATACTTCTGGATTCTCATTCCAAGTAACTCCATATCTATCTTCATTAAAACTTTTGTTTTTTAATTATGAAAACTGTAATAGTCAACAAAAGCAAACTAGCCAGATATTCATTGCAACAGCAAATCATATAATGATGCTGAAGTCTGAGGATGTAGCTAACTTCAACGCTGCCAAAAGCAAACAGTCCCAGCTCCTCGTTTCTACTCCTGCGAGTCTTTGCTGAATTGATACAACTCCCTGACCTAGCAAAAACATTTCATTTTTCTTGGCTGTGCAGCAAAGTAAGATGAATTGGTTCAGCAAGGGGTCTGACAGCACAATGCTAGAGAAGAGGAAGGATGCATACCTGGAAGTTGTGGTGGGTGCAGGTGGAACATTCTTTAGTCAGGGACATGATGTTGTTAGATCATCTGTTGTGATAATGGAATACTTCATCCTTTGAGATCTACGAGAAAATGACAAAATTGCATCATTTCCTTGCTCTGCAGAGAACAGTCACAGTAAGTAGGAGACATGATTAAATGAGGAGAGGAAAGAACATTGATAATATTACCGAGAGATCTGTTTAGCTATCATGTACTTTCAATAATTCATGAACAAGTTTAAATAAGTATTTTAGAGAGGCTATAATCAGCCAACTATTCAGTGGCAAGTCACTGCAATCCCTGCAATCACACCGAAGTAGCTTTCATTTATGAGCAGATGATACGTAACGAACTAACACTTCAAGTTTAAGTTACATTATCAATGTTTTGACATTTCAATAAAATTGGAACCTGATTTTCAGTGCTTTCCTGCACTCCATCTCATGGGGAGAAATGTAGTGAGTTTTTTTTGTTGACATTTTTTTTTTTTTTTTTTACAGTAACATTACTGTAGTTATATCTGCATTGCAACTGACCCAAAGAACCCATTTTTAAATCACTTTCAAGCCTTTTTTATGCATGGATCTTCTTTAGGATACTTGTTCTAGAGTGACTGAAATTGTATTTAATATAGCTCTACTTACAATTTCCTATCTTCTCGAATATGAAAGTAGAGTTACATTGTAAAAACACTAACTTGCTAACTTCCCACAAAAGACCATGATCCAGTACTGCTGGAAAAACTAGAAGGGTAGAAGACAAAACAAAAAGCTCCCTGTTCCTCAGGGCCACGAAAGATAGCAAACTTACAGACCCTCCACTATTACTCTGTGTTTACAAACTACCATACACTTCACTAAGGGCACTAAAGGAAAGAAGCACAGGAAGTCTAAGAACAAGTCTGCAAGTTACTTCATTCCCTTAAAGGATAAAGAAAGCCAACCAGAACTCAGGGTCCTGTCATGAGACATCAGTACCAGAAGAATACCAAGATCAGCTGGCAATGAAACATGGTACGTTTAATGGCTCTGGATTTTTCTTGTAGGTTGGCAAACCAAAAATCAAATCACTAAGATTTTCTTCAATATTGCTTCCTGGAGAAGCCCTAAGACATGAAACCAAAGTTCCCTAGTAGTAGAGCACAAATGTTGCTTCCATTTTTACTTTTCGAGCTATGGTTTTGATGAAAGACTGTTCTTACTCATTGTTTCTTGCTAATCCTAAACTTAAGTCATTCCTCCTTCTGCTACAGCTGATGCCTTCACTATTACTCTACGACTTCCCCCCTCCACTGTAATAGTCAGTGATAATTATGAGTGTGTATAGCTTATTATTCAGACAATAAACTAAGCAAAAAAGTTTGGAAAGTGGCAATGTTTGTTGTATTTGCACAACTAAAAGAAAATGAATCCTTGTATAGGCTTTTTTTTTTTTAATGGGCCTATAAAATCAGCATAATACTGAGTCCTTTACAGAGTTAGTTCACTTTCTGACATTCTCCATCAGACCTGAAGTGCTGTATTACTCCCAGAACCACCCTCTCGTATCTCACAAGGAGATGAGTAAAGTTGCTGTTTTTGTGAGTAAGCACATAGCTAAAGCCAAGAAACAATTTAATTGCTCATCTCTACAACATGTTCATAACACATCTGAAGCTCATAACATAGCTGAAGCACACACTGCACCTCTGAAAACGGAGGATGGGCAGAATCAACTGCCAATGCCAGACTAAAGATAACGCTACTGTTAAGACCTAAACAATAGCTACTGAGCTAGAAAGCAAACTCAAGTCTAGAAGTAATATTCTGAAGCACCAGTACTTGCAATGTCAGAAAGAGTACCAGTTAATGAAAACAATGTAATCCACACCTGCATGTAAAACAAGGGCTTAAGAACATGTATTAGCAACCACATGCCCCACTTCAGTCTCCTAAACAGGGGATTCGCAAGGCAGAATTTGCATATCCAGCAAAAGACTAGGGTCATGGTTGACGCCTGTTATTGCTTTATCTTCATTTTAATACAGCGTAGTTAATAGGACAGTTTACGTAATGCATCATTGGGACAGAAAAAGCTGTTCCAGGAATGGAAATGTTTGTTGCATTGTGTAAATTAGAAGCAATAGAAGAGACACACTGAACACATTCAACCAAAGAAGCATCTTGTTAAGCATTTAACGTAAAATCAGGTATACTTCCTCTGGAAAGTAGATACACTGTAAATGCAAGGAAGGAAACTAGATTTAACATCAAGGCTCTCTCCTCTAATAACATGAAGAAATGAATACAATAAGCCTTTTGCAAGAGAATAGCAAAAGCTGAAGTCTTTCTTGTGGCAAAATCATATGTTACTAAAAGAATAGAACAGACTATAGAAGTGAATTGTTGCAAAAAGAGCTCTGTATAGCTGTTAACTGTTGAATAAACTATGTCTCAAGATGTAGAATTACACCAAATTATTGTGTGCTGTGCTAATAAAACAGTTAACACGTTAGCATCTACTATACAGTTTCAACTGAAATCTCCAAAGATATTAAGAAACTGGTTTCACACACCAGGTAAGCTGTCCTAAAACGTAGTACTTAACATCTTTGATCTGAGGACTTGGACTACAGAAATATTACTGCCTTTTGATCAACAAACATCTACTGTTGTATTCCTCCAGCTACTACAACAATATACAGAGTAACGCATATTGCCATAAGAATCATCTCATTTTAGCAGAACTGTAAACTTAGAAGGGGGGCTGTTATTTTAAAAGAAGTATAATATTTGAAAAAATAACCAAGTACTATTTATTTTTTATTTTATTATGCAACTAATTATTGGAGAGTTGAAAAGTGTTAAAGCAGTTCACATCCAGAGGTGTACTGACTCCCCTCTGCCAACCCAACCTAATCCTTTGAAAGGATAAATAAAACAGAAAACAGTGATTTTCCTCGAGCCTACCATATTCCAGCCAATAAAGCAGCCATTGAGATGCAGCAGAGGCTGGTTGCTCCCTGTAGGCCAGGGTGCCAAGCACAGAGCTCAGGCAGCAGGACAATGGCCTTGCCAGCCGAGGGCCTTGCCACCCAAGCAAGGGAGCAGGGCAGGCTACAGCCACGTTGGGCCAAGAGCCCAGATCCTTGAGCAAAGCCACAGTAACAACACAGGCCAAGCCAAAAAGTCAGTCCACACACCAGGACCAGCCCTGGTGATGACAGCCAGGTTCAGACACAGCTCTGCGGCAGCCAGATCTACAGATACAGGCCCAGAGTAGGGCACCAGCCTGCAAGCCAGGGGCCACCTCAGTGAGGCCCACAGCCAGGCCAAGCTGCTGCTGCTACCGTCAAGGCTATGCCCCCCTAAAGTAGCAGCAGAGCAGGGGCTGAAAGGCTGAGCTTAAATAGGGCCCCAGGTATGACTGGAGGCCCCAGGTGAAGCTGGTCAGGGCAGTTAAGACCTACTTGTGCCCTGGCAGCAACAATCAAAGCAGTAATTCTAAGACCTGCACTATCCTCTTTGCTGGTTTACTTGTTTCTCTTTAAAGACTGCCTGACTGCTAAAATAAGGCAAAGACAGGAATTTCATTTTGTCTTTGATATTGCAGCTATGGCGTGTCAGCTTGTTCTGACTCATCTGCATTGAAGTTTGTCCTGGATACTGTTTTTTTGCTCCATTTTGCTCTTTATTTGCCTATAATTTACTCACATCCATCAAAATCTTATACTTTTCTAATCTTCCACTTTCAGTTTCCTCTACATGTATACATTTTTTTCATTGCTGTTGTTGCCTACAGCTACAGTCAACCACTTTCTGCCCTAAATGTTGTGTGCATGATCTGTCTTTCTCTTCTCACCTCATCTTCTCTAATAATATATCCACTGAAGAGGAATATGTATTTCTTAATGCACAGGTGAAATAGACTTCTTAAAAACAGCATTTTTTCTGGGGACACTCTTAATAATACCCCTAAATCAACCTGCACCACTGATTCTTAGTTCTGAATACCAATTCAGATGCTAACTCATGTAGTAGGTGGATTTTTTTCACACTATTTAAAATAACCAATTGTTAACACAAGTTAGTTTCTCCCACTTCCAAGTCTGAGATACATTACACTATATTTCAAGAAACTAAAGACATTGCTAAACAGTAACTCAGTGGATTCACATTTTACCTTTTCCTAAACTTACTGTTCAAGCAGTTTTCAAAGCCCTAATGCTATTTCAGTCTATATAATTCAACAGACATAATTTGGCAACTGTCTCATATAATAACATCTTAATTTGAACAGGTTGAAATGAATACCTGAGGCAGACTCCAGAGCTTTCCTAAGAACAGCAAATGTTTTCCAACGATTGTGAATCTTCTTTATAAGTATGAACAATATGCATACAAGCCCTTGCATTTTCTTTCACTTCTAAGTGATCAAATTCTAATTACTGAATGCAGAAAGCACTAACATTGAATCGAATGGTACTGTGCAGTGGTAATTTGCCTCAGGCAACCAAAAAGTATCTCCTTCCTGGGCCACAGAATCTGCTTGGGGATTAGAAGTCAAGACTTCTGTATTCCCAGACTGCTGCTCAGCCCACTAGCCAGTGCGCTTCCATGTCTTTATTTGGATAACTTATGGAAAAAGAACATACAGTGTAGCATAAAACTCAAAAGCATAAAGTGGCCTCAACTCAAAACAGGGGCTTAAAAGATAAAGACACATATGATCCTACCCACACATCCATCTTCCTGATTGTTCCATAGTATTTCTCAAGAAAGCTTTACACTGTACACTGATTGTTCTTGCTTTTTTTACCCATAATATATTTTATGTATGCTTTTATGACCATGTGACTGGAGACTCCGAGTCCCTTATAGGAAGGATTACAGCAGAGCTCCTTTGACTTTTGCAGCCAAAGGAGGGCATACGCAAAAACACTCTGATACCCAAGTTCCCTGCATGAGCAGGCCTGTCAGGCCAGGCTAATTCAAGGACATGTTTCTCACAAAGCTTGACTGATATTTTTCTTTTGATTTTTTGATGTAGGTGTTGGTGGGAGATGAGAATTTTCATCAAACAGTCATGGTGCTTTCTGAGTCTTTAAAAAAGAGGCATAAGCCCTCTACCAAAGTTTCAAGTGGAGTATGACCAGAGCTACATTTTGATCATGAATTTAGACAAAACTGTCCCACACTTCTTTTGTTTATGGCATTAAAACTTTTCAAGATAAAGCTTGAAAAAGAAAAAGCAGTTAAAATACTTGCACTGTTTAGCACCCTTAGAAGGGATTGGGAAATATCTATAAATCAAAAAGCAACCAAGATCATCATTCCACTGTGCAAAATAATATGCAAATCTGCATGAGACTTGGGGTTTGCGCCCATGATGTCTTCCCTATTTTTCTGGAGCCCGAAAGCCTCTTCCAGCTGCAACAGTACAATAGTACCCTTACTAACATTTACCTTAAGACAGCTTTCACATGCACACACAACTTTATTTACATTGTACTACAGGAATTTTCTACTTGATACTGACTCTTCAGTCTTTGATTAGCTATTATGTTAATATACTAATGGTTTTCTCAAATAATTTTGTTCTGTAGAGTATATTTGTTATGAATGGTCATGTCAATCCTTGGATGTATTTTCATCTGGATGTATCTCTAGCACACCTAAGTAATAGGTGAATTTGATACAGAATCCTCAAACCATTACAAGCTCTTCTCATATTAAAACTTATATCTCATTTTTAGTTTTTCATTAAAATTTTCACTTGATCAGTCACCAGAAATATATATTTTTTTTCTGTCTCAAGAGAAGGTATATATTTTAAACTAAATTAAACTGAAATGAAGCTGAGCTTATTCCACAAGAAGTCTTCCAAGTATCACACACTTCAGCTGCAAGACTCTCAACTGTTCATTGGGTTTTTGCAACCAGTGTATCACATTTGTAACACTGGCTAAGACTGCCCAGATCTATCTGAAAACTACCTTGTTCTTTGTCTATGCTGACTGATAACTTTTTTTTTTCTTTTTTTTGGCAACAACCCATTTCCACAATTCTTTTACGTCTTTTTTTTTTCAATAAAAAGTAAGACACATTATCAGTTTCACAGCTTTAAGTGACATCTCTGTCATACTGCAGTATTTCATTATGCTCAGTAACTAAGAATATAAATTCTGATAACTGAACAGTACTTCCTACAATTTCCTACCAAAGTTCTTGATATAAAGAGTGGGGATAGCTATACATCTCACTTTAAAATGTAGCTAGGCAGAGTAGTTTTAAGTTAAAACACAAATTTATGTCTAGTCCTAATGAAGATTGAAGATTTTTAAAAATACTTCCCTTAAATACAAGATCACCCATTGTTTATATGAAAGAAAAAAGTCTGTTTTATGAAATTATGTAAATTTACATAACTTGTCATATTTTATAACATTATATTAATCACAGGGAGAAAAAATGATCACTTAAAGGACTTGGTTCACTACTGAATGCTGCATCCAAAGTCTGTTTCCTGCCTCCTTACTTAACATATTCCCAGAAGTTTTAAACTTACAGTCTACACTGTGAAAACTTTTCCTGCCTCCTTACTTAATGTATTCCCAGAAGTTTTACACTTACAATCTACGCTGTGAAAACTTTCTAGTCATTACAAGCAGGAACGTGAAGAGGACACAACTGTTACTAAACATAGCATATTCTACAAGATAGGCTTTCACTTTGCTAATAAAGCCTATATAAAGCAAGACAGATGACTGGCATCTCTGTACCCTGCAGTTTCTGGGATGAATGTCTAGTCGAGAAGAAAGCATGCTGAATCCAAGACATGAACAGTGGCACACCAACACGCGACAGCCAGGCAGAAAACTTCTGGACCTATTTGAGTTCATAGTATAAAGTGCCAAGTTAACTGTTCTAGAATCACACATCAACTTTTCTCCATCATGCAAGGCCCAGTCTTCAGACGCCAGAAATGTATTAACTACTAAATTGTATAAGTTAACAGCAAGTAAGGCAAACAGGAAAAAATCCTTCAAAGGCCAGTGATTTTTTTTAATTTTTTATTTTTTTTGAGCAGCAACTAGTCCCATCTACTAATGCTGTGTGACAGTATTCTCTTGAGATTTGGCTTCACACGTGGGTTTTGCTCATGTTGTTTAATACATCTTTTCACTTGCTTTGAGGCTGGCTCTGAACTACTCCTTAAAGCCACAGGCCAAATGTCATAGATCTAGACAGCCATGCTCAAGCTTAGATACATTTCCTAACTACACTCTATTTGCTAGTTCACTCTCATTCAGAGGGAGGATCCTGTTACCTCCTCTTTCTACCTACTCTTTTTGCACTGGCTCTGGAGTTAATTTGAAGGCATTGTAAACAATGTCATTCTGCTAACATATAGCAAACTATTTATCATCTTGGGTTATTTTTCTGGCCTCATAGCAAATTCATCAGCACATCAGACCAACTCCAGAAGTGACAATGAAAGCAGGGAGGGAACATAGACAGGTTTTTGCCTGATTGGGGAGCAGGAGAGAACTACTACTACTACTCCTTCCTTCCTTCCTTCCTTCCTTCCTTCCTTCCTTCCTTCCTTCCTTCCTTCCTTCCTTCCTTCCTCCCTCCCTCCCTCCCTCCCTTCCTTCCTCCCTTCCTTCCAGCAGCAGCAAGCTATTAGTTCAGCTTAGCCATTCATGCATTTCCAAACAGCTGTAATAATGTAAGTCAGCATTACCACAGCCCACATTATCGGTCTGTCCATCACCTGGGTGCTGGCACTATACTCGCCCAACAAAACAGACTTGGAAAAAAAGCATAATCCACATCCTGTAGTCAGCTCGCCGAACTAGCTCTACACAGATTACACATGTGTGCTGTAAAGAGAATATGAGACTGTGTCATATGGAGGGAAGGGGAAAGGTGAGACTGCAGCAGTGCTGACTTGAGTTAGCTTAAGCTGTTGTGTAACGACATGTATAGCTACTTATTTAGTAGCTTAAAGTGATTAGAAAATAAAGACTTGAATGAGTCAGATTCCGTCAGACTATGCATACACAAAAATTGCACAGACGATCTCAATACGCACTTATGCTCAGGCTTGATGTTTAATGTTACCTAACTTACAGTATTAAGGACAAACCACGTTGTACTTTCTAGATGATAACAAGTCTTTCATTCAGACCTTTATTTTAAAGAAAAATGTGTCATTCACTTCTATTTCCCTAGCCAAAAGCCCCAAGTTTTAAATGGTTTTTAGATATTATTAATAGAGGAAGCAAGTTAACTACTGAAAGATGTGACAACCCAGAGGAAATGGCTACAGCAATAAATCAAAGATATGAAACTTGCAAAAATGTTGAGAGGGTCAGGAGAGGAAGTTCTTCAGCCTCAAGTACATAGATCTGTGTTAGGTTTCCCCAAGGAAGGCAGCCATAAACACCCAAGACAGAAAGAGACCTTAAGACTCAAACTGTCATGGTCACCATGCAAAAGGCTTAGCCAAAGCGACTTGCAGACTTGCTAGGACCTCAGAAACAAGTGTGTCCTCCCCAGTCTGCCAACATCCTCATTGACAGACATGTTTAAGCAAGAGTCTGGGCACCTGGTTTTGAAGAGTAGTGTCAAGCCCTCTCCTTTACAAAATTGCCACATCCCAATGGTTATTTCTCACATTTACTGCACAAACATAGCATCTAATTGGAGGTGGCCAAAAACCACCAAACTCCACAATTTAAAATATTTTTACTAACTATCCACTGATACAGATGAAAAAGTTATAGTTCTTTTGAAATATATGCAGTTGATTAGCATATGTCATTATCACAGCTTACTTTTATTTGCAAAATGAAGGCAAACAGACCCTCATTTCCTTCTATCAGAACAGTAACTGATGTTGGAGAAGACAAAACAAATGAACAAAACATATATAGAAAAGCTTGGAAGATGGTCCCTAGAAGAATGACAAACCTATAGAGACAAGTATACCTTGGAGCATGCCAATACCTACTACTGGTGTAACAGCCATTTGGACTGGAAGTGATATTGAAGGTGATGACATAATGGAAAGCAATCCATAAACAAAAAAAATACAGTTAAGCATCATTAATCCTACCCAACACAATTTCAAGGAAAGTTACTTAATATGTCCACTAATTTTCCGAAGCAGTAAGTTTTGCAAAGTTTTGAAATAAACATCTGTAGCCTACAAATTTATGTATGACATCTAATGACTAAAAATAATAACAATAATTGCTTTTTAATCTGGATAATAAATGTTTAATTAGTTCTCCCTTAGATCTATTATTACTATTCCAGGTCTGTATTAAGTATTTAGACAAAAAATTAGAGTTGGTAGATAACAAAAACTGTTAAATTATTTATCATACTGCCACCACATTTTGACTTATTTCCCTTTCATGTCTCTTCTCCCAGCTTACTATGACAATCACTGCTTGGTAAAAACTAACAGCACTAATTCTAAGTGAGATGCTTGATGGGCAAAAGTGTCACGCAAAGATCTGTACTGGGCTTCTGTACAAACCAAGTTCTACTTACCTACACAGCATTCATTCAAAGTTTGCTTTCTTTCTCCCTCCTCCACTCCCCAAGAGGTAAGGAGGAAAAATCAAATGCATTGTCTTATCAAACATTCACACTACACTGAAGTGGACTTCTGCAGTTAGTACAATTTGTTACAGTTAAGGGGAACAACTGGATGTTTTCTTTTTACTAACACTTCAAATGCCACCTAGTTTTAACAGATTATTCCCAAATAAATCATCATATATTTCTCTTATATCTGCCAGCTTTTTATCTATAAAATAGATTTTTACAGATGGGGTAGACTCACAACTATTAGAGTCATATTTAAGCATCCTCTTTTGCTCTGTCATCTGGATTCTGGCAGCCATAGAGATTCCTCCTGCAGACACTACATAGTTAAAGCATTAACAAATACGAGCTGTCAGTGGATGTGCTCAATCTGATTTGCGTCTCACTGGCACTTCTGCAGCTCATACGGCTGGTAACTCTCCAAATCTGTCTGACCGCCCTTTCTACTATTATACCAAAATCTCCAGTTTATGACAGTTAAAAACAGAAGCACATTATACCCTCTCTTGGAGCTTGTGGAGCTGGGGGGAACAACGGTTCTCAGATTTTCTGCATGAAGGGCTTTATCTTTATCCTGGTTGCCTATTGACCTGTGCTGTAGGGAAACAAGTCTTTCCCTAGCTCCTAGGAATATTTTACTCAGCTCTGTATTTTTTTTTTAATCTTTTGGACAGCAACAAATTTCAGAATAATGCATCTCTGAGAACCTCTTAATAATAATTCTGAAAAAAAGTCTCACATGATACAAGGCTATTTCATATACCCTTTTGAGTGTATTTTTTATACAAAAGCTACAGAAAATTATAATTTCTATACAAACTACTCCATTATCATTTTATCCCTTTCCTCCCACACAAGAAAATACCTCAGTACTTTCAAGTTCAGCACCAGAATTGGGAAAAGTAAGATGTAAAGGTTCATCTGAGCAATTCTATTTCATTCAGGATGCTGAATGCTGTCTTCAGTCTTAAGACAGAGTACTTATTAGTACCTTCAATCTTTGGGCAATTCTGTTAGTTCATTCTTGACTGTTAAGATCATCTTCTGCCTAAAAATTGTTTCAGAACAACTGATGTTTATATGAGAGATTAAATTTAGTTTACTTGCTGCAGGGTGGCATTTCTTTTGAGCTGGCTTTCAGTATATTAAGAGGAAAACTCCATTTACTCCCTGCTCCCGGCCTTTGAAGAAAGATCTTGTATCCAGCCTGTGCAGCAATTGCACCACCTGATGGAGTTAGGAGTGGAATCCCAATTATCCTGCAGCATTTTTCTCAACAGCACATCAGAATTTATCTTAAATTATTATATATTAGCCTGACTAATCATGGCTTCAGAAAATTTGTGTGCTGAGCTCAATTTAAGAATAGAAATGCACGTAGAGAATAGCATGTAGTGGATTTTGCTTATATTTCTGATGTTCTGCTTGTCATTACAGCTGGTAATCAACTGACATGAATTTGAAGCACAGCACATGTTTTGTCACATGAAAAGATACAGGATGGAAGCTCTGTAATAAGGCATGCATCATACAATACAATACGATACAATAAGATAATATTATGACCTGAACGTAAAAAGCAGAAGTCAGGAACACATATTCTATATTCTGGACTATGAATATAAGATTAATGTGTTTTAAAGGCAATTTGCCCATCTTTCTCTAAGACCTAAAATCCCTCTTACAAGATGAGAGTCTTGTATAACCATAAACCCAAAAGTTAGTTCAGAAAAATGTAATCAAATGTGATTCACAAACAACTGGCAATGAACTGAATATTTTTCCTAAATGTCACTGCCCTGTTTTAGTTTCATATAATTCTGCAGAGCTATTTATAGAAATCTACAGCATCCCAGATTCAGTGTTTCTGAAAACTAACAGTTTGAATTGACTCATATAACATTCAACTAGATTACTTTTGTTAACCACAGTTCATATCATGCCAGTACTCCTCTGAAGACATTAAGCAAAGATATTTTAGTTTATTGCCAGACAAGGAAGTGTAACAGGAATCATTTCTGTTTTTCTTATGAGTAATACTGACCCTGGGAAGGAACAGAAGATAGATTCAGAAAACTATTTTTATACACAGGCTTTAAACCACTTTCTCTCTTGACTGTGATCAGTTTTCAAAACAACACATGTCTTCAGGACTTCCCAGGCTTCTTGTCTTCAAGGAAAGCTTCCTGTCCAGCCTCTAAAAGTAGCTGTTGAGTATATCCATAATTGCCACCACAAACATCTGAATTTTTTGCCTTCCAAACAGCCTAAATCTGAATATAAATACCACAACATAGCACCACTCCACATCTCCATGCAGTATTCATCTGTTCTTTCTTTCTGCAGACCATGCCTGCTTCTGCTATCAAAAGCAGAGAATGAAAAGCCACGTGAGCAATTGAAGCCACAGTGGAGAATCACTCTAAGCTAGATCTCTTCAAAAATATTAACATATTGAACCACTATGGACCCAAGCATATCAGACATACCTTGCTTATCTATTTCCATAGTAAATTAACTAAAATTAAATGAGGTCCTCAGACAGTCACTCTGTCACAAATTAAGCATAAAATCAACTACGAAAAGTCAGTATTGCAAACAGCATCCTGCATTAGAAGCGACATATGAAAATCTGAAAGTGAGGAGGAGGGAGGAGAAAAATTCCCATTTTCTGACACAAGAACCTAATTAAAAATCATAGAATCATAGAATATCTGGAGTTGGAAGGGACCATAAGGATCATCGAGTCCAACTCCTGGCACCACACAGGTCTACCCCAAAATTCAGACCATGTGACTGAGAGCACAGTCCAAACACTTAAACTCCAACAGGCTTGGTGCCGTGACTACTTCCCTGGGGAGCCTGTTCCAGTGTGCGACAACCCTCTCAGTGAAGAACCTCTTCCTGATGTCCAGCCTGAACCTCCACTGCTGCAGCTTGACACCATTCCCTCAGGTCCTATCACTGGTCACTAAAGAGAATAGATCGGCATCTGCCCCTCCATTCCCCCTTCTGAGGATGCTGCAGGCCATGATGAGGTCTCCCCTCAACCTCCTCTTTTCCAGGCTGAACAGGCCAAGTGACCTCAGCTGCTCCTCGTATGTCTTCCCCTCTAGGCCCTTCACCATCTTTGTAGCCCTCCTCTGGACACTCTCCAACAGTTTTACATCCTTTTGGTACTGTGGTGCCCAGAACTGCACACAGTACTCGAGGTGAGGCTGCGCCGGTGCAGAGTAGAGCGGGACAATCACTACCCTCTACCTACTAGCAATGCTGTGCTTGATGCACCCCAGGGTACGGTTGGCCCTCCTGGCTGCCTCCTGCCTGGCTGACACTAACACAGTCAGCATTATTCAGCACATGATAGGACATCCAAATTTTCAAGATTAATCAAAAGAACATTAACTTGCCTCAGCAACTTCAGTTACTTTGCCCAAGTGCTATGGGAGCCTTCTGTAAGTTTCTGTTACCAGCGGCCATTTCAGAGCTTCTTTCTGTCACCCTGCCCAGACCTGCCTGCTCAGCAGGCAGCCTGCAAGTGCCTTTGTGGATGAAAAGTAATCGAATACGACCTTGACTACTACTTCATACTTTTAATACAGATTTGGAAAAAGTTAAGAACTATCTGGGACTATTCTCGTAAAATTATTTTTCTTTGCTTCAGGGTTTTCTTCAGCAAAGGTGAATTCTAATAGCATTCAGATACCACATTCAATTCTATTTAAAATGTTCTTTCCATCAAATTCATGTACCAAGAATTGACCTTGTTATTGTTTCTCTTTTTCCCTATACAGTGGGACAGACCATTATAAATGTGACAGAAGTCTGGTATGAACTGCAGGCATTGGGGCCTCTGAGGATCAGTTTAATGTCATAAAAATGACATTCAGACCCTGGGTTTGAAACCTGGTCAGAGCTGAACCTCCCACTACAAAATGGGTAAACATTTGGGGATTTTGTCCCTGAGGCTGGAGAGAGCAGTTACTCTGACTCATTAACTAATAACCTAAGTTTATGTTTATAATTATATTTAAAGTTCTTCCCTGTATCATTCTTCTTAACATTTTGTGGCTGGCTGAACTGAATGGAAGCTGGCAAACATCTGCTTTTTTACCAATGCAAATTCAAAACTCTCTGGCACTTTTTAAATATCTTGTCATCACCAAAACATTTGGCCAGAAATAAAAAGATTAAATGAAATTTAAAAATCCAAAAATCCACTACTAAAAAAAAAAAAAAAAGAATACAATGGAAATTAGCTAATGGGGATCAAAAAACACATATAATAGGGAAGGATGCAGAAAACCATGTATTACTAGTAAATATATTTCTCAATAAAAAACCTCCAAAACCAGGTTCAGCATGTTTAAGGATTCTTAATTTTTAGGTAAGAGGGAGGAAAAGCCAACGAGTCATTGTAAGCCTGCCAAATGTCACCTCTTCCATCTCTTCTCCAGAAGATGGAGCATCATGCTAAAATATTACAAACCAGGACACTGTAATTGAGCTTCACAACATTACCCTGTGGATCTTGGCTTGTTTCACTTCTGCCGAAGTGAACGTGTCCTAAGCAGCAAGCACAATGCTTGAAGATGCTGGGAGGAAAGGAGAAGAGAACACCTGGCAGTGCTCAAGCTGGTCCAAGCCTGCTGTCACACCTTATCCTTCCAGCAGCTCCTGGAGCTGTACAGTGGGCGCTGAGTGCTGGGCCAGGCTCCTTTCTTCTGTGGTTCCTCCTACAGCTGCCCCAGCACATGCGTCTTAGATGCAGGATTATGTTCACTCTAGAGGGTGATGAAACATTTCCAGAAAGAGCTCTGACTACTCCTATCCCCACTCCAGAGGCTCTATGGGCAGATTCAGACCCTAATGGGCTCATCAGGCTTTAAAAATAATTTGAAGCAGAGCTTCTGGTTTCCTTTCCTTTGAAAATAATCTAATTTATGCATGCAAAAACTGCATTAAGAGCTGAACCAACAGGCCCTAAATAGAAGTAATCAGGGGACTCCCTTCAAAACTGCGCTACTCTTCTGAACTTCATTGTTAATGCAGAGAGAAGCCAAAGTCTAAAATGAGGGGGTAGATGGGTATACTGAGGAGACACAAGTGCTTTTACCTCCCTCCACAGAACAGAGGAGAGGAAATGACTGCATAACAGAATAAGGTGAGGAGCCCACTCAACTGCTGCTAACATATCTTTAGAAATAATTTTATTCTTTACAATATTTAAAACAAGTACTTAAATGATGTATTCAGTGTAATACAGTGATTACAAAAGTTTATCAGGCATGGGGTACAACACAAACACAATCCAGTTTATGAGGTTGCTAGTTTATAAGCCAGTATACTTAAAAAGAAACGAGTTGTGAAAGCAGCAAGTTGAATATTCTTCCCTGTTCTTTTTAAATTTGTAAATAAAAACAGCAAGTAAAAGGGTATTATAGTTCTGTCCAGGAGGGAAAACAAACAAAAAAACAACAACAACAACAACAAAAACATATACTATGCATTGCAAAACAAATTTTTGCAAGACAAACTTTATTTTGCAGGGTTAGTAATAGTACTGAGAACTGGCAGGTGTTCAAAGCACAGCCTGTTTCTTGGAGACTGATTCCCTAGTCAGTCTGTCATATATCAGACTTGAACAGGTCCAGATACAGGCTCTTCTGCTTAACAAGCAGTTATTCTTCTGGTAATAAATCCTTTCTAAAGACATTTTCTTCTTAAGAAAGAAGAGTTAAAACACCTCTATTTGGTCTATTCCAATGTTCATTCCCTATTTGCTAAAAAAAGCCAGCCTCTCTGCTTCTCTTCTGTTCTCATGTTTAATTGGTTTAAGTTTCACTGATTTTTGGAACCAGGATAGTCAGTACGAACAACTAGAACAAGCTTAGGTTCAAAATGTGAATTTCAGTGTGCTTTGTCCTTGTCAATGTGTACTGCTAAACATTATCATGATTAAACAGATAAAAAGATTAACTATCATTTACAGTTAAAAATGCTGTTCTTCTAGATATTTTCCAATATCATGTGGGCCTCTTGTCTGTAAGCAGGAGTTTAGAAAGGTTAGTGCTTGTGCTCTGGGCATATTTTTGGTTCCTCACACACGGTTATGTGTGTGGGACATCCTCTGAAGCCTGCACAAAATCTGGGCAGAATCTTTTCTCATTGGAAGATTAAAAGATTAAAACCAACAGTCCCCTTTCTAATCCAGATTTTGAATATAGTCAACATCCTTGTTCATTATGAAGATCCAGACCGCATACGGAGGACCATCTGAAAAATTGCCATAGGGATGACAAATACACTCAAAATGTTCTTGTTTCCAGATCAATTATTGGGCTAACACATTAATGCCTTACAAGCTTTAATGCATTGCTACAACTTTAATAAAATATGTCAGTGTTCACTGTTTGAGACATACTCTGTTAAGCAAGTAACAAATCTACTAAAACTAGGCCTCTCGGAAGCCTAAGTGTTTTCTTCCTGCAATATCAAATCATAGAATCATAGAATCATTAAGGTTGGAAAAGACCTCCAAGATCACCTGGTCCAATACTTCAATATTAGCAATAAATCATAAAATGTTCACTGGGTTTAACAGAGCAATGAAACTCGTAATAAATACTAGATATCCTTTAATAATTTAAAGATATTGGAAAGGATTTCTAAAAAGACATGAAAAGACTAGCTAATAGCCACCATAGTTCCCGAACTTATTAAATTAAATACCACCTATATTGCAGTGAGCAGTGATACAGCAACATTTAATCAGCATTTAACATATTGATAATGTTAAAATCTAACTCTAAGACTGGAAAAGCTAAAAAGCCTGTTATTTTAAAAAGTGGAAGAATAGGATAATATAGTCTAGATAGTTTTGAAACAGAAGAGACTGATCACTTTTAGAAAAGAGAGCCCAAAGGAAAGGCTGAAGAAAAAGTCCTTGGTCAATAACAAATATTTGTTGTCCTTGACACAGGAAAACTGTTCTAAAATTGACCTTCATTATTATAAGAAAAACAAACAGATGGTATGGAAGAAAACTAATAGAGAGGGGAGACCCCTACTTCAGTAGTTCTTCAAAGCCAGCATATAGATCATTAATCAAACTTCTTTCAGTCACTAAATTTTATCTTTAAAAAGAAAAAAAATAAAAGAGAAAATAAATAAAACTCTGAGTTCTAGATTCCTTTCACAGCTAATCTTTCTATCCTACATCAGGTCTCTGATTTTTCCTGTGTTCCAAATGGGAAAAGCCTTAGGCTGTACCCTGAGGAACACCTCAGCCACATGCTGGCACTGCTGCTGAAAGAAACAGCTCTGTCCACCCTGCCATCCCTGGAAGCAGCAAACACCATCAATGCCAGGAGGAAACAAATGGGTTCATATTTGTAAATATTAATAAAGTGGCATTGAGTTTTAAAAATTAAGGTTTTACAAAAAATAAAAGTTTTTTCTTTTAATGTTTTAACAATATTTGATAGTATTTTCTGTTTCTTGAACGTGCATCTGCTTCATGTAAGATAGCAGTAAATTACAGAGATGAGCTGTCTTACCTTCGAATTACACACAGAGGGATTTTCCATGCCTGGAACCAGCTTAGGACAGCTGGAGCTTTGCCTCTGCTATGCATTTTCTCTTGAGAGAGGTACCCTGGGTCTGAGGTAAGGGACCCCCAGGCCCCTTACTGCAAAGCTGGTTTCTAAGCAGTTTTTATTTCGCTCCCAAGGCAGGGCTTTACACCTGCCTTTGTCATGCTTCATCAGGTTCCTGTCAGCCCACTTCTCCAACCTTGCAAGCTCCCTCTGAATAGTACCCCTATTCACCACTGAATTCCCTTGTGCCCACAGGGAAGTCAGACTAGTTGAGGGAACTGAGGAGTGTGCCTCTTTCTTCCTGTCTCTGCCAGAACCCTAAATCTGCCAGATTCCATCGATCACTCTTCATCACCTACAGCTCCTCTGCCTGCAGTTTGCTCTGCTCCTATTACCACAAACAAACTGAATTTTATCACATAAAGCATGGTGACTATGGTGAGAAGCCTTGAAGCAGACTTCTGATAATGAACCATGGAGGAGACCTTCATGACTCATTTGATATGAGAGTGAGGGCAGAAGACAAGCTGCTGCCAAAGGAATCAGCATGCTGAGCTAGCCCCTCAGCTACATGACTGGGCTAGCACAGGGTATGATAGGAATGTGAGCATAAAAAGCATATGTGAATAGAATACCCTAATCAGTCTGTTTAGAGAGGATGTTTGCTCAAAACCTGGTAAAGCTAAGAGGAAACTAACAATGATGAAGTTTGCCTAAGACATCCATCAGCTGCATCCAACAGTAACCCAGGGATTACCAAGAGGTTTTTGAAGTCAGCTTAAAAACAAGTGTGAAAGAAGCACAAATACTTGTGATTGCAAGCTCTAGTGGTGAAAGAAATGTAAGAGAGAAGCCACCAAATCAGGTTTGGCACTGCCATGAGTCACCCTGCTGGGATCACAACCCCTGCCTAGGCCCACAGGGCATCCTCCCTGTGGTAATATCCCTCAGTCAGTTTGCAGACGACACCAAGTTGGGAGATAGTGTCGATCTGCCTGAGGGTATGGTGGCCCTTCAGAGGGATCTGGATAGGCTGGACTGCTGGGATGAGGCAAATGTGATGAGGTTCAACAAGGCGAAGTGCCGGGTCCTGCACTTTGGCCACAATAACCCCATGCAGCACTACAGGCTTGGGGCAGAGTGGCTAGAAGACTGTGAAAAGGAAAGGGACCTGAGAGTTGATCAACGCTCGGCTGAACATGAGCCGGCAGTGTGCTCATATGGCCAAGAAGGCCAACGGCATCCTGGCCTGTATTAGAAATACTATAGCCACTGGGAGCAGGGAGGTGATCATCCCCCTGTACTCAGCTCTGGTGAGGCCGCACCACAAGTACTGTACTCAGTTTTGGGCCCCTCACTACAAGAAGGACATTGAGGCCCTGGAGCGTGTCCAGAGAAGGGCAACAAAACTGGTGAGGGGTCTGGAGCACAAACAGAGGAGCAGCTGAGGGAGCAGGCATTGTTTAGTCTGGAGAAGAGGAGGCTCAGGGGAGACCTCATTGCACTCTACAACTTCCTGAAGGGAGGTTGTGATGAGGAGGGGGTCGGCCTCTTCTCTCAGATAACTAATGATAGGACTAGAGGAAATGGCCACAAGTTGCGCCTGGGAAGATTTAGATTAGATATCAGGAAAAACTTTTTCTCTCCAAGAGTGGTCAGGCACTGGAACGGCCTGCCCAGGGAGGTGGTGGAGTCACCATCGCTTGTGGTGTTCAAGAAGCGCCTAGACAAGGTGGTACGAGATATGATTTAGTAGCTTAGTGGATAGTATTGGTGATAGGAAGACAGTTGGACTAGATGATCTTGTAGGCCCCTTCCAACCTTGTGTTTCTATGATTCTGTGATTCTCCCTGGACACAACAGCAGCTTCAGCAGCGGGGACCCACAGCTCCAGTGTGCGCACGTGAGCTCCTGGAGTGCCTCCTCACTACCCAGTCGTTCAGCAAAATGCAGAGAGCATCATGAGCAGATGTAGAAGCAGAACTCCTCCACACCTCCATGGGCAGGCACATAAAGAGGGGACGCCGCAACCCCAGGAGATGGGGCTATGACCAGGGGTGTACGTGTAGCAATGTGGGGCAGAGGGTGAGATGTTGGAACGGTTTGGGTCTAGTTGCAAAATGGTGTTAAGGAATTGGTGTTTATCAACATGTTGGAAGTGCATAATATTTACGTTTATGTGCTGAATTGCAGATAGTGATCTTGCACATACAGCTCATTGGTTGCTGGCTCGTAATTTAATAAATCACTTCAGCCCCAACTTAATTTGAACCAGATGAGTTGAGCAGTTTTGCCTTGAGACAAGAACTCTTTGAAGCACTGCATGGACTCTGTTAATCATGGCTGCTATGTGTCCACAGGCAGCATGTGCTGATGTAAAAATAATTGTTTAGAGGGCATTTTCTTTCACTTATGCATATTAGAAAACATAAATTAAAATATTAAATGTGGTAATGCCTTTTCACTAGAGAGGATTCCTGTTCACAGAGTGAGATCATATCATTTCAATTTTGGTTTAGATGTACGGTTTCATTCAAATGTAGGGAACTTGAAATGTTCTGAACCAACTCTGGCCACAAAAGTTTCACTTTTGAATGAAAGCATGATTTGTAATGAGGTATCTATGCTTCATTTAAAAAGAAGATGAATTTCTAAGTCTTGGAAGCCATCCCATCTTCTTATGACTTTGGACTCCTCGCAGTGACAAACATATGAAATACTACTTGAAATCCCAACCTTGAAAGCAAATGCTGCTGACACTTATAGAATAGCAGATAAATCAAAACTAACACGAAATGACTGAATATCAAGGGCAAGGCTGAAGCAATGAGAAGATAAGGCAGCCTTAACTTTTCAGGTAAGTGAAGGAAGGCAGTGTCTCAAGAAGGAGATGTCTGCTTACAGTGCGCCGCGAGCTGCAGGGACATACATCAGACCTGTGTTTGTTATTTATAATAACAACAAATAAGCAATAAATGTTACTTTAGAAAGAAAACAGAGAAAGCAAAGGAAAAAAAAAAAAGTATTCTGCCCAGAGGGGACAGAGAACAGGAGCTGGTGGCCTTGGCTTCGCCCCCAGCAACGTTTCATCCCTTCAGCCGGCCGGCTGTCGGTCACCGCCTCGGAGGCGTCACTGTCGTGGTTCTGCCCGGTAGCACAGAACGTCTGTGGCCGCACAAAGCTCAACCGGCTCCGCCAACCGCTCGCCACGCGTGGAGAAACGGATGGAGCCGCCGCATCGGCGGGGCGCCGGCAGCGACCAGGGCCCGCAGCCCCAGCCCCGGGGCCAGCCTTGGCCCGCCTGCTCGGCTCCGGCTGAGGGCCGGGGCTCTGCGGACAGCGGCGGGCTGAGGCCTGGGCTGAGAGGAGCGGCGGCAAGAGCTGCGCCGGACCCGCGAGGTGGGCGCCGCGCCCGGAGCCGCGCCTCAGGCCCCGCCGTTCCCCTCGTCCCGCCCCGCCAAGGGCGCTGAGGGGACCGGCTCGGGATCGCCCCGCTTCTCCCGCCGGGGAGCCGGCGTGCCGGCACGGCTGTGGTTACTTCTTGGTTACTTCGTTCACCCGGGCAGTAGCGTGAGGCCCGGGGTTCCCTTGCCCCATCCCCTCAGAAGGCTCCGGGCTGGGCCAGGACACCTCTCGAAGTTCCCAGTCGTGTGGGGAGCGGTGGGGACCCGTTGCGGTGCAGCAGGGCCACGGCACAGGATCGGACTGCTGCTTGACGCAGCTCCGGTGAACGCCAGAAAGTTTTCTTGTAACTGGGTTGTACCAAACTCCCCGGGTGGATGCGGTCACATGTGTCCCTGACTGCTGGAGAACAATTGAAATGCTGATAGCAGGGTGAGGAAAAAGTTATCAACGAAAAGAGTGTGCAATCTGCTTATTTGTTCTTTTCTTTGTCAGAAGCTCCTGGTCCTTTTTCTTGTTCGGGCTTACAAGTAGAGACTCTCTTCAGTCTCTAAGGGACAAGAGAACTTTCCCCCTGCAAACTGCCTAGAACAACTGACAATTTAAAAATTAAATATTACTGTAAAAGACAATTATACAAGTCTAACTGCTAGAGGTGGAAGAGGTGAGATCTTCTTGGTCTTTTTGGAGTGAGGAAGAAGGAAGCAGTTGCAAACCAGCCGATGCCCTGGAGAATGAAGCTCTTCTTAATCTTCTTAATCATTACCAAAGTATAGGTGGCTAATTAAAGTACATCTTCAGTTTGAAAGATATTTGTTGTATATAGTCCTAATTATCTTGTTTTGATTGTGTTTGCTTAATAGCACTCTGCATCTTAATATTCTATTTAGAAAAAACAACTTCAAGTTTTTCACCCTTAGTATTGTAATGGTAGTTTAGTTACATTTCTAAATGATCAGATATTCAGATATTTTGGAGGCCAGTGTTTTTACTAGCCTGTTCATTTTCAGCTAGCTTATTGGCTTTTACGTTGTTTGGGGTAGGGAGTTGTCTTCCAGCCCTGCCTGTTACTTCAGTAACTGCCTCTGCTGCCATTGCTGCTGCTTGAGTGGTGATCAGTGGAGTAAAACAGAAATGCCGCATTCTCTGGATGTGCTTCTGCTTGGGTATGATGCCAAACACCTGTTGTACGGTCATAAAATGCTTGTTAAATTTACATAGAGCATGGCCAAGTAACAAGGCAGGAATAGTTCTTTTGGCAAGGTAAGTAGAATCTTTAAGTTTCAGGTTTAAGATTCTTCCTTGACTACAAAGTATTACCTCATTGAAATCCCTAAATATTAATTTCCTATTTTTCATTTGAATGTGGCTTAGAGAAAGAAGGGTAGGAAGAGAGTTCTTCTGCTGATGATAAGATGACGGTTCTGACATGCCTCAGAAGCTGGCTTCTCAGGTGGTAAGCCTTAAGGGATCCCTGTTCCCAGGAGAAGGCTTTCCATGATATATCAAAGAGCTCTTAGTAAAGGAGAGCTGAGAGGCACTAACCTAAAATAATGTAGGAATAGCCTTCAGGCGTATCTTGCTGTTTCAGCAAAAGAAAAACATTACTTTCTTCCATTTGCTTGTCTCATGAACATAGAAAGAGTGCTGTTGTCACTGGGGAAAAAAAAAGGAGGGGTAAAATAGATCTCAGTAAGTATCTCTGATAAAGTTTAATAGTGAAAAAGTTAATAGTAGCAAACTAATCTTGTTTCTGTCATTGTCATCATCATCTTCTGCTACCACCACCACCTCCTCCTCCTTCCCTTCACACTTTTGCCTGAGTTCCTGGTTTCTGTGCCTTTTTGCACAAAATACTGTGTCCCAGTTCTAGTTCAAACTACTGCAGCACGTTTAAGGGGGCACATCAGGTGATTTGAATGATACTGTTCCTCCCTGAGTTATAATTCTTTATGTTGTACTGTAGAAGGAGGTTTGAAAGGTTGATGTAGATGATGTAGGTTTCTCTTTTTTTTTTTCCTCCTCAGCGAACATTCAGAGGAAGAGGGTAAGCTCCGTAAGCAAGGAAAATACCCTCTGTAAATACATGAAAACTTCTAGTGAAATCACACAAAAAAATGTTTGTACAGTGTCAAAAAAAGAAGAAAAACTTTTAGAAAAGGTAATTTGCAGTGCTTTGAATGTTTGAAGTGTTGTTTTGTGTGTGTTTTAAAACAGATTCATTAATGTTTATAACAAGGTGTATTTGTGGGGAGGGCTAATGACTTCAGGGGAGGACTAATGAGTTGGTGACTGTCTTTCTAGGGAGAATCACATGGGTGTTTGAAGGGGGGATTATTTTGAATGGATTCTCTGTTTATCTGAAATTTAAAATATTTTTGATTGACATATAAGGCAAAACTTCACATAAAATATTAAAGAATTGGATGCACTCATATAAGTAACATTTTCTTTGTGAGTGGATCTTCGTATAACTTCTTGAAAGTGTGTCAAACGGTAGGTTTGCTCCTGCATTTGGTAATTTGCTTTAGACAAACCAGACTTATGTTCTTTCCAGAAGATAGAAGTAGGAATAATTACTCAAGGTAATAACGATTTCCTTCTCCATTTGCAGAGAATATCTGAAAATTCTCCTTTAGCTCCATTACTGCTGCCTTGCCCTGGTCCAACATAAAAAGGAGATTTTCATTGGGAGGAAAATGTGCTTGAGACTGGGTAGAAAGGGGGGAGGGAAATACTGAAGGGCTGTGGAAACAGGTTAAGTGGCGTTCGGTGCTGGTAGGAAGGGATGAGGAACCAGAACTGGGTGAAAAATTAAAAAAAAAAAAACAAAAATCAGGTGATCAGTAGGATCTGAAAGAAGTAGTTGTGTTTATACAAAAAAAAAAAAAAAGACAGGGAGAGCATGGAGTTGTGGAGGTGCTGCTGAATTCATCAGTTAGATGTCAGGAATCCTTGGGAGATGGGGAATTTAAGGGATACCAGCTTAGTCCTTCATTTGACAGCAATTTCTGCTAGTACAAAGCTTTCTCCTCTCTGCATTGGAACTGGAGAGGAAAGACTGAGATTCTGAAGGAAGGGATAGAGGGCAACTTTCTCAATTCTAAAATTAACACTGTGTATATATATATATATGTATATACACACACACATTTCAATGTTGATGAATTTTTAGATTTGATTTTTTTTTATTTTTATTATAGATCAGACTTATAATTTATGAACGGATGGATATTTTAAATAATGACTTCTTTAATCAAAAACTAGAAAGTTTAAATAGAAGACTTTTACAAGTGCAGTGCAAAAAAAACCATGGAGAAATAGCTATGACATTCCTAGTAAGTTTCTTTGGATAACTGTGTGAATGTTTTGCTTGTATCACATATGATTGTTATGTTACCTTAGAGAAAGAAGACTCTAAACGTATGCAATCTTTTCATCTTGTGTGACATAAAGATAAGTTAATAATAGCTTTATTCTCAGCCTTTGTTCATTGCAATTGTTTCACCATCTACTTGTCTTATAATAATAATAATATATAACTTTCCTTATTTCAGGTGAACATTTGAAGTAATACTGTGTTTCTTTTCTGTTGCAGAGGAAACTATCAAAACTTGAGAGACGTATTAATGCTGTGATAATATTTCAGGAGGAAGCATTGTCAAACATAGCTGTTCATCAGGTATGATGCAGATGCATATGCTAGTATAGGCATTAATGCCTAGTTGTAAACTACTAGATAAGTGTGGATGTTTACAGTGACAGCTACGTTGCTGTCACTTGCATTAAGAACAGAAAAATCTGTTCAGAGTTGTTAGGTTGATCTTTTGAGGATTTGTTTGTTTTCAGTTGATTATTGTATATTTCTTTTCAGTCATCACGATTAAACAAACTCAGAACAGCATAGATGCTTCATGTGTTGACAGCTTTTGCTTTGATGCTGTTTTGCTGGAGAGTCATTGGAATTTTTCTGTCAAAGGGTCAGACTTCTTTTTTACAAAGCTAAAGCTACATACAGCATACTTACCCCTTTGCATTACCTTTGATCAGCCACTTAGCTATAATATACCAGTTGCATAGGTGCCAGGAACTGCAAGTCAAAAACTAATTTCTTAGGCATTTATCAAATTGAAAATATGATAAATGGAAGTGTTAGCAACATAGCTGTTAATACATGTGTACATTTCATGGAAGGTATTGATACATTAGTACTAAAAGAAGCTTACAAAACATCTTTTTTTTTGTGGGAATATTTGAGTATTATGAAGAACAGAAATTTCTCGTGATTAGGTTGATCATATTTTATTGTGTTTTTACGGGAGAATGAGTTCTGTGAACTGTCAACATCCTCTTCCATGCTGACTGTATGTTTCATGACAAATCTCACTTTTACAGGAATATGCTTGTTTAAAAGAAGCCTTTGGAGTCTAAGTCTTTTGGTCTTTCACATCTAAAATTGTAACAAGAGTTGCATGTGACAAACATAGGCTTGTCATTTTGTTAAAGGCTTTCGCGTATTTTACAAAATTTGCTTTACATCTTCTTGGTTTCTGCCCAAAATCTTTAAACAGAAAGCATAAAATAGGATGAGATATACTAAGATGCTTATTTTAAAAATTTTAAATAAATTAGGTTGTCTGGGTTTATTTATTTATTTATTTAACTAAATTAAGCTTCAGGTTATTTTTTAACTTACTTTGGCATCATTGTGTACTTTGGGTAATTTTTGGTTTGTTGTTGTGTTTAAATACACCTTGATTACTTTTGCACTACAAATATGACCAGGTTTATACCGTAGCTTTTATGACAATGCAGTATTGTTTTCTTCTCCATCAGATAATGCTTCCAAGTGCAGACTATCAAAATGGGATACTAAACCATCTTGGACACTCTGCTTTCTTTCCTAATATCATAAATACAGAAGGAAGTTCCTCAAATACATTTTTGCTGTCGTCTCATACTGATTTCACTTCAGCAAGTGTTTCAGAATATAAAAGGTACATATTTAGATTTGAATAGTGAAATGTAGTTAATATCCATACATTGCTTCAAACTATTTATGATGACATTTATTTTCTTTAAAAAAAATAAATTACTCTTTTTCCTTTATTTTTTTAATTGACAGTTAAATTCATTTTAATAATCGAATTTAAACTTGATTGCCATTGGGTGTCCAGTGCTGTTCCTGGCATTTCCAATTTATCCATTGCAGCTGACGCTAGATCATCAGTTCTTAAAGTGCTTCAAGAAAAATATCACAGAATCACAGAATGGTTGAGGTTGGAAGGGACCTCTGGAGATCATCTAATACACCCCCCCACTCAAGCAGGGTCACCCTGAGCATGTTGCACAGGATCGCATCCAGGCAGGTTTTGATTATCTCCAGAGAAGTAGACTCCACAGCATCTCTGGGCAACCTGTTAAGTCTGTTAGGGCAGTGATTTCTTATTGAATGTCAGGAAAAAAAGTCTCTGTAAAGGTATTTTAGTATTCATAGAAGGAAAATTTTCCAGGTAACTTCTTAATAGAAATTTTTTTTTTTTTTTTTTTAAATCACAAACTTATTTCATTTTATAGCACACTTATAGAATGAGAGAAATCCAAAATTCAATAAATACTTCTATTTATTATGAAACTTTAGGTTAGAATATATTAAATCATTGATCTCAAACTTACATTGATCAAAGAATGCACAACATTCCTTACTTTGTTCTGAAAGGTAGTAATCACTTTTATTTTTCAATATGTTCACTTCAAGTTTTATTTTACAGAAAAATGTTTTGTTTTGTTTTTTTACCTTCTAAATAACCAAATTAATCTTTGCTCATGGCTAAAATAAAATCACAAAGGGAATTTGATAGTTCCTAATCAAAGATGAGTAAGATCCAACCAGTAATTTGACACAGCTTGACCAGTATGGTTGTCATTTCCTTGATCATAACTAGAAATCAACAACAAAGTATCTAGAGGAAAGAGCTGATATTTAACTGAGCTGATACGGTTTAATTGTCACAAAATCTGGCTAGGGTTCTTCTTTTGGGAAATCTTCTGAGTCTGCAGTGTTAAATTGCTGTTCTTTTGATCAAAACAGATGCAATAAAACTGGTGCATCCTGGATACTTAAAATTTCCTCGACTTATATAATACCTGCATGTGCAGAACCTGTTTATAAAGTAGCTCTGCCCTGCTGATTTGATGTCTGTTCTTCCTGACCCATGGCATCAGGAAGTCCTAGATAAAGTGCACCTCAAAATGGACAGCACAAATGTAGAACAGATGCCCACTTAGGTATCTTTTTCTCTCAGTAAAATTATACATAATATGTTTCCTGTCCATCTTAGATGTTTTACACCTCAGATCAACTGGGCTAGCTTAGCCATTAATAATAAGAGTAAATAATATATATTGTATATATTACATATATTCATATATCATATATATATATTATAATCATATAAATTCTGCTGGGATTTGCTTTGCTATCCACACTATAAAATTGACCTATTAGCAGGTATGCATTTTGGTTTGCATAAGGGCATCTATTTTTGATATTTTTGAGTATTAAATGACCTTGGATCTGAGATAACAAAATATACCTTCATAGATCCCCGTGTACCTGCAATTTGATACACAGACTAAGGTCATGAAGTTGTTGGGTTTTGTGCAATGTGGGAAATTAATGGTTACAGTTTGGAGAGCACAAAATGTAGTACTAGTGGACAGACTTTCAGTTAATGCATACCCCTATTTTTAAGAAACAAACTGAATAACTGGTTATTTTACTAAGATGGAAGCAAGTAGAATTTATGTCTATAAAAGATGTCTAGAATATGAACGCTCCTGAATTGCATATTTCACTGTTAAATAATAAACTGATAAATAATAAAATGAAAAATAATAAAATCAACAAGTTCAACTTTTCATTGTTGATGTACTTGTGTCGCCATATTTAATGCCTGTTTGGAAATGAATTGATTCTTATACATCTCCAAGTTTTATATTTTTTATTTTATTAGTTCTGATGAAGTCAGACTGATCTCTGTGGAAAGACGAAACTCAGCAACTACAAATAATTCAGGTATTGAAATTTAATGTGGAACTCATGAATGCTATTTCCTATACTGCAGAATATACAAAATACATCTAGCATATTGTCAACAACCTTTTTTCTTTTAAAATATCATTAAAATACAGTTGTGATTCCAAAATATTTATAGGCGTGGCAGTTGCTTGTTTCTTTGTTTTTAAGTTACATTAGCATGTCTTCACTGTATGACGATGTCCATCAGCAGATTTGCATTATTTTAAAAATCTGGAAATTAAAACAATTGAAAGTCTTGTATGATGGGACACAACTGGAAACTTTATATATTCAACACATTGTTTTACTACTACATTACTTTCAGGGAATAAGAAATTAATTTAATTGCCTTTGTAATAAATTGGTATAACAATAGATGTTTCAGAGCACTACAAACTCTAGGTTGTTTGTTTGTTTGTTTGCTTGTTTTTAATAAGCTCAACTGTCATATAAACAATGTAAGTGACAAAGTGAGATTTCTGAGCAGCCCTTCCCTCATTCTGAGAGAGACTGCTGCTTAAAGGGACTAAATATCACCCTTTAATCAAGAATAATGCACAGTAAGCATTCGTTACAATTGGACAAATTTACTGAGGGGAAAAGATGTCTAGAAAAATGTTATTCCAAAAATCTTGACAAGCATGCTCAGAATGCAAATTTTCTCATGCTGCTTCCCTACAGAGATGTATTTGATTTTTAGAACCCCTCTGAGATGGTTCTGGGTGGGTTGGGTTGACTTGGTAGATAGTTGCTGCTCAGAGGCAGCACTGAGTGTTCCTGGCAAGTCTATCATTTCCATAAAACTGCTGTCCCATGTGTTTTGGGAGTGTGGACAGGTAATATTCTGCTGCTCTGACAAGCTCTAAAAAGGATTCTTGTCACAGTGTACATTAAGACTTATAGATCAAACGTGTTTGCATGTTTAAAACTTCTTTGGAAAATTGTATTACAGTGATTGTACATTACCAAATACCCACACAAGAAGAAATGACAGGAAAAGTTCAGGTAAAAACAATAAACTAAGATTTTTTTTTCTTCAAATAAAATCTATTTTAGTTGATGGTGCATAGACTGCTTCAGTGTCCTGGTTTTTGAGTTAGTTTTATAGGTGCTTAGATTTGAGGCAAACATATGAACACCAGTATGGGAGTGGCAGTATGGGGACTGCCATTACCTTTTGCTTGTATTATTCTATCACCTTCTTAAAGGTGAACTTACAAGGAAAAGAATGATGTGAAAAGCGATGAAGAAATACCATGCTGCTTTCCCCTTTGGAAATTGAAACCTTGTCTCCTGGATGATTGTAGTGAATGAAAAACTGCAGAAACAGTTGGGTTGTGGGCACAGGAAGCTGAGCAAATGAGAGATGGAGATGTTGGTCAGTCTTGAACTATGTTAGTTTTGTATGTACTTATTCAGTTTCATTTATTCTTCATTTTTGGATAGAACGTGAATATTTCAAGGAAAAAAAAAACTGTCTGTCTCTCCCAGCATAGACAGCTTAGTCTGACTTGTTTTTTGATCCCTTAAACCTAAGCTGATGCTTTCCCATATGAAAAGCCACTTTTAGTCTGTGTTCAGAATGCTTTTTCAGTAATGTTGAATCTGAGTCTTAGTCCATCTTGGCTGATATTTTTTGATTGCTCTGAGCAAATAATCAAAAACAATTGCAAAAATTGAAGTCCTGAGGAACATGGCTCTTACCCTGGTAATCTCTATGTCCTCAGAGAAATCCAGAGATCACAATGGGACTGAAATTTGATTAGTAACCTCTTTCTTACCAGTAGTTAAGTCAGTGAAATTATATTGGTGACAGCAGCTTGGTCAATGGGAACAAGTTAGCAGTGTTTTTTCTTCCTCTGGGAAGGAGGAGTAGGCAAAACTGTATTGGTCTAAATTTGTACATACTGGTATAAAAACACATGGTGTTTAATGGTTAATCAAGTTGATTGGTTGAGTAACTATTTTCCATGAGAATATCAAAGAACATAAAAAGGTACAATTTAGCTCTTAAACTGTTAGGTCCTATATAGTTTTTGTTTGTGTATCTAGTACTGGGTCCTGTTGTTCTTGAAAGTGTCCTCAAACAATTAGATGACTTTCTAAATAGTTTGTTGTTAACCATCAAGTATTGTTTTTACTTGTTGAATTTCTGGGTATATACTATGCCTGGCTCTACAACTTCACATTTTTACAAGAATTTTCTTGTTTTGTTATAAGAAATCTAAGCTAATATATAGAATTCTATTCTGCAAACTGTTAAGTAATCTTCTTAATACTCGATATTTAAACCGAAAGAGAAGCTTTATCATGAAATTCTATATTGCTTTATCAGAGTGAAGTGAAGGGAGGAAAACTCAAAGTGATGGGTATAATTCAAGAAGAAAGCCACAACTGTAGCAAAGGTAAAAGAAAAATATTTTCATTTACTCTTCAATATTCTCATTTTACTTTTCAAAAATATTTTCATTTACTTTTTACTTTTCTCCCTAAACTTAATATCTGAAGTATAGCTATGAGTTATTTAGTTTATTTAACTTTAAGGAGAAGATAATCCTGTAGAATCATAAAACTGTATGCATTTCTCAAAAGAAAAGTACTCATGCAATAGCAGCTGCTTTTGCGTATCTCCATAATAACAGCAAATGGTTTTTGGAGATCAAAAGCAGTATTTATACTGCTGATGTCTGTTTACTGGCTACAAATCCTGTCTATTGCTCTGGCAAGCCCTACTCCTACCAGGAAAGTTATCATATTTATACTTTGTCGCTGTTACGCTGAACAGTCTCGTTAACTGCTTGGTAATAAAGTTAGTCACACTGTGTCATTGGAAAGGATAGTGTTGAGTATAAACAAAAGTGACTCTTGTTCTTCATCCAGCTAAGTGTAGGCTTGTTCTCAGCATGATAGGAACTGATTCTCATTCTTGCTATGAACATGTATCAAATAAGTACTTCTGGTGAAGCTAGGCCTAGTTTTTGGTGGTTTTGTTTTGTGCTAATTTTAAATTGAGTCCTGATTCTTTGCAATCACTACTGAGCACATTCCATATTAGAATAATTTTTAAATCCAGTGATGTGAAAAATCTAAACAAATGTGTTATTGGATCCACTTGAGAATTCCAATATTACTTGAAAAAATATCATTTTTATAAACTAACACATCTGTATAGTGTCTTTTAGTTGGTTTCACAGCTTTGATAACAGGTATATATCATTGAGAACAATTTGAAAGCTGTTTTGCTGGTGGAAGAAATTTGTAGTTAATTCTGTATGGGATGAAGTAGTATCCATCTAGTATCTATAAGACTGGAAGATGAAAATCAGTGGTTACATGGATTCAGGATGACTCATTCTGTTTCACTTACAGTTTAGTCCAGCTAGATTATTGTTCTCTAAGACTGAGCAGTCTTCCAGTTTGAAGAAATTTTTGCTTGGTGGATTGATTTGTAAAGATAGGAATCTTAGCCTGAAATTGACACTTCTCACAACAGGGAAAAAGTCACAACCTGTGAAGAAAAATCATTGTTAAAATCCTTACTTTGTATATTAAAGCTGTCTTATGATAGTTTATTGGGTTAGAAAAATACTATTTAAAGCTCGCTTCTTGTTTGCAGGGCAAAGAGAAGAAGATCAGAAACTTTTATCAAACTAATGGAATTCAAAGCCAGTGTGCCTCAGTTAAGGGTTCCTAAAGCTGAGAGAACAAGTATCAAATGAGTTACTCTCAAACTCAAATGAGTTTACTCAAACTTAGTATGGTATTAATTGTGGATTTGCGTATTGCAGTATGCTTTAGACCTGGATGGCATATTAAAAGACATTTTCAAATGAGAAAGGAATGGTGTTTAAACAGTTGGGCTTTGAAGGAGTGGACTGCTCTTTCACCACGAGGAGGCTCTATTGTAACGCTAAAAGAATAGTAAAAACTTTGACAGAAGCAAGCAAATAAGTAATGCTAGGAGGTACTATGGCTAGAAATAAACCCACAAAAAAAATCCTAACCACCAAACTTGTCCCACTTATCTTTCCCATTTCCTCTTCCCCCCTCTGCTTCTTCTCCCTCCTCTGAATTTGTCATGACTAAAAATGTGTTAAAACATTAGTTGCTAACAGGATTTAAATTTTTACTCTATGAGCAAAACAGTTTAAATTCTTCAACACAGATATTTAATCATGGATAAGACTTTCTGCTGAAAATATTTTACTAAAAAGTAAATGAAACTATGTAAAGTAACATATTAAAAAAAAGAGAGAATATAGTACCTTTTTTATTTTACCTCTTGCCTATAAAATGTTAAAAAGGTTGAATCTGTGAAGCAGTGAACACAGGCATTATATTCCTACTTTGTCCTTTGTATTAATGTGTGCATATTTGGTTTGAATGAATTTTTCTGAACCTTAGCATTTATGACAGCAACACAGCTGCTTTTTCTTTTTTTTTCTTTTTTTTTTTTTTCTGGGATATTTGGTTTTGATTCAAATTTACTGACTTGAATCTTAAAAATACAGTTTCACTTGTTTGGTAGTGGTGGTTTTTGTTGTTGTTTTGTTTGTTTGTTTGCTTTGGAAGAGAAATAGAACACAAGCTTTCCTCTCCAAGCAACAGCAGTAAAATACAACAACATCTGCACTGCATGATACACTCCAGACATCATCAGGATTGTTTCATATGTGTTGAAAATGATAATAACAGTTTAATTTTGTTACAGCACCTGCTGGTTTACTCAGCCATGCAATGTACACCTGTTTTAAAACTAAGTGACTATGTACATGCACAGGTTTGTGGTTTTTTGGCTGAATTTATTAAGGGGGGAAAGGTCCAGAAATTCAGTTAGTTAGTAATGATCCAAGGTAAACAAATATCCCTCTAGATGTAAGGCACTCCCTTCAATAGCACACAAGTTGTTTATTTTTTTTCCTAAGTTGTTATTACGAGCATGCAAGGAGTATTTTCTACTTCAAGTAAAAACCTACTGGGCAGATAGCATGTTGCTGACATTTGGTTTCTGAATGTTAATACGCAAACATGAGATAATGTCTAACACTTGTTAGCTTGGAAACTATGGACAGTAATAATTCAGAAGTTTATATATTTATGTGAAGGCAAGCTTGTGTGAATAAAAATTAGTGCATGTGGCATCTTATTATTGTTGTTTAAATAACAACTGCTTTTGTTTTGGTGCCTAGACTTTCAAGCAGTTTCCACATCTACCTCCACTGCCTCCTTCTCCAGAGCTTGCTGAAAACCAGTAAAACTGCTCCTCCTCAGAATCCTGAAACGAGAAGAGGCCTATGTGCAACTGCTGTCATGGTCACTTATGGAAATTGATCCAAAGTGTGCTCCCCTACCCAGTTATAATTTGTGTCTTCTCCACAAAAACCTTAATAGTAGTTCTGCATCACGTTGGAAGAAAACAGGCAAAACAAGGGCTTTGCCACTTCCAGTGGCTTGCTCACAGGTTATCACCCAAAGAAGTACTAATTTGTCATTCGATTAAAAAAAAATACGTGGAGATTACAAATCATTCTGTGGTAATCTATAACTCCTCTCTATTAGTCCCAGACTACCTTATGAACTGGTCTTCTATTGTTCCAGTATTAAATACTATATTCTTACTTGCAGTGAGTTTTGAGTCTTGTGAGGCCAAAAATGTCAAGGTGGATTCGCAACTGCTAGGTAATAATCTAATAGTTTGGATTTTCCCTTTTGTTCACTATGATTAGAATGCTGAAAGTTTTATGAGGTTTGGGAAATTGTTTCTGTGGAGTTGTGGGGAGGGAAGCAGGGTTTGCTTTAGAACAATCTATAGAAACCCATCTCTACTTCTGTCATTTCAGTGCAAACCCGAAGCTTGGACTGCAGCAGATACGGAAGCACTGGCTTGTTTCTAACATCTCTCACATAGTCAAGGCACTCAGAATAAGCTTAAATGCACAGCTGTTTCTGCAAATGAGGAAAAGAGAGTTTACAAGTAATCTCCCTACCACAGCATGTGTGGATGTTGCATTATTCAATAGCTATTCTTGTGGGACCATGCATTTACATGGTTCAATACACTAATGTTTTCTCTGTTTACCCTGAAAGGCCTTCAACAAAGGACAAAAATAACCAGCTTGTGGTTCTAGTACAGGCAGGAAGAATTTAATTTTACCTGTTCACACAAATACTCAACTATTTCTCATCCAGCATTGTGTAAATATATCCCAAGCTTAAAAACAAGGTCAAACTGCTAAATGTATCTAGCTTGCTATTACAGTACAATAATTTGTTTTAACTTTATTTTCATGTACAGCTTCAGAATATATAGAGCATAGAAAACTGTATTTTAAAGGCATATCAGGTAGAAAGAATATCCTGAAGTATATTTATCCTGTTAAGACTCTAGTCCGAGCTTTTTGGCATTTTCTTGGTACTGAGAACATTCACATCTGTTCTATGTGGAATCACGTATATGCTGCTGTTCGTATGCTACAGTGAGTGTGGTTTTCATTTCTAACTAAAGGGACTGCACTTTTACTGTTGAAGCTGAGTTCAGGTATATATACACCTTTATTTTAAATACTCACTCTATAAATGACCTAAGCATTATCAAGGCAACAAACTGAAGAAGCATCTCTTCAAGTCAATGTCATATTAGCTTAACTTATAGTTTTATAGAACTATATTCTAGATACAAAAGTTTTAATCCTTATTTGCTTTAGAATTTTTGTCGTACTATTTCATGTTTGAATAAGACTAGCAAAATGTCTAGCTTATACTCTATCTACTCTTAGCCTTAAACCTACATCTGTTTATTTAAAACAAATTCTGCTTGATAGCAAAATTCAGGCTTTGAATCTGAAATGTATTCAGCAAACTGTAGAAACACTTTTTAAAAAAGTAGGGTAGTAATGATTGAAATCCAGAGTGTTCACACTAAGAGGGAAAGAAAAACTGACAAAATACTAGTGTCATGCTAGACTGGTGAGAACGCATTTTGCTCAGACTGATTTATTGCATTTTTTTTAAACTACTATTACTTTTATTTGCTCTTCTACTTACTGGTCTAATTCCTTACCAGTCTTGTTGGGCTTTCTTTGCTCCCTAAGATAAGTATTACATGTCAAAGCATTTTAGGCTGTTCAAGGAATAGAGATGGAATGATATGACCTATTAGTCGTGTTGGAGACCATTCCTATACTGGTTCAGTTTTGTACCTGAACTTTTACTCTATGAGAAATCAAGGATGAATTATCTACAGGAATGGGTTAGACCATCAGCTGATGTATAACAGGGTAAGTTATCACCTTTAATAGAGCTACGCTATTTTGTAATAGCAACTTTATTCTGTATTAAGTGTAAAACCTCATTCAAAACCTATTTATTTTTTATTGCCTATGTATTGGGCCAGCTGTAGAGAACATACTGAAGTAAATACATGGTTAGTGGTTTTACAAAGTCAAATCTGTATTTAAACATCAAAGCTGTGACTAACCAGAAAAAAACACTTCATTCATTCTCCACCTTGGTCTCCAAACTCTGAAATCACCATCAGCCAAAGCTAGTATTATACTGCTGAACAGTTAAGCCTGGTATTACAGTAGAGATTTCTCTCACAAAGTTATTGAGAAGTAAAAATCACCAAGTCGTTTTATTTTGAAAAACTATCCTGGAACTCATAAACAAAACTATTACACTGATTTCTTTCCTTTTCAAGTAAAATCCACAAAAGAATTTAGAATTAAATTTGTAAAGGCCAATTTCTTAGTGGGCAGACTCAGGGAAGGCTTTTGTAAATGATATATTAGCCAGGAAATTACTATCTAACCAAAGCCCAGTGTAATAAACATGTTGAGTTCGGCTGTTTTTTCTTTTTTTTTTTTTTTCCTCCCAGAAAGACTGTACAATGCAAAAATAGAGGGATATAGGACTTGAGTGGCGTATCTCTTACTGCTCAGACTACTCCAGTCCCAAGTTGTACACTGCATTGGTTGGTAACTTCTGCCAAAGGCTCTGTATGCTTAAATTAAATGTGAAGGAGAATCAAGAGAATGATTTGCTGGAGTACAAAAAGGAGTTGTTTACTTTTGCAAAGCAAGTGGTTTTAATAAAAGCTCGATGACACTTACTGCACATTATAAATAGCAGAATACTAGTCCTCTGCTAGAACAGGCATGCTGATTGCAGTTTTGGGCTTTTAAAATTGTTTGCTTTTGCACTGTGATCTTCGCCTAATTTTTGACTCCCCTATATTTTTCCCATCCCAAAGGGCTAGACCTGGGCCAGGAATATGGTTAGCATATTGCTTACAAATTAATTTGCAGAGGTTTTATTTGTAATCTGGCAGAGGCCAAGAACAAACTGTTAATGCCTAGTAAACGGAAAGCCATTGATGATGATGACATATGTTTAAAAAAAAAAATCAGAAAAAAAAAACCTTGGCTCTGTCTTGCTCAGCCCCCTGACCTGTTGGTGCCAGGCATTCCATTAAACCTGCCTTTTTTTGTATTCTGTTTCATATCAAGAACACAGTACATTTTTAGAGAAACAATACCTTTACTACAAAACCATGTAAATGATTATATACATAATGGTTATTGGAATTTGGTTTTGTACTGTAGTGACAGAAATAACTAGCTGCTGACATTTATTTACGCTTCCTTAATATTAGGTACATAATGCCGCTGATCAGAGTAAAGGCAAATGCAATCCAGGCTAAGACGAAGGAATAGCCATATTGGCCTTCAGAAACTTCAGGGATATATTCATTGCTCTTGTGCAGTTCTTCATGCCTATCTGTATAAATGGAAGCTGCAATCATAACACACAGACCTAGAGGAGAAATAAAACAGCAAAATTTAGTAACCTTGGATACTGTCAATATGCATAATAACTATTCACTGACTTCCATCAGTGTCCTTTTCTGCAAACACTTATTTTCCATTCTCAAACTAAAGTGGGAGCATTTCAGGACACATTTTCAGTTTCTTTGGCAGGGACTAAATGTGAAGTGCTGTTGTGTATTCATGTCATTTGCAAAGAACACAAAATGATTCTAAACATCTGGATAGTTTTAAGGACTAACAAAAATGAAGGAAGAACCTGCCTATAACAATTGCAGAGTTATTCAGTTTTATCAGGATGTTCAGAATCTTAGATATCTTCCCTTCAAAATTTAAATGACTTCTGAGCGGTGATATTATCCTTGTTTTAACTGACTAAATAGTACAGAATGGAGCAGTTCCATTTTTAAACAAATATGCAGAATATATGACCTGCAGAGCCCTACAGATTTCTCATACGGCTCATTCTTTTTGAAGCCTTTTTCCCTTTCCCTTTCCTACTTTCATGTAATCGTTAAATTCACAAGTGTTGAAAAATCACTCACATGACAGGAGCTGGATAATAGAGGTTAACACAAATCTTTCTCCTTGCTTTAGACGGAAGAGTTGAAGAATGAAAACCAGAAATGCCACGCAACAGAAAATAGTAGAGAGGATCATGGAGGCCTGAACAGCCTGAATTGATTGATACTCTGCAAAAACAAAAGCAGCCTTGGTTAAAAACACAGTCTCTCTCTTTGCCTACAACTGCGATGAGCAGAGGGGCAGAGCTATGTTCTCTAAACAGGAGTTCAACACATATAGCAAATCAGGTGGGCATGTGTTGCCTAGGAGGGCCCTTCTCTGCTTTCTTGGTATTAATACAGCCAGTGGATTAAAGACTTAAAAGCTTTTTATAAATCTGAATAAAACACCAGAGAGACTAATTCTCACATACCGCATCCTTCGCTACCCTCTATATGCTAAAAACACAGTGGAAGTGCCAGGTGTCCAAGATGACTTACAGCTACAGAACCAGGCCTCTCACCAGAGCTGGAGACAGCTCTATTCCATAAGAAGTATGCAGACGTGAGAGCCACTCTCAGCACAAAAGATTCCTTACAGGTTTTTGCTCCTGCCAATCATCCTTTATAACTAGGAGCTAAAGTGACCAATAAAGTTTTAACTACACGCAGCTAGTTTATGTAACTTGGCTGCAATGATATGGACAAGCCAAACTGCAGAGATAAGCTGCTTGTAGCACCTCCGCTTTAACATAGCTATGCTGCAGTCAGCATGTCTGTGAACAGCAGACATACCTCAGCTACATTTAATCTACCTAGTTCTGGTACCTAATTTCAATGAATGCATAGTAATACAGACATCAAACCTACCCCAAGCATGGGGTAATTCACGTTACTTTAGATAGGCCTGTGCATAGCAGGATTGTCTCACTGCAGTATGGATATGCCCTAAATGCCCTAAGCCAATTTGACATTCAGGCAGCCAAGTTACTTTAAGGCTACATGGCTCTTCATCTACTTCATTAATATACACAAAGACTGAAAGTGTGGGAATGCAGCAAACGTAGCACTTGAGAATAAAAAAATATTTATTTTGGTGAAGTAGGGTAAGTTAGGCTGTGCTATGTGTTAATTTATCTTTGTTAAAACTTCAGATTACGGTCTTAGTTTTCTCCCATCCCTGTAAAGCAGCCAGTACTCTTTTATGTTCTTCTTTCAAAGCTAAAGTTCAGTTCTGAGAGGCAAATTCTATCACTGCAGAGCCACTTTCAGATGACTTCACTGTTTTTACCTGATCTAGTATTTTAAGAGTACTTTGGCACTCATTCACAATTGTTTGTGTTTACTCTCTTGCACTGGGCTACCCTTTCTTCTGTTTTCCTCTTACAGAAACTGTTGCAATAGTTGGCTTTTCCAAAAAGCCACTATTAAAGATTTTAGAAAACAGGAGCAGTTAGCATATGCAATTTTTTGAACAAATGTATTACTTTGCAGTGATTTTACCAATCTTCCACTAATGGAACTGAGACATACACATGCAGAAATACTCACCTCTGAACTGATCAGTTATAGCTCTGCAGGTGCTAGTGTTTGTGGTACACATTCTCCAGACATCTGTAGAAAAATTATCTCCTACCCACCAGGCCTGCAAAATAAAAGCAAAGGGCTCTTACACAAAAATAAATGAATAAATAAAAATTAGGGGCGTGGGGGGAAATGTTACAAAACAAAAAACCCTCCCTCCTTAGTTATCCTAGTGGCTCCTGATCAGATGCATCAACTGGAACAATGTTCATTTTGCTACTTAACCATTCAAACTAAATTTCAATTCTAATGTGCTTAAAAGCATTCATACAGGCTAGGTCTCAAGAAAGCGAGGGCAAGAAAGGTGTTACTCTTCTGTATCTTTAGATGGGAGGGGAAGCCAACAGCTTCAGGAGTTAGAAAATAAGTTTGTGTTCCCAGTAAAGAACTGAAAGCTTCAGTGCCCCTGTTTGAGACCTGGATTTGGGGAGTAACAAGCAGAGAAAAGGTATCAGAGGTCTTTCTACATGTTTCCTGATAAATTTGATGCTGAGTCATCTACTGACCAAGAAACTAAAGGCTGCATCAGTTGCTACCTGTTTGAACATGAGGAATTTAAAGCCAGACAATTCAGACAACTTTGAGCTTTCCATATTTATTTATTAGGTATTTTGGAATAAAGAGTATTTCCTTATTTATGTATCATTTTCATTTTAGAGCTGTGTAGGTAAAAAAAAAAAAAAAAAGAAGAAAAAGATGGCAATCCTGAAGCACAAGGGATTTTCTATGTTTGGACAGAAATCTTGGATGTTTGGTGACTGCTCACTCCTTAAGATATCTAGATAAGGATGCTTTGTTCATCCGTAATACCCTGTTTGGGATGCACAGCTCTTTAAAGGGTTGAGAAATAGCAGGGTAATACACAGGTGAAACAGAAGCCCTCTTTATAAATTTTCTGGTTCCTGGCACTGACATGAGCTAATCTCAACTTAATGTAGCTGTGCTGCCAATGTGCAAATGCAGTCCATAGACTATGGCATCTGACTGGCAGTGACAAATTAAGATCTCCCTGTGGTATTTCTGGTTTGGTGTTTTAATATTTAATGCAAAATAGAACTACGGTGACTGAACAGATTTTTACGGTAGCCTGGGAAATGCTGCAAGCACTCCACACAAGTGGCATTTCCTCAGGAAATCCATTCCAGTTCCGACAGCTACCCAGGCCTTTGTTTTGACTAGATTTGGAAAAATATGACTTTTAAATATGACTCCTGGTAGCATCTGCTGCTTATGCAGACATTCCAGAAACCTCACAGAATACCATGCAGCTTAGCAAACAATACACTAATAAAGACACTAGTGTATTATGACAGCAGCCACATGTGTCATAGTAACACAATTACTGGCTTTAGGAAAAACCATTACTTTCTCTAGATGTACTAAGCCATTTTTATTTTTTCTCAGTCCAAGTGATTGATTTTAGTCCAATATATTCATATATGATTTTTTCAGCTTTGAATGCTTTTTAATCCTTTCAAAATGATTTTCATGACAAGATAAAACCTGTGAAGGTGATATAATGTAATAGCAGGTAGTTACACAGTTTAAGTTTGCAGTTGTTTAAAAGTAGTTAATGACACAAAGCAGAGTGCATGGGTTTGTATTTCTATAACAATTTTTGTTGTTGTTATTCTTGTTTTGTTTTTTTAATGTAGCAGACCTCAACTAAGAATAATTCACTTGTCCACTGTCCTAGCTTTCTAAATATTCAAAGGAGCAGGTTAAGACGACCTGGTTTTAGTGCTCAGTTAATGACCTACTTCAATGTACCCAATCAACCACCTGACTGAAAAATAACATCTCAGTCTGTACAATTTTGCAATACAAAGTTGTGGCTAATACATCACTTTACTTAGAGCATAGTGTCTGGAAAGACTGGGATTCAAACCAGCTTCAGTGAGTAAGGTAAAGTATTTCAAGCAGACAATTTTTTTGTCAAGCATTCACTGAATCTCTTAAAGAAAGAAAGACTCCAGTGCACCATTAAGAGGACCAATCATTGTGCTTTAGAAATTCTAGAGGTCATTCAGATTGAGAGCTAGATATAAATATTGGAAGATAATTTCTTTCTGGTCACAAAAATAAAAAGGAAATTTGAAAAGAAAGCTGCATGATTCAAAAACTTTGTGCTGAAATTGCTTCAAGTGGATAGAGACAGTTAAATTCATGTCTGAAATTATCCTCATCTGAGGCTGGTTTGAAGAAAAGCAGCCACCTCTTTAGTTAGTTGCATGATTTTAAGTGTTACACAAGAACAAACCTCGGGAATAGATTTTTTTTTTTCTTATACATGGTGTTGTTCTTCTACCAGGTTGGTGGAAGACTTCTAAGATTCAAAACATACCTAGAAAATAACCTGAAATTCTGTAAGTAAGAGTACATGGTATAAAGCAAAGAAAAACCTGGGTGTCTGAAGGACAAAGAGAAGAAATGACACGTACATTGTCAATAGTTGAGATGAACAGCAGTGCTGCTGAGGTTATGTGAAACACAATAATGAAAGCCAGAAGAATCAACATCCTTGAGCTGAGGAGACTTCAGTCCAAGATAAATCTGTTTAAAAAAAAAAAAAAAAAAAAGAGCATAGATGATCATTCTTTAAAAGCTGTTAACTGCTCAACCTGTCATTACACTATTTCGCAGTGACTATGAGTGGTCAAGGTCATCACGAGTGTGTTTGATGCTGTTAAAGAGTTCAGAACATCATAGGCAGTTCAGCTCCAGAGCACACATTCCGTCTCCAGAGGCAGAAGATTTCACTTAATCAGTCTTTACATCAGCGTTATAGCTTTCGGTTTGTTACCTGTGAAAAGTAGCCAGCACCACTGGTGTTAAGATGAAGCTCAACTTGAAGTGAAGCCAAGAGGTGTATTTTGTAACATGCCAGTGAGGTGGCTGCAGTGAGTAAACAGAGAAGTCTCTGCAAGCTTCTCCAGCAAGGGTATAAAACACTCCTTCATGTTGACTTTTAGAGAAGTACTTTTCCAACTATGAATCATAGAATCATAGAATCACAGAATATCCCGAGTTGGAAGGGACCCATAAGGATCATCAAGTCCAACTCCTGGCACCGCACAGGTCTGCCCAAAAGTTTAGACCATGTGACTAAGTGCACAGTCCAATCTCTTCTTAAATTCAGACAGGCTTGGTGCAGTGACTACTTCACTGGGGAGCCTGTTCCAGTGTGCGACCACCCTCTCGGTGAAGAACCTCTTCCTGATGTCCAGCCTAAACTTCCCGTGCCTCAGCTTCACACCGTTCCCACGGGTCCTGTCACTGGTGATAACAGAGAATAGGTCACCTGCCTCTCCACTCCCTCTCGCGAGGAAGTTGTATACTGCAATGAGGTCCCCCCTCAGCCTCCTCTTCTCCAGGCTGAACAGGCCCAGTGACCTCAGCCGCTCCTCATACCTCTTACCCTCTAGGCCCTTCACCATCTTCGTCGCCCTCCTCTGGACACTCTCCCAACAGTTTAATGTCCTTCTTGTACTGCGGTGCCCAGAACTGCACACGGTACTCGAGGTGAGGCCGCACCAGCGCAGAGTAGAGTGGGACAATCACTTCCCTCGACCGACTAGCAATGCCGTGCTTGATGCACCCCAGGATACGGTTGGCCCTCCTGGCTGCCAGGGCACACTGCTGGCTCATATTCAACTTGCTGTCAACCACAACCCCCAGATCCCTCTCTGCGGGGCTGCTCTCCAGCGTCTCATCGCCCAGTCTGTATAGCCAGGGTTGCCCCGTCCCAGGTGCAGGACCCGGCACTTGCCTTTGTTAAACTTCATGTGGTTGGTGATCGCCCAGCTCTCCAATCTGTACAGATCTCTCTGCAAGGCCTTTCCACCCTCATCCCAGTCCACAACTCCTCCAAGTTTGGCGTCATCGGCAAATTTGCTCAAAACACCTTCTAGTCCTACATCCAAATCATTTATAAAGACATTGAAGAGGACTGGCCCTAAAATGGAGCCTTGAGGGACCCCACTAGTGACCATCCGCCAGCCAGATGTGGCCCCATTTACCACAACCCTCTGAGCCCTGCCCGTCAGCCAATTGCTCACCCATCGTATGATGGTTTTGTTTAGCTGTATGCTGGACATTTTGTCCAGTAGGATCCGATGGGAAACCATGTCAAAAGCTTTGCTGAAGTCCAAAAAGATCACATCAGCTGGTTTCCCTTGATCAACTAGATGGGTGATCTTATCATAAAAGGAAATCAAATTTGTTAGGCAGGACCTACCCCTCATGAACCCATGTTGGCTGGGACCGACGACTGCATTGTCCCCCAGGTGCGCCTCAATAACTTCAAGGATCATCCTCTCCATAATTTTACCAGGCACTGACGTGAGACTGACAGGCCTGTAATTGCTAGGGTCTTCTTTCTTACCCTTCTTGAAAACTGGCACAACATTTGCCAGCTTCCAGTCCAATGGGACCCAAGATTCCCAAGATCGTTGAAAAATAATTGAGAGAGGTCCCGCGATGACGTCTGCCAGCTCTTTAAGCACCCTGGGATGGATCCCATCCGGACTCATGGACTTGTATGGATCCAGGTGGAGCAGCAAATCCCGCACACGTTCAGGGTCGGTTGGGAGTTTGTCATTCCCACCGTCATGGTCCTGCAGCTCAGGGTACCCTGTGCCCGAAGCCCATCATCAGCATTGAAAACAGAGGTGAAGAAGGCATTAAACGTCTCTGCTTTGCCTATGTCATTGTCTGTGAGGACACCCTCCCCATCTAGTAGCGGACCTATGTTTTCTTTGGTTCTCCTTTTTCTGTTCACATATCTAAAAAAACCTTTTTTATTGTCTCCCACAGACATGGCCAGCTTCAACTCTAGTTGGGCTTTGGCCACACGAATTTTCTCCCTACAAACACGAACAGCATCCCTATATTCCTTCCTCGTCGCCTGACCCTCCTTCCAGCAGCCGTGACACTTTCTTTTTTGCCTAAGCTCCAGTAGAAGATCCCTGGTCAGCCAGGCCGGCCTTCTGCCCCGCTTGCCTGACTTCTGATATTTTGGAATCGCCTGATCTTGAGCTTTTAGGAGGCAGTGCTTAAAGATGGACCAGCACTGATGGACACCAGCGCCTTCAAAAGCAGTTTCCCAGGGGACCTTGCTGACTAATTCCCTGAGCAGCCCGAAGTCTGCTTTCCCCACATCCAGGGCTGAAGTTTTGGTGGCTGTTTTCCTTCTGTCACCATAAATTCTAAACTCAACCACTTCATGGTCACTATGACCGAGACGGCCGCCAATTGCCACGTCTTCCACAAGACCCTCTCTGTTCTCCAGCAACAGATCTAGGAGTGCGCCTTTCCTAGTTGGCTCACTTAGCACCTGCACCAAGAAGTTATCATCTAGGTGCTTTATGAACCTCCTGGACTTGCTCGTGTCAGCCGTGTGGTGATCCCAGTTGACGTCTGGCAAGTTAAAATCCCCCATTAGGATGAGGGGAGTCGATCTCGAGGCATCTCTTAGTTCTGCAAAGAATAATTCATCAGCGTTGTCGTCCTGGCCAGGTGGTCTGTAACAGACTCCCACGACATCCCCTTTATTTGTTCGTCCCTTAATCCTTACCCAGAGGCTCTCAACTTTGCCATCGCCGACTTGAAGTTCCACACAGTCCAGCCCATTCTTCACATACATCGCCACCCCACCACCTCGCCTACCCTGCCTGTCCCTCCTGAGGAGCCTGTAACCATCTATTGCAACACACCAGCCACAGGACTCATCCCACCAGGTTTCGCTTATGCTGATGATGTCGTAGCTGTGGGACTGGGCCAAGACTTCCAGCTCATCCATTTTATTCCTCATACTGCGTGCGTTGGCCTCATTTTCATTTGATGCCAGAATTTCACTGGCTTTAGTAAGGTCCTGTTTCGACCATGCTTTCAAAGTGGGAAGAACTGCAGATTTCAATAGGATGCTGGTAGAACAAAATTAAGTGTGTCAAAAACTACCTCCTACGCGTAGGAACAGCTGTGTTGTACCTTAGGCTTCACACAGGTTGTCCTTTGTTCTTACAGTCACAAGTTTTACCCACTAGTGAATGACTTAGGGCTACCATTTTCTCCAATAAATTGCTTGGACAGATATAGCAGAATAAATCAGTTAGCAGCATAACAATCCAGTTAGTTATTTCATGTTCAGTAACTTAATACTCTCTCTAGTGCCCCTATTATCTTCTTACCTCATATAGCCCATTTCACATCTCAAATGAAAAAAAAAATTAAATCTTAGGCACAAGGGAACTTTTTTTGACATGGAATCCCCAGGAAATCTATGGACAGATAACAAATAGTTATGGCAAACTAGTTATTGACAGATAAGAATATGCAACTGCTCGGCATATCCGTTATCTTTTTCTTATTGTATACAAATTCTTAACAATTATCATATGCAATATTCTACAAAGAATCCCCAGTCTTGCAGATATTTTCTTTGTATTTAATGTGTACCATCTGTGGCACTATCTGCATGTTATCACTCATCAGTACATTAATGTATGTTTCTCCACTTCCTTAGCTTTTGAAATTTTCTTGTATGTCAAATGATCGTATCCATGCAACACACTAAATATGCAGAAGAAAAGGCAGTAATTTTAGGACTTTTTTTTTTTCATGTCTAACCCTCTCTCCCCTACTGCCGTGTGCTACACTCACAAACTACACGTACTGCAAGTAATGCAGATGGAGAATTTAACTAAATAAAAGGACTACTTTGACAGCATTTTTGAAGAGAATAGCAGCTCCACAGGCACTCTCATCAGTCCAAAATACAACTACTCTGCAAAACTTTAACAAAAAGATAACAGACAGCATATAAACACGCTAAATACAGACTAGAAGTTCCAGACTAATCCTTCAGCCTCTGCATTGCAGGATAGCGCTTCGCTGCAGCACTGCGTTTTAATGAGCAAAAAGCCAAACAACGTTAAAGAGCTTTTGAGAAAATGATCGAAGAAGTTTACTTCTATATCTAATTTGAATGACTGCATTGGAAAGCCATGTCAAATCCTAAAACAAGGGAAGCAGCTAGTCAAATTTTTACTCCTTCCAACTTTCTCCCTGTTAAACTTGCCTTTTCAGCCACAACAAGAACCAGAAGTGGTAACTTCCTCCAAAGAGCCGATTCCACCACATGACTCAAGATCTTCTGAATCTACCAGCCGCATTCTGCTTCTAGAAATGTCATTCATGGCTCTCTACCGAGCCTTTCTTGAATGAAAGGAAGGAAGAAGGAAAGGAAGATATTTTGTGGTTTTGTATAATGCCACATCAAAATATTTTCATTGTAAAATGTACCAGTCTTCACACAGCACTCTCTTGTCTTGTGGTTAGTTTTTTTCCAGAGTTTCATTTGTTGCACAGATGGTATCTAAGCAGACAATAATGCAACAGTCATCTGCCCTATAAGGAGAGAGAATCAAATTGCACTCTATTATTTTAAGGTTAACAATATATCTTATTACGTGATGTGTCATGAATTAAGAGAGACAGAGAAAATGTAACCTAATTAAAACCAATCTTCCAAAATCAAGACTTGCCAGCCCAGGAAAAAATCCACTTAATTTCGATCAACTGAATGTTTTTGTTTTACTGCTTTCAGCCATAAACAGAAGTGTTTCAAACAGGATGGATAAACATGTATGGGTGATGAGAAGACAGTGTATGTTTCTCCCAAATAAAGACAAGATTAAATGAAAGAGCATTTAGTTTTGTTTTCACAAAATAAACCACAAAGGCCAGTAAGAGTAGTTTCATGCTTCTCTTCTGAATAACCTTCCTAACAGCCATTTTTAGACACTTCCTCCTGGCTTGCTGGCCAGGCTCCTTTCATGAGCTGCTACAACTGCCCAGCACACAGCGCGACAGCAACCGCACGCAGATACAGGTATTAAATCCCCCTGGGGGAAGAAAGGAGACAGACCAACTCCAGGTCGTTCATACCAAGGCAAGATAACCACTGCTTGCTTCCAGGAGAGCAAAGGAAGACCTGCAGATTTCAATCTCTCCTTTTCTCCTGTGATGCAGCTGGTGCTGATGCAGGAGCTCCTACAGTGTCCACATCCCGAGGATGAAAAGACTGCTCTCGAGGCAGAAAAGACTTCACCTCTCAGCCCATTAGCAACCAGTCCTACTTCAGCCCAGACAAAGCTGGGATTTAAAAGTTTATTTTGGATATTCAAGATTCTTCTACTCTCTAAGTAAGAAGCTCTTCCTCCCCTGGTACTCTTGACAGCAGCCTGCCTGGGTACCTCTCCTAGAAGCAGGCAGCTCCTTTCCTCTCTTGTGAGCTGGCAAATGATGTCTTTAGGTTTTTGCATGGAGAATTTCGGAGAACACTGTTTGCATTTGCATTCAGAATTCTTAGTGTTTTAATTATTCATTGCTATCAAAATGCTTTGGTAGCATCCCAGTCTGCACGCTAGCTGTAGTCCTCTCCGCTTCTTATTCACTGCTAACTGTTCCTCAAAGGTTCTCTTCAGGCTCACAATTGTTTCCAGCTTTTAGCAGCAGCCTGAATGCCTGCCAAAGCTTGCCAAGCCAGCATCGTGCCACCTGGCAGCGAAATCAACATCTGCTTTTTGCCTCCCTCTCTCAAAATGGAGAGTACCTGCAGGAACAGGTCAGCTTGCTCTGCTGTTTAACTTGGCTCAGTTCTGCTCAGCAGAACCACCAGCAGTTCAGGTTAGATTAAAACCCTACCTTTTACATTTAATATATGCAGTCAGGAAAAGTGGTTACTAATGAGAACAGAAAACACATTTTTTAAATCCCAGTGCTCTAGCACCTCATAGTATTACATATAAACAAGAATCTACCGACAACTATATTGAGAAGATGCATATAAACGATCAGACTTTTCAAACAAAATTTTGGTATCGATGTGTGATGTGATAGAGGATTCTGGAGTATTTTTTTCATTTCCTTTTTTTGCAGACGTGGAAGCACTGCCCTACCTACCAGTGCTAGTGCGCGCTGCTATGAAAAGGCTTCTTGCTCTGTCAGGATTCTTACTCTTAAATCGCTCATCTTTCCTGTTTCAGTTGCTTGATTATAGGTAAGAGTATTTGTGTTGATCAAAAGCTTTCTGGGTAGAATCACCCGTACTTTCTATCATTTGAAGTGATATGCATGATGCTCTCTAGTCAAGGTATTTCTAATTTTTAAGTACACTGCCTTGAGGCATGGACAGAGACTGGGATGATGCAAAAGGTATTATTCATATTTCCCCAAATTGGTTCCAATTATTTTAATAGTTTCTACACAAACACAAAAAAGCTTTTTGGACCCACTACAGATGTCTTTTAATAGAGGCGATGGAGCCACTCTTCACAGACATACACAACAAAAGGACTAGAGGCAACAGTCGCAAGTTACAACAAGGAATAATCCAATCGTGAAAAATGCTTTAACATATTCAATAAGCACGATCAAGTACTGGAACTGAGCCCAAGAGTCTGGGGGTTCTCCATTCTTGGACATCTTTGTAAGTTGACTGAAGCAAGGCCCAGAGCATCCTGAGCCAACCCCATGCTTGGAGCAGGGCTCCGGACTGGAGACCTCCAGAGGCGCCTCCAGCTCTGCTCTCCTGCCACTCTGCAGCTATTTCAGGACACCCTGTACTGCATCACTGGAGGAAAGTCCAGCAAAGCTGTGAGAACAGAGAGCTTAAAATATGACTTACTTCATCGCAGTTGACATTAAAAAGAGATGCTGGGATTGTGCTAAGAGTTACATTGGATGACAATATGAATTCTTCAGTTGCAAGACTCAGCATTTAATACCACTTCACAAAGTATGTGGTAACACCAAATGTACAGGTCCGGCTGAGTTAAAAGTGCATCCTACCATTGAATCCAGGAAGAGTAAGTTAGGAGAATCCTACTGAACACATCCAGATTTGCTGTGGCAATAAGGTTTCCCACAAATGCTGTTATGTTGCGGGACAGTTGCATAAAACACATTGAAAACAGAAGGCCAGTTATATTAACAAACATTTTTCTCAATTAGTACAAAAGAACTGTTCCTGGGTAATACTCTAGTGCTGCCTGATTTTGCGCAGGGAGGATAAATGCAGCAGTTGGAGTTATCTTTATTTTTTTCAGTAATACAGTAGTATTGGAAGCAGTAATTTCCACTTTCAGTATTAGAGCATGATGTGCGTTACAAGAGGTGGCTAAGGGCCTTCAAGACATGCAGAGGCAAGTTCATTTTTACAAGATAAAACAATACAACACTCACAGAACTACATGGCATTAAAAAAAAAAGGCATCAAGTCCATGCTTCCCAACGTTTCTGTGTAGTAAGCAAACACGTTACAAAACTGGCTTGCCTCTCTATGTCAAGCTCCACCCCTACATCTCCAAAAAAAGCTTCATTTTATCTCTAAGATAAACCTTATCTTTAATGTCCAGCAGTACAAAAAGGCATGCCTATTTGAATTTCTTCTGCTGTTTAGTACAGCAAGCAAGCAAAAAGGAAAACTCTGCCTTGGCCAGCTCAGCAGAAGGTTAATCGCTACTGTCCAGTTCAGATGTGATCTCCACAAGCCATGCCTTCATTTCATCCCATGCGGTTCCATTTTGCCACCAGGCTATTTCTCATGTTTGTGCATCCTTGGCTTTTGCAACCAGAGAAGCATGTACATCGTACGGTCTGTTTATCCCATGCTCATGTGCATTGAGAAGACCAGAGCTTCTCCCACAACACTGTCTCGTGCTCCCACTTCCTGAGATGACTTCTTTGTCTCATCTTCACCTGAGCCCCCACGTGGAGAAAATCTGGAAGCAGCCAGGCCCTGCACGTAGCAGGGCGAGCACCCACAGCACAGCTCCTGCTCGGCGCAGACGGCAGCTGGGCGCGCAGACTGCCCGTCGCCCACGGCGGGCGTGCTGAACAGACACACCCCAGCGAAGGGGCCGGGGATCCTGCTGAACAGGTCAGCGTACTGCAGCCTTCTGAGCCGAGATTCCTCCTCGTAACCAGCACAGCAGGTCTTTGGGCTGTCAGTAAGGATTCGATTCGGCTGAACTTTCTCGAGGTCACCACTGTAAAACCGAATCAAAGCGAGCCTCTTTAATTAGCAATTCTTCTGCCCCTCGGTGCTATAATTAAGACTGTAGTTGTGAAGCTAGAAGGAAAAGGCTGTATGCTGGTCGCATGAGAAGCTTGTCATCTTGTGATGCATCATAAGACGTTTGGATTTACATGATAAGCATTTCATTCTGCTCCGAGTTCTTGCCACATCCCATGGCGTCTCATGACACAGACACAACTCAGGAGTCAGCGCATGTTGTGCCTGTACCGTTGTCTCTAAACATCCATAATATTCCCTGGTTTACAAGGAATGGAGGGACACGGTAAACTTTTTCACTTTTTTTTTTTTTCTTTTACCAAATACAAAGGGTTCTGTTTTTCTTGTGTGGTTCTCCAAACTGGAACCAAAAGTGAAGTAACTTCAGAGAGCAAACCTATCAAAAGCTTTGAGGGTTTCAACAGTTCTCTAATGCCTAAATATCAAACAACATAAAAGACAAGAAATTCAGGAAATTTAACACCAAGAGGACAATTATACCAGTTGAAACAACTCACCCCAATTTCATTACTTCTGCCCAAGTTAATTTAACAAATGGGAACACCAACATTACAAGCTACAATTTACTGAGTGACATTCCTTAAAACAAGGCAAATAATCCTCAAACTCATACTTCCTTTATACACTTCATCCTTTCAATATTCTCCAAGCCAACCAACACATAAGACTGGGTACCACAGCATTGTTTTAATGCTCGATTCTCTGCTAACGAGCTTTTTTTCCAGTTAATTTCTTTGTTATGCAGGAGGTGCCACCAGCCTCCTGCAGCCACCTTTCCTCACCACTGCTATGCGGTTACCTGCTGGTAAACCACTTATATAAACTCCAGTCACACCTACTGCTTGCTCTTGCCAGCTGCTTTTTCATTCAAGTGATACTGGATTAAAACCTCCTTGAGATGCCTAGAATATAATTTCCTTAATTCTTCTAATACCAGTTACACCTCTATTTTCAACCTTTAGTGGCGTATGAAATACTGGTGGCCCATGACTGTATCACTCTGGCCGTATTCACCGTCTGTGGTAGTATCTATACATTAATTCATCATTTGAATAATTCTCGTTGGATCATTTGTCTAACACAAAACTAACACTGCATGTAGATTTACTGCATGTAAAGACTCTGCTGCTGGTAATCCCTGAAAAACACGTTGATAGCTCTCTGGTGCATGAAGTGAGCTGCTACTGTTAGAGCGCACAGATGTACAACCTGCAAAGAAAAATTTGTTTTCTCATTTGTTAAAGTCTTATTTGTAAGTGTAATTCAGCAGCTAAAAATACAGGTTTACCAGCAAATGTGGCAGTCTCTCCATTTGTGCTCATATTCTGTTCTCAGGGAATTGAAGATATTGTAGAACTAGGCAGATGCAAACTTTTAAAATCTAAAAAGATTCAGAATGCTTATTTTTATATTAATCCCCTTAGGTCCATGCACTGAAGGTTTGTATGTAATTTGTAACTTGTATGTACGCTCTCGGATACATCTGAACTCTGGCTCTGTAGATAGTGTCCCATACAGTTAGGACAGGAAAGCGTAATTTTTCCAGTAGTAGGTAGTAAAATGGGTTACTTGACTTAAAGGACCCTTACACATCCAGCTACTATCCAAAGTCCTTCATCACAAAGCAAGGAAACCAGAAGGAAATGAAACAATGTTCCCTATATGCAATCACTGCTGTTACGTTAAAAAAAAAAAAAAAGGAAAAGAAATCAATACCACAAAAACTGAATTCACAACATATTTTTAGGGTTTGTTCTCTTTGGACTAGAATATTGGTCTGTTTGACTCAATGGCAAAAAATGAAAATAGGATATTCTGCAGATCTGTATTTTTGGTGCTCTTGCAGCAGGCTATCTTAAAACCCATCAATCTCAGCAGCTAAGAGAGTCAGCTTGTTGGATTTTACAGTGAAGTACGGGGGCTTGGAGACAAACTGGCACGATACAGTGTGACCTGGTTTTTATCCAACTTCTTTCAGGAAGTCTTGCCTTGAAACCAACGCCCTGAGGCCTGCAGTTTGCGTGCACCAAGGTGAATGTAAATGTGCACCTACGGCTTAATAAAACCTTTTGTTATGGCAGTTGGATGTTTGTCCATCATACGGGACTGCCTGAAGAACAGTAAACTTACAGTGAATAACCTCATGTTCTTGGCCTACTGATGACCTACGTGTGAGGGGACCCTGAAGCACCATTTCAGCTCTATATGAAACTATTTCATGCTAAATCTTAGCTCCTCCTCAGAAACCCCACTACCAAAGGCAGGACAGACCATGTTTACCACTCTGCCAGTGAGGCCTGGCAGATCTTCCCTGGACTTCCTCCACTCTCAACACATCCTCCTCATCAGATCTGCGCTATTAAACCAGAACTCTGAGGTCTGGGAAATTATAACCCTGCTATCCCATACCTTTCCAATCAAAAACAAGAAAAAAACTGCAGCGAAACTGGCTATCTAGCTGCTAGCTACTGAGAACCAAAGAAATTGATGTTTCTTATTCCTTAGGAATGCTTTTAATAAAGCTTTGACCTAGGGATGCCAGTGCTGCTGCCACTTCTGTAACTCTGACGGTCATTTATTTGCAAACAAGTTCAGACCGGGTTTAGACTTGCCCTACCACTCCTTTCACTGTGGCCTTGCTGCATGCACTACAAAGTCGCTCTGCCATGGAGCCTTTGTGGGAAGAGCAAAGAAAACAGGCAGGGCCTATGGGAAAACACCAGCACAATGCCCTGCCACGGTGTGGGGAAGTGGCACCCACAGGGAGAAGGAGCCTTTCGACATCTTAACCTGAAAAAGTCTCGAGCTTAAAAGACTCAAAATAGATGTATTCAAATGCTCCAGCAAGAGCTGGAAGAGAAGTGTCCCAGCCACCATGTGCTGAGAAGACAACTTAGCGGGTAAAAATCTGCAATTATAGAAGCCAGCTATCTATACCAGGTGGACAGATCCACAAACCAGCACCTTCCTCACAAGTCAATCAAAAAATTGATTGAAAAGAATACGTTCTTCTTTTTCCCTAAAGCCATCACGTACCTGCACTTTTACAACAGATAATCCTAATCTCAGACTTAACCTGTCCAACACAAAGCACACTGGTGTAGGGTATGTGGCTGTAACACCTGGAAGGGTTACACTTCCCCTCTCATTCCCATTGTGTGGCTGTTGCTTGTGCCCTCCACCACCTGCTCATCCACCTTCAGTTTAAATAGTCACATGCCTTTAGAAAAATGCTAACTTTTTTAATGAAAGATGCCCCGTGGCAGCATTCTGTTCAAGAGATCCATTCTCAAGAGGCAAAAATTGAGAAAATCCAGCAGTAATTTCAAAGAAGGAACTGCCAGTATACTATATGTTTGGGTCTCTTGCAACACATGCATGTTTTCTCTTTCACAGAGCCATCGAAAAAACACTACTAAATATCTTTAAGTGTGTATGTGTAGAGCTTAATTGTATACTTACAAATTTGGAAAACACACACACACACACCATTTCAGGCATTAAATACAGCCTTTCTGTTCAGCCAGTTTGGTCAAAGTTGTGCACCAGACACCACTTCAGTATAAACAAAATTGTGGCATACATTATAAACCTCTTAACAATGAAGCTGGTCTAAAAGTACTACAGGCTAGTTCTCCTAAGCTAAACAAGACAAGAACTTCTCGTTCTGGCTTGTTCATCTCCAAAGACAAAGACAGACTGGCGATGCACTTGCTTGCAGGTCAAGGCAGACACACAGAAGGAAAAAGAACCATGTAACCTAAAGATGAGAATAAATGGCTATAAATCAGGTGTGAGCACATTCAGGATGGAAATTATAACTCTCAGAGCTCTCAGGTTCTTGGAACAACATTATAATTACCAAAGCAATAAAAAAATAAATAAATAGAAGAGCTGCCTTCACAAACAGGGATTATGTGATGGAGTGGGAATTAGCTGGGGAGTAAGGCTGCTGACCCGAGAGGTCCCTCCAGTTGGGTACACCTGTGAAATTTGTCCCAACAGCCTGGTTTGGGTCTCCATATTTTCTGCAACATGCTTTAGCAGGATACACATGGCCTTGGCACTGCTGGATTCCCTCCTTTCCTTCAAAGACTTCAGGTGCTGCTGGGAGCAAAGCCAAGCATAGATCTGTTCGGTGGAGTAACACAGGACGCGACCGTGGGACCAACAATATGCAAGCGGCTTTAAGGCAGGATTCATTTCTCAGGTGGGTGGTAAAGCTGCAAAGAGCAAGGCCTGTACCTCTTCCTGAAGGTGCTACACCAGCCCCTGCTGCCTCCCAGCGCTGGCAGCTCTGGTGCGGGGCCGCAGAGCTCACTGCAGGCTGCTGGCACTGTCCTGCCGCAGGCCCAGAGGCTGAGCACACGGCCACCTGCAGCTGGGACAGGGACACGGACCGGGTGCTCCAGCGAGCTACTGAGCTGTGGGAAGCTGCCTGGGAACCTGTTCCTGCAGCAAGTAACTGAACTGAGGTGTGGCCGGGCCTCACCCCTGCTCGAGACACCGCATGGCCACGTTTCAGTGCTGAGGCTGTCCCCACTCACTGCCTCATCGGGGCAGGGAGGGACAGACCACATGTAACGCCAGACCTTTTTTCATCAGGTTGACAGCTTAAATGTGTCATCTGTCTGATCTAATTAAAAAAAAATTAAAGAAAAAAGAAAGTAGAAAATGAGAAAAAATAGAAAAAATAGAAAGGCAAACAAACAAAACCCACACCTGCAGCGTTAATTCCAGAATTAACAAAGTTATGTGATCAGATCTCAGAAACTGGGCTCTACTGACTATAGACTTCTGCTTATCCAAAGATTAATCCAGATACAACAGAACAGCTCATGTGATTTATGTTGTTCCACCTAATTAACCAACAAACAAAGGCAGAAAAGGTCTGTTTTTCCAGATTGAAAGCAATGTGTTTAATTCAGTAGAAATGAAAGCTGATATTGTTTTAACTTTGGCAGATGCTCTATGGAAATTGCTAGCAATTAAATGTGTTACATTCACTGTTGTAAAATTTTCAAACTGCTTGTTTTGATTTGGCTCTGACTAGCACCGTATTGGGAAATTTGGGTTTTTGTTATTTCAGAGTTTACACATCATCTATCAGGAGTGTGAAAATAACATCTCTATTGACTGTAGAACAGTTGGCTATAAAATGGAAAGCAAACTCTTCCCCTACTACTACTATTTTGTCTCACAGCAACACCGTGGCATAGGACTGGATTTAATACTCAACCCAGCAATCCACCTTCTGAACACCATTTTTAGGTGCTAGTTTGTAACTGTTGCAATGGAAAGGGAAGCTTCAAGATCACCACGTGAACATCAGCAGGACTTCTAATACCATTTTCGCTGCAGAGCTGCACGGCTCTGTGGCAGCAGAGCCCAGCCACCTCCTGCCCCAACAGCGATCCACCCCACGGCCCCCTGCACCGGGCGGGCTGCCCTTACATGCCTGGCTTGGTTCTGTGTTTGAGTTACGCTGCCGGTTTATAGCTCCCACGGACTGAGGGCTGCCAGCCTTAGAGACCAGGTGAGCCCGAAAACCGCAGAGCTCAGCAGCAGCACCAGGGACTTCTGCCTGGAAGAAGGGCATGCGTCCCCTTCTGTGCCTGCACTGGGCGCCCAAGGGAGCGCTCAGACTGCCCACCTCTGCTGTCTGCACCCTGTGCAGTTCCAGACAAGGCGTAGCGTTTAAGAACCAGAGAAGTAAACCACAAATATATATCCTATAGCCATCTCCAAAGGGTGCTTGAGTCAGTCCACTTTCTGCTCAACCTACAGACTCCTGTGAATGTCTCTATACAGCCAGAGGGTTGTATTTTAAGGTCACGCCCAAATTATGAAGCTTCATCTGGCATGCACATACCATCATTAAACCTGCCCATGAAACTTCACAGGCAAAATAAAAAGGTGTAATTACATTTTCCCTATTTGGTGAAGAAATAATAATTCCTTTGATGGATGAATTCAGGCCATCAGGCTTTCTCTTGAATTCCACCCAGCAAGATCTATTTTCTAAAAACTGAGATGCTTATCTTCCTGATGAAGTCATGAGCATCACCTGATATAGTGAGATATATGCTACAAAATTATCTCCTCTCTAAAATAGTAAAGCTTTCAACAAAGACAGTAAATACCAAGACCACACCACAAAGATCACTGGTTTGCTTTGAGCATCCCAAAAGCAAACAAAACCTAACAAACGTTGAACAGCTCCAACAGCTCCATGAATGGAATTCCTTAGCACCGTGGCTTATGTTTCCCCTGCTTTCCCTCTGAGACCAATGTGATTTCAATAAAAGATGTGCATTCCTTTCTACTTTCAAATTTGGCTGTGTTGAAATATCGCATGGATTTTATATATAAAGTGTTTGGTACACTTCAGAGTAAATCTCTTTCTTATTAGTTCCTGTATAAAACAGTCCCTTTTCCTGCTGGATCTTCTTCCAACAGGAATGTGGCAGTAGGACCTGGAAAGAACACCATCTGCTGGCTAGCAATATAAAAACCTTGTCCCCAGCGACCTACTTATCTCTAATTAAAAGCATTCTTGTAGTGATTTATGTGGTGGTGTCATGTCTTACATGACGTTCAAGACACAAATAGAACACAAAGTCTAAGTGCAAAACCAGAATATGCACAAACCAGAGAAGTGAAAAAGAAAGAGTCTCCTTGTGCTGCCATACCTCTCATTTTTAAATGGACAGGGAAACAGCATTATGAAAGGAGACGGACTACAACTAATATATTTAGCAAACACAGAGGAAGGTCTTGCTCCTCTAAATACCAATACGGGACTCATCAGCACAACATTCTTCTAATCACTGTAGGAACTTCAAAGCCAAGATGGTTAACAACCTTGAGACAAACAACACCACAAAATAAAAGGCATGAAAATGGAAGTGACAGAAAGATACAAAACAACTGGGAAGCAAGAAATACTAATAAATCAAAGGACGATCAATCATTAACCAGCAGTGGTTATAAGATGAAGCTGAAGATGTTCTTTTAAGCAGTGTTGGCCAGAAACAGTAACTATGGCATCTGAGAATAGCAACAGAGCTCATCTGAGAACATGAAGGCCGAGTGCAGCCGTCAGTCTTGACCTGCTCTGTCTGTTGAACAACTTCCATTATTAGCAAGGCTTTAAATCTGTGTAAGCAAATAGCATACACTGTTTTTCCTCACTGGCAGATCCACAACATAACCAACACTGTTTGGGTGTTTATGACAGAATTCCTTCCAGAGACCACAAATAAAGCATACACCACCAGTAGTGTCTTGTCTACTGGCATTGTCTTGTTTTTATTTGAAATTATATCAAGAGACTGTTTTCTTTCCTGAAGGAGTATGCTAACACGAAACCAATCATCTTGTGAGAGATTTCATGGTATTAATGCATTTCACTCATTTCACACTTAATGTTGACGGCTAACCAGTTAGCAGAATAATTCCTGGTTTCCTCAAAATCAGCCTAGCCTGGCCTGGCTGGGTATGTGGCTTACTTGATAAAATCTACATCAGCCATGCAGCTGACGTGACAAAACCTGTACGCATCTTTATTCAGCACGGAGGAGGAACCTTCCTCCAGGTATCCATTCTCCAGCTTGATTTTACAAGTTCACAATGGGATGCAGAAGGCGCCTCAGGTTTCTCCCCGCGCTGAACCACCTGCGTGGGTTACTGCCTGCCCAGCTCTGCAGCCACCTGCCATCCATCCCGGCAGCCCTTTTCCTGAACTGCCCAACAGTGCCTGGGCAGCAAAGCTTCCAAAATTCAAGTCAGAGAGCAGGTCCAGATGGAAATGTCATTACAGGGTATTTTTCATTCGACAGCAAAAATATCTGCTCGGGCAGGCAAGAAGGCTTACTTTACATAGCTAACATACCAGCACTGGATGTAAGGAGTCTGAAAGTAAGGGAAGAGAAAGTGCTGCTTTTTCTTTTTTGATGGAGACTAGCCAACCCTAGTTGTTTATTTCTAAAACTCCTAAAGAACTCTAAGAAAATGTGATTTTACACATCAAAATGTGCAGATTACAGCTATCCCGTGGGTTTCTCCACACACCTCTATCAAGTCAGATACTTCTATGATGCTCAACTGCAGTAATTACTCATCATTTCCAAAGTATTCTCAGGTGCTGGGAAAAGCAAAGCAAAGCAAAGCAAAACAAAACACACACACCACCTCCCTGCACCATGTGAACAAAGCATTTGTGCCAAGAATTTAACGGAGCGGCCGAGCGGCAGGTTTCTTGGTGGCAGCAGGCTCTGATCAAGCCCTGGGGAAGTCAAGGAAAGGCGAGCTGTGCAGTATTCATCCCAGAGATGTCCAAACAAGGAGCTGGCCTCTCAGACTGAATACCCAGCGCCGCGAGCAGCCCGCACTGCTGAAGCTGAACGGCCCCTCCGGTACCTGGCACGTTAACGTCCCAGGTATCAGCCGGGCATCACAGCTGTAGAAAGCACCAACGGGACAGGCAGAATGGCTTTTTGGACCTGTAGCTCGACTCAAGTGGAAAAACGCCTAGTGCTGGCAAAAATGCCATAAACCGAAATCTGCACTGAATTATATATAAATGTGTTTTCCTTCCACTAGAGGGGGTGAGCTGCCAAAAACAATCAAATCTTATCGTAGTGCACGCAAACTCCACTCAAATCCCATCAACAACGACGGAAAAAAAAAAAAGAAAAAAAAAAAAGGAGCGGAGGAGAGAGACGGCGAACTTTGGGAGGCCCGGCCCAGCCCCACACAGCCCCACGGAGGGCGGCCAGGGAGAGCTCCGTGTCCGGGACGGAGGGGGGCAGCGTAGTAAACAACCCCCCAGATTATATTTTTGTATTTTTATCGCGGTTTCTTCCTCTCCCCGGTTGCAAAGCGTCTCCCCCCTTCCCTCACACACCACACCATCCCGTCCCGTCTCGGTGCCGGGCCCCAGCCCCTGTCACCCCCCGCCCGGCCCGGCCCTACTCACTGCCGGGAGCCGGCGGCGGCTCTCCGCCCGGGTGCAACCGTCTGGCGGCGGCGGCGGCTGCTCCCGCCCTCCCTCCTGCAGAAATGATGTCAGACGCGGGCTGGGTGTGGAAAGAAAATAATTTTCAAAAGTGCCCCTCGGCCGCCTGCGAAGGCAGAGGTGTCTCCGTGCGTGTGTGTGTGCGCCCCGGGAGGGAGGGACGGGGCGAGCACGGCAGAAACTTTTCCCCGCCCGTTTCCACTCCGCCGCCCCCTGCGGCCGGGGCAGTGCCGTGAGTGCGGGGCTCCGCCGCCCCCGCTCGGCAGAAGGGGAAGGGGTGCCTGGGGGAGGCTGTGGCAGCCCGCCGAGGGCGGGCAGGGAGCGGGATGCACGCCCGTCGAGGCGGGACGGGCCGCCCGGGAGAGCCGCGCTCTACCCGCTGCCCGTCACTGAGGGACGGCGCAGTACCTGCCAGGCTCCGCGGCGAGCGCTTTCAATGGTAGCAGCGAGGATGGACGGCGCGGGGGGCGCCCACTGGGGCTTGTGTGCGGGGAAGGGAGCCCCCCGGGGAGGGACATGGCGGGGCGGCCAGGAGGCGCCATTTCGCGCGGCGGCCCGCCGTGGTAACGCGCCTCCTCAGCGCCGCCGCCCCGCAGAGGCGCCGGGGGCCGGTGGTCCTGCGGCCGGCGGCTGTTTGTCAGGAGGCCGCCCGTTCCTCCTCCCGGCCGGGCTCGGTGCGAAAAGCCCCGGGACCGGGGGAGCCGGCAGGCTGAGCCGCTGAGGGAGTGAAGGAGCGGCCCGAGGCCGACCGGAGCGAGAGTCATGTTAAGGCAAAGCCTGCTTCACGGAGAGCGTATCTCCGCTGAAGCTGAGAGGACAGTCATCTTTTTCGTTGGAGAGAAAAAAACTTGACTGAAGAGCTGAGGCTGTGTTCAGAAAGCCGGCTCCGGGCACCTCGGGTGAGCCCCGGTGGTAACCGCGCACACCTGACGAGCTCTCCTGAGGAGATTCGCTTCACGCCGTCACCACTAACGGGAGTCAGTAATGACCCGTGTCCATTTGCAGCTTAGTTTTCACAAAATACACGACAAAATAGACAAAATAACGACTGTTGTCAGCCGGGCGATGCTACTCACAAACAGAAGACTAATTAAACTTTTGGTTGCCTTGCAGATTTCAGTGTTGGTTCAGCCACTTTGCTTGCTCAGAGGGCTAAAAGGTCTCATCTGCTGTTCAAAGTAAGTTCTTATCACTGCTTAAAGTTGTCTCCTCAAGTCTTTACACATACAGTAGCTATACTGTTGAGCAAAACGCGCTGTTATTTACTACTCAAAAAGTAGTAGCATGACCTGAATTACTTCATTGCATCTTCACCCTCTGAAGTGCAGTGCTTGGGGCTACAAGCAGCTGTGGGGAATCTCCTGCCTTGCTAAAAGGCAAAGTTACAGTCTAAAGGTGAAAGAGTCCCATCATATGTACATGCACCACCATGCCAACCTCTAGGAGCAATTCAACTGGAGAAGATGATGTTGTGACAGAAATCTCTCCTGCTGTGTCAGTCACTCAGTTTGCAATTAGCTTTAACTCTGTAACAACTTCCAAACTTCAAAAGCAAAGAAACAAAAAGTTATGCTCATAAATCAGTTTAGAACCACACACAGGAATATCCGGTGCCATAAACAGTACAAACTGCACAACTGTAGATTTCTATAAGGTCATATATCCCAAGTTTCTGTGTAGGAGGGACTGACAAAGTCCTCTAGTGGCTGCTACGGTTGGCCGTTCAATATTTTCTGGTAATTGCTGTGTAGTTAGGAATAGGAATACAAAGTGGCTCTAAGAGGAGATGCTTGTAGATTTGAAGGAGCAGAAGAAGGAAGGTTGGGAGCACCAGTAGAAGAGGGGTCCCTGCTTGTTGATCCCCTGGGATTTCAGGAAAGAAAGTGGTACCTTGTGCTGAGCCAACCGCTAGGAGCATGGGCAGCCTGACCTCCACCAGGATGAAGCATTAGAGCTGCAGTTATTTAAAACATTCCCTTCGTACACAGACAAGTGTGCCAGTGGAATTGTGCTATTAAACAGAACACTTGGTTTTTAAACAAAAGATGTTGTTGCTTACAACTTAAGTGACTAGAAAGAGGAAAATTGACTGTTCTACTTCATCATGTACTGCATTAAAGGCACTGCTTGCTAGAAAGTGTATAATATTGCCCCTATAAGAAAACACAGTAACATTTAGTGGTAAAAATAGTCCCCATCTTTCTTCTTCATTAATTTCTCTTGCCTGTGTTTTTAATTGTTGTATAGTTGTCATCCATATTTCATTCTTAGCTAGAAGCTAAGAATAAATATTTTTAAAGCAATATCAACACACTGCCAGATGACTTCAGGCTTTAACTGGAAACAAATTATCCAGGTTTTACTTTTCAGACTTACGCTGGACCGATGTTCTTTGAGTGATCTTTTTTAATGCATTGCTAAGTGTCTCAAAAGTGCTGTTGACCTCTTTCCTGACTCCTCTTTGACCCATTTGCATGAAGGATAACACTGTGAAGGAAAAGGTGATATATCCAAGTACCTCCCTTGGCAAGATTATGTGGAAAGATAAGCTTTTGAAAGCAAAGTTACTGACAATTGAATTCTTAGTGAGCAAACACAAGACGACCATTCCGTGTCAGTTCTTCCTGCTTGTCTTGTCATATCCTAGACTGCATCTTTACAACCAGGTGGAATTTGTAAATGAGCAGATCTCTCCCACTACCAGCTGTTGTACTCTGAATGAGCAGTGGGCACAATTTACCCATAATTTGAGATAAACCTTTTTTCCAGTAGGTATAATTCACTTTTATAATCAAGGGACTTTTGGAACAGGGTCTCAAAAGTGCAGGCTGTGTAGCCATCACGACCAAGAGAGTATTATAGAAATTCAGGCTAAAATATTGGTCTTACTGGCATATTTGTGTGCACAAGATGTTGAAATTTTGATGTGAAAAAGCTTGCAGATGATTTGCAGATATGTCAGATAGGACCATGATATCAGTGTTGCTCTGATTAATTTAGAACTAAATAGAGTAATAGTAATTTCTTTTTTGCGTTTAGCAATTATGTAGCTACAGTTTTTAAACCTTCATTCACAAACATGTAGAAACAGGAAATAACAGTGAAGTTCCACAATGAGATATAGTTAAACAGAGAATCAGTGTTCTAACAGAAGTATTGATAAGAACAATCTCTCCGGCATTACTGTTTATTTTAGAAGATACATTATATCAGAGTTCTCAAAAGTTGGTGTTTACTGAGAAATTTCCGTAGGGTTTCATAGAATCGTAGAATCACAGAATATCCCAAGTTGGAAGGGACCCACAAGGACCATCGAGTCCAGCTCCTGGGTCCCCAAAGGACCACCCAAACATCAGACCATGTGCAGTGTCCAAATGCTGCTTGGCCTCTGTCAGGCTCAGTGCTGTGACCACATCTCTGGGGAGCTTGTTCTAGTGCCTGACCACCCTCTCGGTGAAGAACCTTTTCCTGATAACGAGCCTGAACCACTCCTGTCAGCTTCAAGCTGTTTCCTTGGGTTTGATCCTTACTATTTCTTTGGACAAGCCAAAAATATGTGAGCTGTGCTGCCTTTTTTCTTTTAATTATTTATTAAATAAATTTTTCTTAATCTGCTAGGAAGAGTGGTATGGATGTCTGTATTCTGTGAGCAACCAACTGAAAGTTGGATCCTTGCTCTTTCTCACTGCCACTGAACAGGGCAGGACATTTGCAGGCTGAAAGATCCCAAACTATACTCTTATGACAAAAGATGGGACTACTTGCAGACAAAGCTGATCTCAATGTAGGGATGTGAAGAAGGCGATAGAAGCCTTAATTTAGCACTCAGATATGATGCTGAAGACTCTTACTTTCCATAATGCTTTTCAGACATAATGTATCATTAGTGAAATAAATGGGACTAGATGATAAAATCTCTCGCCTTTTCCATTATAATGAAATACTAATGTTATTTTGCTTTTAAAAAATAGCTTGGCTTTCTCATCAGTTTATGGAAAAGTTTCTTAAAAATTTAAGGACAGTGGGAAGGGAATACATTTTTCATGATGTGTATTAACAGCATTATGTATAATTTTCTTTTTCACACATTATTTGTTTTTGCTGTGTTTACACCTACAGAAGTATAGAAAAGTCTAAGTTGGAATAGACCTCAGGAGATCACCTGGTCCAAACTTGTATTGAAAGCAGGGCCTTAGATTAGGTTATCTAAGAGGCTGTCTGAGTAAGTCTTGAATATTACTGGTAAGGTAGATTCCAGCACTTCTTTGGGCAACCTCGCAGTGAAGATTTTTTTCTTATATCCAGACAATTTTCTGTGGAGCATCTTGTATCTGTTGCTTCTTGTCCTGCCAGTGTGTGTCCTTGTGAAGGGAGTACCTCCACCTCCTCTATAGCTATCTTTTAGGTATTGGAATACCATGAGACCACCCCTGAGGCTTTTCTTTCCTAGGCTAAACAAACCCAATTCTTTCAAGATTTCTTTATATGTCAAGTTCTTCAACTCTCTGATCATCTTAATGTCCCTCTTCTTGGCCCTCTATAATTTTTCAATGTTTCACTTGAACTGGGAGGACCAAAACTGGACCCAGTATTCCCTGGGTGGGCTAAAAACTGCCAAATCCAGTGGAATAAACACATCCTTTAATCTGCTGGCAGCTCTTGATAACATGACCCAGCGGGTGACACACCTTTGTTGCAAGGACACACTGCTGTCTCATGTTTAGCTTGCCCATCACAGCCCCCAGGGCCTTTTCTGCAAAGCTGCTCCCTGGGCAGCTGGTGCCCAGCCTAAATTGTTTCTTGTCATCCCTCAGTCCACATTGCAGGACTTTGCACTCATTGAGCTTTGTTGAATTTTATGCAGTTCCTGTCTGTCCCTTTTTGCGATCTGTCAAGGTTCTTCTGATTAGCAGCCCTGTCACCTTGCTTATCAACTGCATCTCTCAAGTTGGTATAGTCTGTGAACTTGTTGAGCGTGCCCTCAGTGCTAGCATCCAGGTCACTAATAAAGACATTAAACAGTAGTGGTCTCGGTATTGTCCCCTGAAGGATTCTGCGGGTCACTAGCTGGACAGTGCAGCACCGGTCACAAATCTTTGAGCCAGCCAATTTTCCAACCACTTCACTGTCCAGTTCTCCAGTCTGCATATCACCAATGTGGTGATAATATCATTAACCATTTGGGCAAGGCATTAGAGGGCTTTGATGATGAAGGGGTCTTTCTCTTCCTGTAGTTGTTTCCATCAGTTCTGGTTAGTTTTACTCTACCTTCCACTTACTGCATCTCTTGTGTTTGAATATAGGATGGCTACCATTCTAGACTTGGTGGCTCATGTATACCCATAAACAGTAGCACATGGGTTGGTATAAGGGGTTTATATAAGGAGCTTGTGTAAGATGACCCAAAAACTTATTCTCTTTTCAGGTTGAGTTGAAATTACAAACTTTTTAGTACAACACTTCTACTTTAGCATCTGAATTAGAAGAAAGAAAGTCTGAATATAATGGCCTTATTTAGCAAGTTTAGACCTGTTTTTTAAGCACCAGCAGATGGATGGTTCATATATTCCTCAAGGTATTAATTGAAATGAAGTCCAATAAGATCTCTCATCTATTCTTCTGTAATGTCAAAAATTGGATCTGATTGAGATACCGGATCTCTACCTTTGCATTTCTTTTCTGGTGATTGTTGTGTATAAATGAGTGAGAAAATAACCTTTCCATTGCAATTTTTCCTTTTCTTTTTTTTTTTTTTTTTTTGTGACAGTTATTATCTAGAATGTAGACTGTAGGTTGCAGGTTTCCTCTTAGCTTCTGTCTCCCAGCAGGGTGGATGCTGAATTACCCCACAGTCATTGATTCCTATGGCTGAGAAAAAAAAAAAAAAAGAGAGAATGACTGTATTCCTGTTTGAGCTGTTTTTTTTCTATATTAGTTTTTCATTTGAAGAGGTAGTAATTGCCAAATGCTTAGGGAGGTGTAGAATGAACTTCAAAGCGTTCTTAAAAGAACACTGATAGAAGAAACCTCGTGCACTTCAGGTACAGTAGCATGGGGAAAACTAGTACACAGCTTTAGGTTTTTGAAAGGTCAGCTTACACATGAGGTGCACAAAACAGCCATTTGTAATACTTTGTCTGGTGCTTTCTGTGAACAGTAAATGTTGCCTGCACTTTGTGGTGCTGTCATTCACAGAGCTTCCTATGCTGCACCTTTAGTCTTTCCATTGTTGGTCACTTTTTCTTAACGTAAGTTCTGACAAACAGCTTTGCAGAAATACGAGTATACTTCCCCAGCTGCCCCTTATTCTGCTGTCACCTGCTGAACCAAATGATGTGTGAGTCCCTCCCTCTCCAAAAATACACCTGAAAATGAAAGCCTTTAGGTAGCTGCAGTAAGGTTTTGCTGAAACAAGTGAAAGACTTGGGCGTAAATAGCACAGAATGTCAGGGAGCTCTGTTCCATGATCTATGCAGTAGACATATATAGGATTTATTATTTCCAATTTTCCTTTTCTTTCCCATGCTGATATGCAGGACCTATGGAGATGGTTTAATTGAAAAGGAAGAGCTCGCCCTTCCTTTTCTTCCCCACTCTTGCATGTTCTCTTGAAAAATGCTCTTTTTGTATTAAAGTTGTAGGAAACCAATAAAAATTCTTTAAGGAAACCAATAAAAATTCTGACAAAAATTAGCCAAAGCAAACTGTGTTGTTGCCCCTGGAAAAGTTATTACTGGATCTGACAAAGCTATTTGCCAGTGCGGTGATTTCATTATGAGAACTTTTTAAAAGCAGTATTTCAGAAAATGGTTATGGATGGCAGTGGCAAAAGCATTCAGTCCAGGGGCGGTGAAATCAGGAGGATATTTTGCTTCTGTTGGCTAGTGGCTCTCTCTAGCCCATATGCAGAGATTTTCTATTTAGTCAAAAGTTGCGCAGACAATAGTAAATAAAAAAATGAGCTCAGTAATTGGATCTAGCTGTTAAAATCTGTAACCTTAGGTTTTGACAGCCTAGCTTTGTTTGGAAAAGGAAAGGAAAGAAATTGGCAAGGACTAAAGGCAAGCCACAACAAAAAATAAATTGTGGAGCCTCTGAAGTACAGTACAGTATGTCAAGGACTTCATACATTACAAATAAACTTGTATGTTTCTTTCCATCCTGCCAAAACAATCACAATAGCAACCCAACCCTCTAAACCTATCAGCTTTACTAATCAAACACAGAAGAAAAAGACTTCTAAGCAGTCACTGTGCTAGAGATATGAAAACAGTAGTCTAGATCTTAATGTTAAAAAAGAGGACTCATTATTAAAAATAAGGACTTGGCCACAGAAAACTTGCCATTGCTTGAAATCTGCTGAAGTATGTGGTTAAAATGGCAAGACTAGGATATGATAGGGCAAACAAAATCCAAAACAAGGTCAAAGTGCCCTCCAATAAAGAAACGATTTTGAAAAGTAGCCACTTGTACTGCTTAGATAAAGAATATATTTTTTCAGTTTGGTTACTGACCTTGTCACCCAAAAAGCAGAAATCTTGAACCGCTCACAAGTCATTAAGAACAAATTAGAAAACTTGCCTGCCTGTGCCTCAAGATAATTGCTCATTTTCAGCATATTTCAAATAACATCAGATGTTTAGAATGTAAGAAATTAATAAATGACATTTTTCATTTCATCTGTAAAGTGAAAGAAGCTACTTAGGATTCCTATTTCCTATTAATGTCCAAGCACACAAAGAGACTTACCCATTCACAGCAAAAGGTGAATGACAACCAGCTCGACCAGTGAGAACCCTGTCCTGCTGTGTGACTCTGTTCTGTACAACACACTTGTAAATACCCAGAACTAGACTCTAACCCATCTATAAGATGTTCTGCTGCGGGGCCCATGCAGCAACTGACAGCATTCCTGCAGCTTTCCCACTTCAACGGCAAGCCTCCATGCAGACACACTTCTCTGCATATAAATTTGTGCACACATACACATGTACCCTTCCAAATATGTACACATAAAAATTCCAGTCCATGAACTGGGTCATCTGAAAAGAATTTTCGGATTAACATGTTGTCTGAGGGCTAGCACAGGCTACAAAAGCTGTTACTCTGTATGCCATTTGGAAATACATTATCTTTGTTTACGATTATAGTATGTCTCCATGCATAGCTCCTTCTAAGGCTGTCTGTTAGAAGATCAGAACATTGCTCCTACTGAAGCCTTACATAAGTTTAAGTATTTAATGATCACTTTGCTAAATCTCACAAGAAGAGCATTACAGAAAAGGGAGAAAACTCAGCCTCTACAAATTTTAACACGCACCAAAGTCAGTGGGATATGCATTTGGATATGGATGTGCTCCGTGTGAGCATTTTGGTGCTGCGTGAAACGACAGTGAACTAGATTCTGACCTCAGATACGCGTTTCTAAATCTCATTGACTTAACTGGATGTTGCCACAGACAGGATTTGGACCTGTGTACTTTTAAAAACTTCTTACAGAGGGGAATTTGTTTCATAGTGATTGCAAGAATTAACACTAAATGGGCATAACATAAGCCCAACCATTACTAAGAACTATAGTTTTTATTGAGTTACAGACTATTCTAATAACAAACATAAAGGTATTAACAAGTCTTGCAAATTTTACATTTTAACTTCCACTATGTAAACAGTGCAGAAGGGTATCGGGAGACAGCCATGTGTTGTAATTCTTGCAACATCATTAGGAATCTCAAGGCACTTAGCATTTTCTCAAAGACAGTCATAGGAATATTGGGTATGAGGGTAAAAGGCTTTATTCATATTCAAAAAAAAGAAGAAAATATCATCTAAAAGAAGCCCAACATTCTTTTGTGAAACCTATCATTTTTTAAGCCAATCACAAAATGTACTTGTGTTTGAATGTAGGTACTTGGCAATACTAAAATGCTATCATACAGGTCTTCATACAAAAATAAATAAATAAATAATCCCCAAAGCAAGCGAAGCTGTATTATAATAGCTGGGACCTATATATACACTAATTTTAAGTAAACTTTGGGAAGTAAGTAAATGCCATAGTGTTGCAGCAAACTGTAAAGATCACTTTGACAGAAAGGGTACAGACAAGAGCTACTGGTTAGTTAAACAAAGACTATTAACGAGTGGAAAAACTTTGAAGCTGAGAAGGAAAATACTAACGAGAGAGGTCTGTTGGCACCATGCTTGCAGCCCTGGATGTGTGTGGCCCTCCTCCCTTTTCCCTCTGACCTGCTGCCTGTTTCCACAGGAAACAAACACATGTAAGTCAGAGGAAATCGAAGTGTGCTCCGCCAGGCAGGTCGTTTGTCCAGGACTGACGTGTGCCTGTCAGAATAGGTACTGAATAAGTTGGGCAATTCGAACAGCATCCCTGGGAGCAACCTGCACAGTGGTGGGGTTTAGATCAAGGACAGGATTTATGGAAGGTAGGAGCAGCACTGTAAATTTTAAGTAAAAGCCATTAAAAAATGTATTTTTATTTTTTAAGAGGTAGTGTCATTAGGATGATCGAGAAGTGAGATAAGGCAAAGTACGGGATTTTTGCAAATAAGTTTTTGGTAGGTGGAGGGGCATCAGGGAGGTACCTGCAAAAGAAGGGGAGAGCAACAGCTCAGGGCATAATCTGGTGGGTTTAGCAGAAACAGCAATTTTTGAGTGAGATCAATCTGCATGGCTTGTACAGTAGCTGCATTCAGGACCTGGCTCTTCAACCTGAGCTGCAAATACTTGTGTTGAGAAAGAAGGAGATGTATTTGCTCAACAAAGAGGAGAGCAAATTTAGCTAAGCTGAATTTCCCCACTGATGGGAGGTAAAGTCCTCTGTGGAAACAAGTGCTCTTCTGGGAAAGGGTTTCTTTCTCCCTCCCTCCTTTCCCCCACCCCATTCCAGGACTTGAACACTTGTAACTGTTTCCTTGCCAGGCAAATGTCATCCACCACACACTTGGATCCACTTTGTTGCTTCTTGCATTTATCCTGCGATCAGTCTAGACTTGTCCCGTATTGCTTTGAATTCCTGGCAATTTTAAGGAAACATATGTCTTGCTGGCAGCACGCGGGCTGCTCAGATTCAACGAGATGCGGCCGGAGTGCCCAGGCTGGCCTGCTTTCAGAAAACCGCAACAGCCTCATTGCTCTTCCTTTTAAGAATCCCATCTAAGCTGTGTTGCTTTCTTTTGTCTGCGGTTAAAATGTCACATAGGATGCTGTTTACAGTCCTATCTGTGGAAAACCATATTCTCATATAACAGCTACCCTTGCAGTTCTTCCTCTTTCATTTACTGAGCAAATATATATCTCAATTTTGTTCCTGTGCAAAGCCATTTTACAGGTGTGTCTTCACAAAAATTTAACAGCAAATATAATCCAAAATATTTCAGAAGGAAAGGAATAACATGAGTTCACATTTCCATACAAGTTGTGTAACTCACTCGATGTGCTTAGCCCATGGAGGAACCAAATGGGCCAAGGTCTTCTCTTGAGATCATCTTGTCCTGAAGGTTAAAAGTTTGGTAGAAGGGCACTCACAGCGATGAATGAAAGTTTCAAAATCTGATCATTTATTTATTTGAGAGTGGGCAGGTAACCAAAACCCTCTCTTGGGGGGCTCATTGGACAGTGCAGAAGGTTTTGGGGATTGCTTCTTTTCTTTTTGAGGTAAATTATTCTGTTGGCTAGAATACAAGCTCAAGACTGCAGAGACTTCACTAGATTTACTCTTCTTATAATGCTAGGTTGTCATATCACTTCTTACCTATGAAACGGACTTTATACTTACCTGCCATCCAGGCTTATTATGAAGCTTAATCAGCCTGTCAGAGATGAATTCTATGAACCTTTCAAGATGATGGTTATGATTGTTTCCATTGAACTGATATGGTTCTTACTGATGCGCTTTTGCTTTGCCTTTCATGGTGATCTGAGACTTACTTGTATCTAAAGAATGATAGAGACAGAAAAAAATTGCTTGAAAGACTGAGATAAGACTGTCTAGCTCAGTATTTAAATCCTCCAGGGGTGGAAATCCCACCACCTCTCTCTTGGCCTGTCTCAGTGTTGTACTACCCTCCTGGTAAAGAAGGTTTTCCTAATGTTCAGGCTGAACCCTCAGAGCTGCAATGCGTGATCATTGCCCTTGCTATACTGTTTAACAGCATGTAGGAGAGTTTGGCTCCAATGTCTTTATAAATCCCTTTCAAATAGTTGTAGGCAGTTACTAGAATTCCTGTTAGCCTCCTTTTCAACAAACTAAACAAATTCTCTCTTTGTAGGACGTGTGTGAAATTTCCTGCACGATGCAGTGTGAAACAAGCAGGGAGAGAATAAACAGGGGAGCCAGATGAGAGCATGGTGCCACAGCAGCTGTGTCTGGTGAGTAGCACTGAAGTATCTGCAGGGTTGAGGTGCACGACCCTTTGCTATGCTCAGTTCACCAGAGGGTATCTGGTAGTGAGGCTGACAAGGAATTTCTTAGCAATGGCATTTTTTTTTAGGATCTAAGGACATATTTATGTCATCAGTTCCCTATTCGATCAGGTTTTAGATGCAGATAAGTGAATCATGATAGGTATCAGGAAGTTGAAATTTCTAAAAAGGACAGCTGTTCGTAGAATGTGAATGGTATGGGCCTAACCATTTTCTGCTGTCTCTACTTGAATGTGTTCACGTGTGCCTAGGTTACTCTAGGAATTAAGATCTGTGAGTCTGCAGGACCCACGTTCTGGAAACCTCTATACAAAGAGAATTAAATTTAATATTAAATCAGTCAGGACATATGTTAGTTTATATTTTTGTATGACTTAAAATGTGTCTTAGGGATGAAGAAACTATGGCTCTTGATCGCACAACAGCAACAACATTATCTTGCTCCCAGTTATGTATAAATTCATCATTTAAAGCTCTGTGTTTCTTTATGTAAGTAATAATATGCATTTGAAAATTGTTCCCTGTGGCACAGCGCCATATGTTATCATGAAAGCACTAGAAGAATGTTACACATGACCTGTTTGGCCCACTCTTTTTTAGTTGAATCTGTCACTGTATCAGGGTGAGAGAATATTTCCATTTTAGTAAAGTTTACAGGTTTTGATTGCATTTATTTTGTCCATCTACAAGTATGGTTGGCAAAACATATAATTCACTAAATCAAAGTATCTACCCTAAGAGGATTTTGAGAGTAGAGCCACATGATTTGTTTCAACAGCACAAAGCTAAGGGGATGTTGGGACATAAGAATGTAGGTGTAGGTGATATTGTATATTGGAATTAACCTAATGTTAATGAATATATAAATAAAATAAAGTAGAAAAAAATTGTTTTAAGGTTACATCCTCTACTTGCAGTCTGAGCATTCTTTCAAGGAAAGGGTAAGAGATCAGTAATGCTCACGTGCGTAGCTGTATGGAAGGTAACAGTGATGCTTTGTAGTTTTCTATAAGCAACTGAATGGGGACATGCTAAGATAGACAGTCACTATAGATGCAGGACATTATCTCCAACAGTGCTTGATAACTTTATCTATAAAGCTACTTCTCCTTTTCCTCTGTGATTTCATATTCATAGCTTATGAAGTAAAGGAGGTTATTTCAGCTAGTAGCGCAGTATGTGCTTTCATACAATGGGTAAAATATATGCAAAACAATGTAGGTTTCTCACTTTTTGCATTCAAGACTGTGGAAAGCTGATAAACATGGAAGTCATGACAAAATTTATGTGTGTTTTTTGGCAAATGTAGTTGTGTGCATAATAAATTGATGCCCTAATCATTTTTCAGATTTTTAAGCCATTTAAGTGCAATGGCTTAAGTGGAGCTCGTAAGTATCTGCCGGTTTTGTTGAAAAACGTGGAAAAATCTTTTCCTCTGTTCTGTAATAAACTTATATTAACCAAGAGTATAGTCCTAAATATCATTCAGTAATTTTGCTTCCTGTAGCCCAATCATTTTTGACTGCTAATTATACATCTGCCATTTTGTTTAAAGAGCAAACAGTACAGCAGTCTGCAATCTGTTTAGTTTAAATTCACAGGAAGGGTGTTAAAATTCTTCAGGGTCTGTCATAGTCAACCTTTGGTTAATAACAGTAGTCCCTCTTTGAAAAGATTTACTGCTTAGCAAACGTTTCAGTTTATTAATGATTTATGAAGTCACGAAATGCACAAGATTTCTAGCCACTTGTAGTGGGAATTGTAAGAATTGGACTTCTAGTTCAGTATAAAAGTAAGAATGCCTTTTGTAAAGAAACATGTACAAATCTATGTTAAATAAGTTTTTAATTGCTTGCAGTGCATTTCTATGGTAACCTTTGTCCGATGACCTATCTGTTCCAGAATCTCTTGAATTATTTAGCTGGTACATCTACTATACTCATAGATTTTCCTCCCCTCTTCCTATCACATTCTTTCTTTGTCCAATGTGATGGTTTGCAAAGAACTGTGAACTCATCAATGATATATCACACTCCCTGAGCAATATGTACACATATAAACACTACATATACGCATATACAATATGTATACAGTGAAGACAATATAGTCTATAGTCAATGTAGATGTACACTATGGGTTGTATACTACCAGTCTTCCATAATACAATCAACAAAAATTGCTCAGAGAAACAAAATCCCAGGGGCATCATGTCGTATTTCATGCAGGAAGGTTACAAAGAAAGAAATGCACCAAGATCAGATCACAGAGCAGAATTTCTCCCTAGATAGCAAGGCTGCGTAATGCCTGGTCTGCTCTTGCATCTGCCAGCTGCAGTCAGACAGACTGCACTGCTGAGCAGAAGTTGGAAGATATTAGACAATACAGGGAATAAATAATAAAGTGGGGCATGAAATAGTTTTGTTTGTTTGTTTGTTTGTTTTTCCAGTAATTTCCACTTATTGCCCTTGTAGTGGAGAAGTGAACATAAAGAATGTTTGAAACATCTCATGTTATCTTTCTCCTTTGTTCAATTCAAGGAGGTAATGCTGGTCTGCACACACAGAGTGAAAGGAAGAGTGCTGCTAGAAAACCAGACTGGGTTGGCACTCAATCTGGTCATTAACAGTGCAATAAATACCCAAATTTAAAAAATGTAAATATCATAGGGTAAAATGCCTGATTTTAGCAACACTATTAACATACAGTCAGTTACATTACAGTTACTATTACCATTCATTTAACTTCCGAAGTTTTTCCCATTCCGAAGACAAAGTGGTTATATCATTTTAAAAGCTCTGCCTATTTTGTAATATTTATTTTAGAACTATTCAAACTCACATATGCTGCTTAACCACAAAATGCACTGTAAGAGCATATTATTACAATAAATCTTAGAGAGATGATCAAGTAATATTTTAACTAATACATAGGGAGCAGAAAAACTAGCAGGTAGCTTGCAAGAGCACTGCTGTAATCTACTTCTAGTTTCTTTGGACCTGCAAATCTTTGTGAATAAAGAAATAGAAAATAGGAATTGCATCCTGACCATTCTGTGTGTCACCCCAAAGGCTTTGATTTTACAAGCAAAACAGATGCAGTCACAGTTTCTGAACTGAACTTCTGAAGCCTTTTCATTCACAGTGTGCCCCTGTGTTTTAGGAGAAGTCAGTCAGAGCGAGTCCATCCGCCTCAGATGTTGTGGGAGGCAAATATCTGAAGGAAACATCAATTTTAAAGAAAGATTCAGATTACAGGCACAGATAGCAATTACTTTTCTCTTGCTTTAGCTGTTTCTATCAGCTTTACTTTCAAAATTCCAGAATGGGTGGTTTTCTCAAGTTTGTTTCACTCCCTCCAAACCTGGGGAATGGAAATATTATTAAATATGAAAAGACTTTTATGTTTTTTACCAAACAGGAGCTTCACTGAGAATTAGATGAAGAAAAAAAATTATGCACTTCTCAGGAGTCTCCTATAGAAAACTTTGGCTTAGTTGTAGTATTGTGAATTGTGGAGCTGATGTCTGACTTGTCTCCCATTTTTTTGCCAAAATTTCTGATCCACTTAAGACATCTTGGGAATAGTTTTTTTAACTATAAGCATTTACATAGGTAGTGTTATAAATGCTTTATGCACATGAAAATGCTCTTACATTCTGACAGTCATGCAAGAAATACTCCTAAATACACTGTACACAGGGTACTAGACTTATATGCACCATTGATCATTCTCTTCAAAAGGTAGGGCAGTATGTCCTGTTTCATACATGCAAAACTTGACCTTGTAATCCACCCACTTCTAGAAGCACATCAAGCATGAACAGTATGAGCCCAGAGGGTCCATGTAAGAGAAAGTTGTTCCTTAAACACTGAAACGCGTTTTAACTTTTAGCACAGAATCTCTGTTAAGCCCACAGTAGCTATAATTGTGTTCTGTGTATGCAGATGGGAAGCTTTGATTTTATAGTCTTAATCATGATTTTAAAGGCTGCATTGTGTTTATGCTTTGACATTTTAGAATATTAAAGTTTTACAAATGTGTAAATGGAGTTTTCTATCTGATTGTTTCTGCTTAATATTTATCAAACAAGATGAATTTAGCAGGTCAGTCCAGCAGTATCTGCTTGCTCCTAGGGTACTGGTCTCTCAGCTGAAGCAGAATGAGTAAGTGATTTGTTTTACAGTGGATCAGAGGGGCTGGGAATTTGACTCTATTTCGACTTGCCTGCTTCAGTTCTTAGAACTCACACCACATACTACATACATGTCAGTTAGTGTCTTTGTTTCTTATTTTATCTATCCTTTATAATCCTCTTTGTAGTAAATGGAGAAGAAAGAGAAGAAACAGATGTTGGTTTCTCAATTACTTAGGTCATTCACCAGGTATTTTGTGTCTCATGCCTACTAAGAACAGAGCAGACTATAATCATCTGCCTACATAGGAATGTTTGAATTAAGAATCAGAAAATTAATATGACTTCTTTAAACTAACCAGCAAATTGGAAGGATATAATAATTCCTGGGTTACACAGAAGGCTGCACGCAGTCTAACACCACACACCTACCATTTCTAAACTGTTGCTATCTTAAAATGAGAGATTGAATTTGTTAGGAAAAGCAATTTGTGCAATAGATAAATAACTCCAGAGTCAAATCTTACAAAGCAGAATCATTGATTCTGATCTAACATTATTATTATGATCGATGTCTCATTTCTCTTCTGGGTTTAAAAAGACAATCCCACAATAGCACTGGTCATTCTGCATCAATGGTAGGCAGGGCTAGTTCTTCACTGTGGCATCTGTTTCATATGTCTCTTCCTAGCAGCTCTCATCACATTAGACAAGATTTGCACAGGTGAGATGTAAAACTCTCACTGAGCTTTGTCAGTTGCACCAAGCTCTTGCAATTGTCAGCTTGAGGAGTTTCCTTCAGAGGCTGGGCAAAAAAACAGAGTAAGCAGAATAACATTTTCCCTTGACCCTTCATGGTTTTTGTGAGCTTTGCTCACAAAATGTTATGACTGGAGGTGGGGTGGGAGAGTTGCTTTCTATGGCAATAAATCTGTTATGAAAACAAATCTCTCAGTGGTTCCATGTACGGAATAAGATTAACATATGTGCTCCAGTGTATTTCTGTCTCACTGTTCTGTTGTGCTTAATACAAAACTGAGGTGACATTTTCTGCTCCTGTGGTTCTTTACTTTTTTACTTATTTGTGCGTCTCCTTCTGGCCCTTTGTTCTGTGACATTTTTAGCTATCAGCCTCACTGGCCTTTTTCTCTGTCCTGTGTGCTGAGATGATAGTTGCTACTTTATTTTCCTACTTGTGAATGAACTTTTTTTCCATAGACTTGACGGAAACAAAAGATGCTGATTAAGATGTAATCTTCATCTTTTTATTGCTTGAGCAGTTATTACCTGCTCTGCACTGGGTCATCCTTTGATTCTTGATTTTCTATCACCTGTACACCACCTCCATGTTAATAGCAGGTCCTTGCATTTTCTTCAAAGATTATTTTCTGCTATTTCCTCATGCCTTCTCTGTCTAGTTTATAAGCTTACTCTTCAGTAGTCTTGCGGTCTAAAACTGTGGCTGAATGTAACCTGAAATTCACACATTTGCCAGTCTCCTATGGCTGCTCAGGAGTATCTTAATATAAATTTCCCTTTAGGAATTTTAATCTTATCATCAAGGTCTGGATAAGTCAGCTTTTATCACCCCCTTGGAAAAGGGGAAGTGTTTTTCAAGTCACGTTTGGGGAAAAGGCTGGAAGTGTTAAATGGCTACAGTTACAAAGATTAGCACTGGGGTTAAATACAGCCCTTTGTCCATCTAGAGTACTAGCTAGCTATGTTTTTGTTGTTGTTGTTGGTTTTTTTGATGTTAGTTTTGTTGGGTTGGTACAATATCTATCTTCCTGATTCTTTTTTTCCTCACTAAATAATGTTTACAAGTGATCCTGGGAGAAAAGTAGGAATTTCTAGATGTTTTATCAGTGGTGCCTGAAAAAAGGTACATCTTTTGTAAGTTAGTAACTTGTATCACTGTGTCTGGACTAGCTGAATGAGGGTACAGAGAAGAGTAATCCTGCTACCGCATGGCATGGGCTATTCAATTTAGCCCTGGACCTGGGATATTGAGTTCTTGGTGTTTGAAATCTAAACAGGTGCAGCTCCTATGCTATTAGGGGGTACCCCAGCTGACTAGTATAAATCTATCAGGGCACACTTACATTTGTTGTAGGGTGTATGGGTGAGCATCTTAAAGTATCTGGCTTGAGTTGGCCAGAGGAATGCTGCTGTGGTGGGTAAATGCCTTTTTTGTTTTGTTAGTCTCATACAGGGAGTGCTTAAAAGGTAGGCACATGATGGTAATGTTCTGTTAGAATTGAAGCTTAAGCAAAGACTGTTTGCTTGTAGATTCAGAAACAAAAGCTTTCATTTCCTCTGATCAGGGAAAAAAATCTCTGGGATACTTCCTAAGCACGTAATGAAAGAGCCATGTACAGAAATTGTCTGTGCTATCTGTGAAGCCAGTTCTCTTCTGGGATAACATAGCCACTTGTTGCACTGATGTTTTACTTGACAAATAATTGACCTAAATCAAGTCAGAAGTTTGCTATTATCTCTCAATATTGGTGACGCAGTACAATATGAAAACACAGGGGTTCTAAAAGTTGCTTTGCTGCCAACGCCTTCTTGAAAGAACAAATCTTATAGCATAATTAAGGTATTTAAAATTATGATCTGCTTCTTTTTTCTAGAACAGTTACAGGCATGCATAAACTTACATCTACACAAGAATAGGAGGGTGGAGAAAGCTATACCTTGGACAAATGCATGTCAAATGCTATTAGTTTCTGGAGAGCTTTGTTGGGTGGCTTGAGGCAGTAGAGAACAGCGTCTAAACATGTCCAAAGTCAAACAGGCATAGAGAACTGCCAGGTATTTAGAAGATAGTGACAAATAATGCCCCAGAAATATTGTACTTGGGGAAATCCTCCCTGATGGAGGAAAATGGAAAAGTTGCAGTTCATCTGTAACTTTGGTAACACAGTGGTCCCTGAAATCCTGCCTTCTCCAGGCCTGGGTTATTGTTCGATCCTTTCCCTGGAGGGAAGGGAGGGAATATTCCTTGCCTTCTTACACCTCCTTTTAGTTGAAAGGTAGAAGCTTTTTCTATATTTTCTCAGTCATTCTGTTTTTTTTTATTGTTGTTTTTCCACCTCACAAACAGGGCAAGTTAGCCTGTGTCACTGCTCTCTTACAACCTTGCAGGACTGCTGTAGTTGCAGTAAAGCCTTGCAGAAGGTGCTGGAAGGTAAAGGTCTTGTCCTTATAGGCCTCTAGTGTATGTGGAAGCTGTTGTAGTTTGCAGATCAAAACAGAACTTAGGTGTTGTGAAAATAAGGACTTAGCAATGCTTTGTAGGTGCAAATGGTTGTGGGTTTGGTGGGATGTAGTAACACTCTATCATTAGCATTTAAATTGCTCAAGCAGTTCAAAAGCCATATGGGATTTCTAAATTGTTCCTGAAAGAGTATGTGAAGTCTGCTGTATTGAGTCACTTATCCGCTGTGCTCTCATCTGAGTTTCCCCATTACTCTCATCCATTGATGTTATTTGTCTTAGGATACTTCATCCAGTTCAGGATGTCATTGCAGAAGTCCCTGGGGAGCTCTTTACCATGTCTTCAGAAAATGTTGCATTGGCTCTCAGCATGCAGGCTTTTCACTCTAGGTGCATTTCTCTGTTCTGTTCTAACAAGCTTTGTCTTCTTCAAACACAGTATGAATCGAATGGAGACTGGATTTTTGTGTCAATCCTCCCAGTGGACCCCAGATCACAGTGGTTTATAGCAGTTCTTGGGCACATGTACCTAATGCTGCAGTACTTGTTCAGTCTGAGAGGCTGATGTCACAGGGAGGTACCTCCAGTTATCATCTCTAAAAGGTATCTGTTCCTCTCCCTCTTTACCCACGTCCTGTTTCATTAGATGCGTGATTCTTCTAACCAAGCTCTGTTGGTGTGGTTTAGTAGGAAGCTAATGCTGTCCTTTCAGTAAAGAAGCTCTGATTATTATTATTTTTTTAAATCTATTTAGAATACCAGCAACATTTAATCCTGTCTTTACTTTAAACATGTTTGACTCAACCCAGTAAGAACAGCTTTCTATTTAAGCACCAGAAGGACACAAATTTGAAAGATTCTAGAGCTGTTTCTTCTTCACATATTCTCTTTACATACGTGATCTGGCTATCTTTTAAAACAGTCTGTTTCCAATCTGTGAGAAGAGCAGAACTTTAGTCAATGTATTAGGAAGACTATACTGAAGTCCAAAAAGATCTGGAGTCTTTGGGAGCTTTGAGCCTTTCATGTTACTGAAGTCTGAGAGAACCATATCAAGCACTTTATCCTCCTTTCATTGTGAGACTATTTCATAGTCTCGTAAATTAAAACTGAGAAAATGTTCCTGTATCCTTGCTCTTCCTGTGTTAACTACGTATAACGTGCTGCCAACATTGTGAATTCTTTTCTCAATTTACTTATATGTTTCCAGCAACATGTTTCCATCCTCACTTAATTGCAAGAATACATACTTGGTTTGTCTTGTGCTTAACCCATAAAACTTGTTTAACTTCCCCTCCTCCCAGGTTTGCATGGTTAGCTGCTGACTTTTTGTCCCAGGAGTTACAGCCCAGGAGTGAGGCACTTACCACGTTTGCTGAAACTCAGCTGAGATGAAACCCCTTAAACTGGCTCAGTGGACAACTCAAGCACCTCCCTGCCTTGCTGCAGACCCAGGTACTGAGCTGGCCCTGGCAGCAGCCTCAGAATAAACAAGGGGTGAAAAGGGACCTGGGGCACTGAGGTAGGAATGAAAGAAGAGGAGATAGTGAGTCCATGGAGGTACAAAACACTACTCATTTTCTCCAGTGAGGCTTTACTGTAAACATGGAGCTTCTACTTGCTAGGACTGCTATCAGCACTTTAAAAACCGGCTTCTTCTTTGGAGTAAGATGCGTTTACTGCCTGCTTCAGGCTCTAACTTAATCAAAACATGCATAGCAGGAGCTCTTTTTTTATTTTTTTTTATTTTTTTGCAAACCACAAGGTACTCTACAGTGTCAGTATAAGTTCTTCAGCCCGGACCATGCTGCTTTATGTTAGCAATGTGTATTTGCAAACTATTACACCTGAGCACAATGACCCCAGTCACCCCAATTAGACAAAATTACAATACATACAAGTATTAATAAATAAGAGTCCATCTATGAGTGAGGGCTGTTGTGAAGTCCTGAGTCCATGTTTGTGTGCATTTTAAATGCCCTCAAATGCTCATCACGTTCTGTACAAGATGATTCACTTTTTCCAACCACTTCAATGTTGTACATATGGAATCTGTTGTATATTGTCAGCCAGTACTGTACAGTATTTCATCCACTTGTATACATAAGCCATGATGAAGTCTTTCAGCCATTGCTGTAACGTCCTTACTTCTGCAGTGTTCTCAGGAGACTGAAAGCAAAGCTGTAGGATTTTGGTATTTTATCTTGTAATCTCAATAAATGATCTGATTTATATATTAAACCTTATTGCAGTAGGCGCAGCAAAAACAGATTATTATCTAACGCTGTATTAATTTTGACAATTTAACTTCAGAGCGCTCAGCTTGTGATCCTAAAATTCTCTTCATTTTTGAGATTTTTAGGTTTTGGAGTCTTTCGGACTTTAAAAAAAAAAAAAAAAATGGTATTGGAGCTCTTTGTCCTCTGCAAGCTTTGACAGTCACACTTGTAGAAGATAAAAGCTTTTCCCTGTGATGCAAGGCCTTCTCATTTGCCTTGACCTTTCAGTGTTTGGCAAATGGGATTAAAGCTTTTACATGCATCAAAACAAAAGTTTTAAAGTAAGCAACTGTCAATAAACCTGTTGGCTGTTGTTTCAGAACATTCACAACAGTTTATAGATTGCTATGGCTGATTGGCAGAGCTCTCTGAATTCTTCAGGAGGGTGGAACTGGAACCCAAACTAGTGGGTGTGTTCAGAAGGAAGGACCAGGGGCCCAGGAGATGTGCATCTTCTCGTTTGTTCTGACATCTATCCTGGAACTACAGCAAACTCTCACTTCTACTCAAACCTCTGCTTGTTACAGTATTTGGACTCTTTTATCTGTGCTGTAACTGATAGGAACATCTACTTTCAGATTAAGTTTGTTTTTCTGTGTGACTAGCTGTTGCTATCAGCTTCCTTTGCCTTATATTTGGCACAAGTCAAGCACTTAGAACTTCTTGTAGCTTTGTGCAAACAGGGAAATCACAAATACCTGCCATAAATCAAGACATAGCATAGTGAAACAATTAATGGTGAATCACTTGTGTTGTGTAAACATAAGCTCCCAACATGGGGACTGATTGAACTCATTGGAGAGCCATTCCCATCACCCTCCTCCTTCATGTGCACCTAAAACCTGCCTGACAGGTGAGAAACAGGCTTTCTGGTGGTGTTTTTTTTGCCTTCTTTGATAGTGCCTGCAGCTCTGCCAGGTGCAAGGTGTGGCTGCATGGGAGCTGAGCTGCCTTGTGCTGAAGTTGTTTATCTTTGCAGCGCTTACCAACTGGTAGTAGGCAACTTTGAGCTTAGGTACTGCTCAAAGACCTGTGGTCAAAGCAGCCCAGTTTGCCCCTGTATCAGTTAATGCTGAATAATTAAACCCATAATGGAGAAATAAAGACTTGTCCATTTTGGAATATGCTTTTCTCCTAATGGCTAACTGTAAAGATAGTATTCTCCTTTAAAAATCTGATGCAATAACACGCTCAACCCTTCCAAAAACAGCTGTTGCTTTGTGAACTTCTATTCTCACTGTTTTCTATATATTCAGAGTAGTGGTGGTGGTGTTTTGGTGTTTCCTTGTGCTTTGTTTGTTTGAGGGGGGGGACTATCACAGATATTCTGCCTCAAGGGCCTTATTTCAGAACCATGTCTGGTAGTACAGTCAGCTGAAAAGCTATTATTTTTCCATATTGAACATGGAACTAAAATGCTGTAGTAGCTTTACTATTGAATGGGATATTTGCATGTGCCAGCAGATACTGGAATGCAAACTCCTATTTCATAAACAAATGCAGATTTGATATAAACAGGTTCCCAGTTCTAGAAAACGTTTTGTTGTGCTAATGGAAGTGAGGACAGCAAACACTTTAATGTCTCTCTGTTGTAACTTCGTAACTTCTGGGTTGTTTGTGTCCTGTCTTCCCCCAGTCTCTTTTTTTTGTGTGTGTGTGTTGTGGAAAGATAGGATTACATGAGCAAGTTTTCATTTAAGAAAAGCATTTCAACTGGCTTCTCAAGAATGTGAGGAAGCCATTCTTATGGGTTCATCCAGTAAGTAAAAATATAAATTCACTTATGGAAGTACTTTATATATGCAATACAGAAAACTGCAGGAGCCTGTTTCTTTGAAATCTTGAATGCAGTGTAATGCCTTTAAGACCTTGAACTTGTGGTGGAATAGTAATATAGGCTCTTTTGGGGAATTTTGCTTTACCTATTTTTTTTTAACCTTTGCTTTTGCTAATGGCTTTAGATAAAATGACTGCTTTACATAAAGTACAGGAGGGAAAATACTAACTTGTGAAAATTCAAATCATTTTGTGAGAACAAACTGTTTACTTGACCTCTTTAATGAGAAAGGATTCTTCTCAGTTGAATGAGATCTGCTGTTACATGTCCTGCTGTCCAGTGAATTTGGGTATCCTCAGGTCTCCTCCCGTAGTTCTGCTGGCAGCCTTGCCTCCTGACTTGCAGTAAGTTTTTATTCTTTCCTACTGAAGTTGTTTCATTTCTTATCTGTTGAATATTCTTCAGGACAGAACTGAGACTGACTGTGTGCTGCTTAGGCAACTCCCCTGGTTCAAATTCCTGTGCTGCCATTCATAGCATACACCTGGTATTTGCCAAGTCGTTTGGTTGTTGAATAGAGAGACAGGCTGAGGACAGAGCTTTTGTTTGGAATTGCACAGTCGAATTCACATTTTATCCTTACCTTTATGCATCCAGTCTCTGAGGCTGCTTAACATTCTAGGGTGGATCAGCATATACATGACTTTCTTCTCCAGTCCTTCATTTAAAAAAAACTTTGCAACGTCTGTTTTATCTGCGTAGAGAACAGGTTGGTATACAAATCACCTGGAGTTATGGAATAAAATATGTCATCAGAATTTAATTCTATACTTTTGGACTTCAGCAGAGGATCAGAGTGCTGAATATGCAAACTTCTTACAATGCTAGTTTTCAAGTTCATAAAGGTAATAGCTATTGCTGGTTTTCTTCTTAATTGAAGTCATGTGGTAGAATATGCTCAATAAGTTAGGTCTGCGTGATGCTTTCTGCCTTCCAAGAAAGATTCAATCTGTTTTAATAGCTTTAAACTCTCTGTCAAGAGGACCTGCCAATGAGCTGTTTTATAGATTTCAACATTTCCATTTTGCAGTTTTCCGTAAGATACTGATTTTTTTCCTTTTCTTGGATAAATACAAGTCACACACTTGAAATGAAACCAAAGCTTAAAGGTCTGTTAAAAGCTGAATTGAACTGGATTGTCTGCTTTCAGTTTGTTGCTTCCTTCTCTGATGATCAAACTTTGTTTCAAGCTAACAACAGGCCTACAAATCAGTGTTTTGTGTAGTGGTCTGCTAACACTCGTTTGAGGAAGAGACAAGTGTAAGTTCTGTCTCCTAGGGCTCTTCTTTACTTCAGTAAAGACACTTGGTTGCCAAAGTCTTAGTTCTTGTTCTACATAACTTTATTCAAAACTGGGAGAAAAAGAACACATTTTATGTAATTTTTCACTAAAATCCACAGATCAAGTGTTTTTTATCTAGGGAGAAGATGGCAAAGATATTAGTGTCAAGGAAAAACATATCACATGTTGACACTGACACTTTGATTATACTTAAAGTTAACTAGAACTTAAATACATTTAAGTTAATATATAAACCATACAAATATTATAAATCTATTGTATAAATATACTTATATGATGTAAGTTAAAGCACCCTATTTTATCATTAATATTACAACTCTAAGTGGGTAGCAAGGTTGTTCTACTGCACTGTAAAATGTTTTTATTTAGAGAAGACTTGAGAGGAAATTCTAAGGAAATGTTGATATTTATCACAAATGAGTGAGAATCCCACAAAATATTACTCTTTTTCTAAGTCATAGAAATCTTATTTTGTGGGGTTATTCATAACTAAATGTGCCTGTATTTTGAGATGTTCAGCAAGATACAAGCCTAACTTGTCTATATGCACATAAACAGAATTAATCCCAACCATAGAGCGTTCCATAGCTGTATGAGAGGATGCCAGACTTACTTATTCTTCTGTTTCAATGCTTTCTATGAAAATAGATTTAAAAATCCTGAAGCTTAGAATGAAATTTGAGTTTGGCCATAGCCAATTCCATATTCAGAAACTTTGTTCTTCAGGGTAAACCCATACTTCTCTCCAAAAATCGGTGTGCTCCACCTACTATATCTTAGGCTGAAATTGCTTTTCACTATTGAAGACTTACAAGACTTACTCTGGTGGAAAGTTATGACACAGCAATAATTTAAACAACCTGTAGTGTTAGGGCTCTTTGCTTGAAAAGATAGTCTCACCAGTTTCTGTTATGATAATTTTAGTGTCACTGCCTTCCTTTTTAGACTAGAAGAACTGGAAAAGATGAAATAATAAAGGTAAGTGTCAGTGTTCTGGGCCCGTAAGTTACTCTGCTGGGCAGACGGCTGCAGGCAGTGCTGCCGGACTCTTCCCCGCCTTCTGATTTCCTAAGAACAAAGGGTGGCTGGAATTCCTGTTTCCATGTAAGTGCTATAAAGAAGCAAAGTGAAGGTTGAGTTTGTGCAGTTCAATGGGTGGCCATGTGGCCCACACCCACTCGTGAGGCTGTAGTGCCAAGAAACATTCAGCTGATTCCAGTTACTGCTATCAAGGAATCAGAGTTAATAGACACGTGAAATTACAAACATCTAACCTTAAGCATCCCACTGTGTAATGCACAGGGCTCTGAATGAATATAAACAACACTCACATGCCTGAAGCTATCCATTTTGCTGGGTGTTTTGTCCTATTTATTGGTTACAGTTAAGTGGTAGCAATAGGCAAAAGACAGAAATGGGTAATAGTTGATTAGTTATAAACTGCAGAACACATAATGCAGTAATAACGAGTAAATAATGCTAGAAGATGACTTCTAACCTGTTATTTAGACTGTGCCATCTAAAGGTGCCTTGTTTCATTGTCAGTCTCCTTAACCCAGACAGCTTCCAAAGTACTGTCAGCATTCTGCCATCTGTAGTTTCTGGTAGTGTCCAGGCCTGTCAGGTCAAGCTTCCCTTCTTGCTGAAGCCGGTGACTGGCTCCCATGTGTGCTGTAAAGACAATTTTTGGTTGTGTGTGTATCAACTGAAGGACTGGCTTAAACAGCACCTATGCAATTCCTGAAGGTGTTATCATCAAGACTCCTACTGGCTGGTTTGTAGGTAATAACTTCATGGCAGAAATTGTCTGTAATTACAGAAGAGGGAAGAGCTTCTTGCTGCTTGCCGAAGCTCCTTCAAAATGCTCCCATCATAAACTTAATACAGATATTTGTTCCAAAACAAAGCTTAATTTGAACCCCACGGTAAAGAAACTGAAGCCATGTGTAGCAGTGCCACCTAGTGTAGTCTGCCAATCCTTGGTTTTCAGGGTTAACAGATTTTACTCCTGTTGTGTCTTGAGTCTATCGATAATGGTCCAGAAAACAAGCATCTGTATTGCAAAAAGGGTTTTAAAGGTGGTTCTCCTGAAATCCAGGCCAGAACATCTCCTTCCATAAAACTCTCTCTTAAATGTCTTTCTGCTTTGTTTCATTCTTCTCTGCATAACCAATGACAAAATACTTTGAAGTAATCTGTATGCAAGAGGCTATTTCCTTGTTGTCCAGTTTAGCTTTTAAAATGAAGCATATAGGTAGGATGAAGCCATGGTCTGACACTAAATACCAGCTTGATTTTGCTGACGTTTATTGAGGATCAGTAATACTTTGTCAGATTACTTGTGGAATAAAGTACCACGTACTGTGGCCCAAGTTGGTAGAATTTTCATGCCAATCTACATAAAAGTCAGTTTGGGAAGTAGTGGAGTAGAAATAAGGATTAAATTATAGGCTTCAAAGAGTAAATGGTTTGTCCTCTGAGAATTCTGAAAAGAAATGGGTTTAAACTTGCTGTGGTTCTTAGCACATTGTTGTAATTTATAACTCAGCCTAACAGCTGTTCTTGCTGTTAACCTTTGGCTCCTCAATGACTACAGATATCCTCCACAAGTCTGAACCTTGTTATGACAAATCAAGCCATTGAGTGGAGTTTTTATTTTTGCTGCAATGCCTCTACCAATTAACTAATGAAATCTAGATGAGTTTATCTGGATCTTCACTAGTTTTAAGGAAACAGGTTTACTTCTCTTTACTTTTCTAACCTCGAGGAAGTGCATCACTGCAGCTGGACCTGCTGGGATTTGCTTGCTTTTTCTGGATTCCCAAAGGAAACACTCTCAGCCAAAGTTAGAAATTGCAGGAGGACAAAAGGTATGACTGATGGACTGGCACAGGATTTGCATTGTTTGGCATTCTGACTTAGCTACTGAAACTTTTCCAGTGTAGAATTGTTTACCTAGTGCTGATTTGTTAGAGACAGGCACTTGTGAGGCCCACCCGTGGACCATGGAAGGTCCTGTCTTGAGATCAGGTGTGCAGATACACACTCTTTCCATCTGCTGATCCCAGCCATGCATGGGGAGAGCTCTGCCAACAGGATATTTGAAGGAAAGATTGATAAGAAAGGCTATGAAGGTTATAGATCTACCGTTACCCCAAATCTCCTGAGTGAATAACTTACAAGATATTGATCCTCAGAATACTGGAATGTCCTGCAGGACAAACTGTTCAAAGATATGTCAAGATGCTATAGCCCTTGAGTTCTTCCTTCGAAGGCAAAATTTTGTACAACACAGCATTGGTTACAGCCTGCTTACTTCATCTTCACTATGCTTACATCAGGAATGGTGGCCCTGGCACTAGAGTAATAGTAATTCATTTCATCTTTTCCTCCAGAAAACTCAACTGTGGACCTGAAAATTTAGGCCCCCACTAAATTGCCTTTACACTTTATAGGCAATTATACAAACTTTCAGTCTTGCATGTACCTCAGTATGATTTTTTTGACCTAATTTGGGGCTTCTTTCTGTACCATTTTGATTAGGAGGATCTTGCATGCAGAAGCTCCTGAGCTGCATCCCCCCAAAGGGGATTATTGTTTAAGTTATTATCAGTGGAGAGAATAATCAGCGCTTCTGATTGACATCAGTATTTCAATCAACTTGCATCCTATAGAACGACTTCTTAAAACTAGTAGTTCCAGTTCAGTCCAGCAATGTAGGCAGTTCTGGAAGCCTTGAAGTGGGAGGGCATCCAGGTAGCCTCAAGTTTGTGAGCCTAATCTATATTCTAAAAGTACATGACGTACTAAGATATGGGGAAGGGAGACCTGTGCTGTTGGTAAATGTGAATGTATTTGTTCTCATTCTGTGATTGTGATCAGTAACCTAGTGGGAAGTGGTGGTTTATACAGAAAAGCAGGTGACCTAGTTCTTCCTATCCTTCTGTTAGTATGCTTCTGTGATGTGAGTTTTATTACCAACTAATACGGAAATGTTTGAGGGGACTAATTTAAATGTTGGTGTTGCATCACGTTTTTTTCCTGAGTTATGCAATAAAACGTTTTGGAAGTACAGCGGAGGTGGAGATGCTAATGGCAATGTCTTCCCACCGCTGCTGTAGCCAACCTGGCTTGTTTTAGTAGCACAGTCTCAATTAGGTCCTTCTGCAGACCCCTTCAGGGCAGTCTTCTGCCACAGTCAGCAAAGCCAGTTGGCTTTGGAAGGCAATTGGGTTTCAAGCAATCTCATGGCTTTGCTTTTATTCCAAAGAGGCAACCACATCAAATAGTAAATGTATTCAGGTGGTTCTTCTAGATCTAGGGCTGACTTATGGATGCCAGACTGACGTATGCAGTAAGCAGGAGTTGTGATTTGGCCCAAAGACAATCAAAATACACAGCAAGTGCTGCCTCCCAGAAGAGTCTGAGATCATGACTGGCAGATACTCTATCTCACACTGGCCTTGCATTGCCAATGGCAGGACTCTAAGAGTTGTGAGGTGACGCTGTACAGAGGGCTAAGGTGGAGCATGGTGGTGTATAACTAGAATATTTTTATTTTGCAATAATAAAAGATTTTCCATGGAACCTACCAGGAATCTTACTTGAAAAGTTACCAACTTGCTGGGAATTTCTGAAAGCTAGAAAAATGTGCCTGCTCCCTTCCAGATGAGTGTTTTGCTCTGTCCATTTAAATCCTGCTGGTGGTGTTCCCTCCTGTTCTGCTTTTCAAGTGAAAGCAAAATACCGATGTAATCTGCTCAGCAGTTGCCAAGCTTGATTATTTTTGAAGGCTTTACAGGGAAAATTTAGATGTTGTATAGACATGAAGGTGAAATGTGGCTGTGGTAGAGCTGAATCAGAGCAGAGCTCAATCTTTAAGGCAGTGACAGGCTTTAAACAGGGAACCTGTGTGGAGCTTTAACTCCTGCCACATGCAGCAAGAATAGCAGTGTTTCAAAATAGGCAGTGCTTTTCAAAGTAACGGTTGCTTTCTGACTACAATTAAGGCAAAATTATGCAGAAAATGAATTGTCGATGCCTGCTTAACAGCTGTGCTTGAGTATTTCACAAGCAGATTAGAAGTCTGACTTGTAAGATATGTCCCCTCATGGTCCTCTGCATGAAGTTCAACACTTAGCAGTTAATTTCCAGGAAGCAGAATAAATGAATGATCTTCTGAGGCTACACTCACGTATTGATTTTTACAGGGGCTTCCCTGGAAGGAAATTGCTTCCCAGTCAAAACCAAATCAGCCACATTTGCCTTAAGGATGGTGTGAACTCTTCTGGATTTCAGTGATGATGGAGCAGGTGGTGATTAGTGGTGTTCAGTCCATGCCATATTTTATTGTATCATAGCATAAAATCTCAAAACATCTCTGGATTAATAAAAAGGAGAGAACATCCCATATACTTGATAAAGAAGCTACGTTTTTGTACCAGATGAGGCTGGAAAATATCTGAAGCTGAAGATCACATTTTGCTTTCATGCTTATAAGCAAAACACAAGCAATTGGAAAACTAGACTACTGTATATAGCAAAAGACAAATATTTTCTGCCTATTTGCAGCAGAAGTGGGCATAAACAAAAGGAGACAGTGCCCATACCTAGAATGCATCTCTTTCCTGTGACCAGCCTTGTTTTTTCCTCTGGCTGATGACTTGATAAGAAATGGTTATAATAAGATTTCAAGCTGACTTCATGGGTTGCAGTAGCTCCCTCTGTACTTGGCTGATCTATTGACCTATGACCTGAACAATCTGATTAAACTTTTCACAGTGAGCCTAGGTATGGCAGTGATATTAGGACTGGACAGACTTATCTGAATATTGCCTTGGGCATTGATATTGTGTAGGCACAAAAATGAGAATTAGGCGAAGATGGATAAGTCCTCCCTCTGAGCAGGCATGACTTGCTTTCTATGATACCTGAGTCAGCTTTAAACTGCCTGACTTGGGTACAACTGTGCTTTGCTTTTATTTTACTTTCTGGCATTAGCATATCCTTAGTCACAGCATCTTGCTTTGAGATGCTACCATGCATTCCAATTGAGTATAATTTAACATTTAGATTTTTAGCTAAACTTAACATCCCCGGAGGCTTGAATTTGAACACTTTTTAATTAAAGAATTATGATGGCAGGCAAACAGTATTTTTCCCAGGCTGTCTGCTGCTGATGCAAAGTGGCACACACTGCTTCTACTTAGCATAGGGTAATGCCCTTCCAGAGGGGTTGCACGTTTCAGTGGCAGAGTCTGCATGGAGCTCCTTGATCATTAGTCATCTGTGTAATGGGAACTATTTGAAGTCTTGGCTGCAAGTCTAAGGAACTACTAATTAAAAAAAAAAAAAAAAGAAAAACACCCTCACACAAAAACTAGGATACAACATTAAGTTAAAGGACCAATCCCTATTCACGTTAGGAGCTTAGGTGGCTGTATATAATGGTTGTGGCTATGATGGCGTTACCTTTATTGATATAGTAGGCAGGGTGGAAGTATTTTTGACCACTTTGTTGTGAATGGGTAACATATAACTGCATCTCCACTTTCGTTAGTCAAGCACAGCTGTGTTTATTCTGAGTACAGAAGTCAACACACTTCAGAGTCCTGGAAGACATTCAAGGCTTTGCATTCTGTACAAAAAGTGTTTCAAATGAAATCTGTTTATTAAAAACAGCCTATCCCAGTTCCCTCTACAGAAAGTCAACAGCTGAGAGTCATGAAAGCCAAGCTGATGATAGTATGGGGGGAAAGAGGGAGAATCGTGAATAGCAAAAATGCATATGCAGGGTCATCTCACATGATCTCACTGAGATCCTTCAGTGAATAAAGCATTGGGTTCAATGTGGAGCCTTACTCATTAAGAAATGTAGGTGCTCGGTCTCTGTGGAGGTGTTAGCTTGCTTGCTGGAAGATGGGTAAACGGAGCCCTGTCACTGCTCAGAAGAGAAAGGATGGGAGGTAACTTCCCACTGTCCGTTCTGATATTTTAACCACAAGGACATCCCCTTGTCAGTAGAAATTCTACTGAAAAAAGTGTAGCTTTGTCAAAATGTGCACAAGATATAGAGTGAAAGGAGAAAAAAGTTAACAGAATGTACACAATCATGAGCATTGAGCTTGTTACATGTCTTAACAGTGTGCTTAGGCTACAGAGGTGAGTAAAAGCAGTTGAGTCCAAGACCCATGGCCAGTCCCAAGTTGCAACAGTTCCCTTTATACCTTCAGTCATTAGTTTATTTGCCTCTCCTCTTATAAGAGAAACTTCCCATTGTCGTGGGAAGTTCATATTAATTTTCATGAAAAAATAATAGGATTTGGACTCATACCTTCTACTGCAGTGCCAGAGAGCCCTGAATGTAATTTGGTTAGCATTCACAGGAAATGTGAGCAAGTGCAATGATGAAGTATGCATAAGCACTAATAATGAAGACAGATTCTCCTGTCTTTGCTTTATTACTATCTTAGATCATTAAAAACACTGGCATATTTGGGGGGATAAAAGTAGTAATATTTATGCATCTGTCAGAAGCCTACCTACAAGTGAAGTTATCCACATTTTAAAAAAAAAAAAAAAAAAAAAAGGCAAACTAACTTAGAAATGTTATGAGACTTCCCTAGATCACAAATAGGACATGTGTTTGGATTAATTTTCATTATCAACAATAAAGGTAACTAATCTAGTAGAGTGCTTTCCTGTGCTAGTGAATGCCTTCACTTCTCTACAAGTTATAGAAAAAGAAAAGTGACAGGAAGATCTTCTCAATGTTAGATCTGCAATAGACTAGAGCAGAGAATTAACTTAAGGAGTTTTTATCCTTTTGCTTTGCAATGCTTCTGGACAATGTGACTAGGTAAGCATGGCAATTTTCATAACTCTTCTGTTCTTCTTCCCTTCTAAACTTACTAGTTAGTGAAGTTCCTCTAATGGGTTCTCCTGAAACTCTACAGATCTTTAAAATGTAAGCAGTTGACATCTTTTAAGACAACAGAATGCAAAAATAAAATATTTCTGTCATGCGTACTTAAGGAAGTAACTTTGAGGTTTTGGACTTGGATTTTTGTTTCTGCTTATTGTTGTAAATTGACCAGCCAGTGCACAGTTCAAGTTCATTATGCTGATGTATGGGATGTGTTGAGAAACTCTGGATATTGTTTTTGAAACTGGGGCCTAAGCACTTCCCAAATTTCATCATTGCTTCCCAGGAGAGAGCAGTGCTAAGAACTATACAGAAGATTACTGGTAGCCTTTTGTTCAACCTGAATGCATTCAGTCTCCAACAGCACTGATTCTGCCTTGATCTTAATGCATATTTCTATTGCTTTATGGCAGTGTCGTGACCTGTGCTTATCATTCTGAAAGCTCTGTCTAGGCCAATTAAAATCATTACTATATTTTAGTAAGTTAACATGAAACCAATGTTCAATGTTCAAATGTTCTAGGAGATGGAAGGAAATAGAAGATAAATTTGCAGCAACTAATCTCCGTTGCACGGCTGCCTTGAAAATCGAGTGAGATTTTTTGAAAGAGGTGATGTAATTTGGAAGATGGGAGGTCAGTGCTGGGAAGGGGAAGAGGTAGGGGTACTTATTTTTGCTTTACTTGTATCTTAAAAGAATTAAGCCCTTTGCTGATCAAAAGAAGCAGATGGCTGGTGTTAAGGTGTTTTGTTTTTTTCTTTGCAGTTCATTGTTAATCAGGGCTATATTTGAAAAAAGCTTTGCATGTGTTGGGAAAGAAAATGTTGGCACTTCAGTACAACCATATATTTACGGTCTTGGTTCCTTTTGCATCTTTATAAACCTGTGTGATGGGCCTGAGCACTAAAGCCTCAAGATAAATGGTTGGTTACATTCCACCTCTGTGTGGGTGTGGGGGGCCCTTGACTGCCAAAGAAAGCATCTAGGACTCAGCAATGGTGGTTAGCAGGGGATCACTGGTAGAACAGAGATGGTGCCAATTAGATTCATGCACTCAAGATTGTTTTGCAATCAAGTCATTGCCTGAGCCTTCTGACTTAGGCTGAGAGACTTTGGCTCGACTTTCTGAAAAAATCAGAAGCTGAGAATGTCCCTATTGACCTGCAAAGCCCCAGGAAGACTTTGCTTAAAGACACAGGCATTTGAAAATGTGCCAGCTAACGAATTGAAAGACCATCTGGAATGGAGACAGGGAGCCTACTGTATGTGTGCTCCTATCCAGCAGTCTTGTTACCAGCTGCAGGAGGGTTTCTGACATGTCCTGCCTGCTTTACAGCCTAATGAAAGAAGTTTGCTTTTTAACAAATACCTCCTTTTTTATAATGCTTGCCCATCTCCGATTTTCTCTACATAAAGAAGATGGAAACTTCTAATGTTTCCTGGGGAAAGGTCACTAAGAGTGCAACAATTACTACCAAAGCATTTAAAAGTTTGAACTTATATTAAAATTTTCTTCTTTATATAAAACTATTTTCTTCAGTACAAAAAAAGCTGTGATAGAACTAAGTTTAAAATAAATCCAGTTGCTCACAGTAATTACCCAGAACAGGTTATTGCCAGTACAAATGCAAAGACTAGGATCTATGGAAACATCTTAACATATGTTACTTCTGTCACCCAGAAAGACCATGTTCTTCTCCCTCTACTCCACTCCATGCTTTCTGCTATACAAAATGAATTTTAACTTTGACATACTGCTTCCAGATTTCATTTTTGCTTTTAAATACTTAGTTCAATTAAAAATGCATTTTTAACACAGCACTTAAATTCAGCAGCTGAAAGGAATGGGTTCTGTTTTCATTACTTTCATTAGCATCGTAGAGTTAATTTTCATTTTTGTATTTCTTTGCTTACCTTTCAGATTTTTTTTTACTTTAAGTAGAATTTTACCATTTGATTAAATATACTACCTTGATTCCGTTAGTATACAGCAACTTCTTCCAGTTGGTGTATTCTTTAATGAGGTATATTCTTTAATGAACTTGCTAAAGTGACAGTTTTAGTGCCTCTGTCAGATTCCTTTGACACTGTCTCTATGTTGCTGCTGTTGAACAGGGGAAAAAAAAAATCAGGCAGCGGTTTGGATACTGAGGTCTTCAGAGAATACCAAATGGAGGACATACAGTAGTTGGCTTCTGCCACCTGTTCCTAATTGGACAGCGGAAAAAAGGTCCAAGAGCAACTGAAATGAGAACACAATAAAACCTTAAATAAATCACTGTAGGCTCGGTACCTAAATGGACATCTGAACTGCAATTTTAAAAATGTAATGTTTTAAACAGAACTGTATCAATCACTGTCCCTTTGTGATGTGATTACATTGTCAAAATAAATGAAATGTTTGTAACCTGCATGCTATAAAGGAAAATTCAACCAATTGCCAGTGAAAACAAATTGCAGTGCAGTGAGATAGAACCCCTAAACTCATACTCCCTCTCAAGATTAATTAGTTGCTGTCAAAAACATCAGAACAGTGTGCATAGGCTCATTTAGGTCTCCAGGGCACAAGGGAAGATTAATGGCCTATATTAAATGTAATAACTTTCATTGGCTGAATAAGAAAAAATGCTCTTTTCTTTATCAGAGCTGTGACCCACCTTCTTCCATGGGCTCTTGGGCAACTTCCTCCATCAGTCCTGTTCCACCTCCACTGAGGAAATAAGTTTCATTACTGTCTCTTTTCTAGTACGTGGCTGTAGCAGACAGTTCTCATATTACCACCAGCATCTAGATTCCATTTTCCCAATGCTGTTCTTAAAAGCTAGCCAGTTATGTGTCTGATGCTTTTGGACTATCAAAGGCAGAAGCTGCCGTGTACCAACAAGAACCCAGTGAATTTCTTTGTATCTTTCTAACATATTTTTAAATGGCTATGAGATCAGCATGTTCAATTATTTCTTATTCTTCCTGCCTCCTTGCCAGGTTCATTCTGTATAAAACTACTGTATTGAGTCCGTTCATGCAGATACTTCACTAAGTGTATAGAAATATTGCAAAGATTTCTGGTTGATGTTCTCCTTTATTAGTGAACTAATAAATAGCTTTAGATGTACTCTTCTGCTGAGTGATAGAACTACATACCAGTGATGTGTTCTCCTACCATCTTTGTTTCTATACAGGAAAAAAAGGTTGATTATTAAATAAAAATGCTACGAAACCTTTGTCAGATTTTGTTTTCCATGAACAGAGGCCTCCTCAAGGAATGCTTACCTTACTACTGTCTTGGCTCCCTTGAACACAAATCCATACCAGGTCCAAGACACGAGTGATAACCTTCCACAGGATTAGTACAAGTGCCTAAATGCTCAGAGCTTCAACAATGGCTGCACTCTGCTGGAACCAAGAAACTGCCGGGTGAAACTATGGCAGGGCTTAGATGGAAGGGAAGTGACTTTGTCAAGAACAGACTCAGCCTATGAATAAGGAAAAGTAACTGGTTGTATAGCTTTTGATGACAAATCAAAATTTATTTCTGGTACTTCCAAATACAAGCTCTTTTGCAGGTGCTTAATAAGCACAGCAAAACTGTTCCCAGCATCTAAGCTGATGGTGAGTCTGTAGGTGAATGGAACATAATGGCTTAACTCTTATTCATTTAATACAGGGTGTAATGTGAAGAATATTTTTGTAAGGAATAATACACTGAAATGTTATGGCTGTGTATGTTGCTTTGTTTAATTCTATATGGCTTTATCTGCTTTAATTTGTTCCTATTGTTCTTTACCTAGCTGCTGTTATCTTTGTTCACTAAAACAGTCCCTTGTTATGCAAATAGGAGCAAGGGCTTTTAGCTGAATGGAAAAAAAGATGGGTGTACAAAATATTCCCCAAAAGCCATAAATGTTTAATGAAAGGAAGATGAGGCTCATCTAGAGTTGTTACAGAACCAAACTATCACAGCATTAAAAATGCGTAGCTGTATATGGTCTACAAAGGCAGCACCTGAAGTTTGTAGGGAGTTGTCTAATGGTCTTGAAGTAGATGTAGAGATGCAATGTGTGCATGAAGACAAATGGAATAAGGCAGGATGGCTGAAGTGATCTTTTGATTTGCTGTTAGCGGGATAGTTCTTTGACAAAGAAAATCACTCAATTGAATGGAGCACATCGATTTATTGAAATCAGAGATGTGGGTGGAAGGTCGCTCTCCAGATCATTTGGTCCAACCACTTCTGTGAAGCAGGGCTGTTGTTATCATTAGATCAGATCAGCTGTAGCTGTGTCTAGCGGAGTCCTGAAGGCCTGTGAAGGTGGAGATAGTAGTTAGGTGTGATGCTAGGTTGCTCCTCTGTGGGGAGAGGAGGAACGGTGTCCCTGCTTGAGCAGGTGGAGGTCACCTGGTCCACCCAGAGGTCCCTTCCAATCTCAGCCATTCTGGGGTTTTAGGATGAGGGAAAGGGAAACACGCCTTAATTGAAGGTTCCTTCCCATAAATGCTGGGGAGTGAATGCAATTTTGCAACCAGGTCTATCATCTGTATGATTAGTATTGCACAGTGACCTCTCTGAAGATATAACAATTAAAATGTGTTATGGAGTAGGTATACTGGTGTTGCTTAAGCAGTGTGACTTATAAGATGCTACGTGAGCCTTGAAGAATTTTATCCCCCCTTAAGATTGTTTAAACTAAAAGAAAGTGAAGAGACTAACTGTAAAGCCAGAAAATCACCCCAGCAGGGAAGCTGGGAACACAACAGGGAAGAAATGGCATGAAGTGAAGAGAGTGGTAGTTTCAGGTCTGAGCAACTTCAGGGAACAACTCTAGTTCTATGATAATATGAGGTTATTTCTGAAGGTCAAAACTCAGGATTCTGTACAACTCTGTTAAATCTCCTCTATCTTCTCCTGAGATGTGACTCAGAAAAGTCTTCAGACAGCTGGGAGAACTGAGCTGTTTCAAGTGTGTTCTGTCTTTGTTTTGCTTTTGATAACTTTTTTCCTACTTTGTAATCAAGAATGTAATATTCTGTTTTGCTAGACTTGTTTGCTTTTTTGAATGTCTAGCATTAATGATAGCCTCACACAACTGTGCCAAAAATAAACCATATTGTCTCTTTCCCAAAATAGCTGTATTTATTGTAGTGGAGCAGAGAACTTGAAACCCAGAAAAAGTTCAAGAAGCTAATTTGTGGATAGTTTCCCTCCAAGCTGCTGAGGTTGGTTTAACAGCTAATATAACCATGTTTTGAACAGGAGAAAGGAATAGCACCTAGTAAATGTGTTCTCTGACAAGGACAAGGCAGAATACAATTCCTCTGACTGCCACTTCATGTATTTCATACAGTCCAATTTCTGCTATGTTCTGTAAACCCCAGGAGTGGTAAGGGAGGGGGAGAAAGGAAGTAGCTGTTTATTTTTGATTTCCAAAGATTTTTCCACGTTTCCACAGGTGGTGTGATACCTTTGATCTTCTAAAACATTGTAGGCAGATGAACTTCACCCATTTTAAACTTCATAAAGGAGAGTTGTCAGGAAAAGACTTCTTGGAAGGTCTGAAAGAGTAAGGTAATAGATGATCAAATCATTGAGTGAACTAGCACAGGAAATAATCCTGTTCTTCCATGAAAACTCTATGTACTTATGTACGAGTGTTTCTAACACCATATGGTATGTTTTCATGCAATGTCTATTGATGATACCTCAAGGCAATATTAAACAGGAGTAGTCTGATGAGTGGTAAAGAGGATGGTTAGGGAGGGTTGTTTGCATCTTCCCTCTCTTCCCTTATCCATTCTTATTAAGCTTTTTTTTGCTTGTCCTCTAATTTCAAGGCATGTCTAAGTGGATAAAATATGTTGTGGGGAGTAAGCAAACAACACATTGTTCATTGCCTGCAGTTGTGCATTTAATGGTGTTTTTCATATCAGCCGAGGCACCCAGTTTCATTTTTTTCCTCTCATTAGACTGAATGTATATTTTTCACAATTAAACATAGTCTGCAGGAATGCAAATCTGTATTTTGGGGCTGTGGGAGGGATATCTGGAACCTAGTGTTGGATATCTGGAACTTAGTGTTGTGGTTTATTTCTGAGACCCAACCCTTCCATAACCAGAGATGATTGTGGAGAATGTATCCACAGTTATAGAAAACTATCTGGATAGGATTTTATATCTTTTCCTGCAAGCAAACCTGTTATTAAATGTGACAAGCTTCTCAGTCTAGAAGAAAAGTCCACTACCTACAGGTTGAAATCCTCAAAATGGCAACGTTAAAAAAAAAAACTCAGTAATTTTATTTTTTGTGCCGTATTTCTACGGCCATAGTTACAAGAGAGATTTCCCCTTTAGATGTCTGTGAATATCCCAGTTCGAGGCTTGTGTGAGTTTTCCATTAATACCAGTTGTCACTGCAGTTGCTCTGCCAACAACACAACTACAGGAAGTAGCATTCAGGAGGATCCAAAGGGTGACGTTTGGATTGTGGAAGCATTAGATTATAGGATTTGTCAATAAAAGAAGTAGGTCTGTCATCATAGCCTGTCAGTACAGACTATGGGAGAAGCTTTATTTGTTTATCTAATGCATACACATAGTTGTACCATTGGCAATGCTATCCAGAGGCTAAATTTGACTTGAGGCTCTTCCACTGGAAAAATAAAAGATCTAGGAAGCTGATTTGCTTGATACCATGCCTAAGTGATGTGCTGCTAGGATTTGCATACAAGCATAGCGGTAATATGCTGATGGAGATTCCTTTGCCTGAAACCTTCTACTGGTATGTACTTACAGCCTCCTCATGTTTTTGGCACACCCTGAAAATTCCTGCACACTTGTTATGTTTCTCATCTAACTGTTGCATATCAAGCAAGAGTCACCTTGCAAGTAGCTTTTCTTAAAGGGAATATGGATAACAGTGAGTTTACCTGCAATGGACTCCCAGGAAAAAAGTAAACTCAGGAAGGAGAAAACTGTCCCTAGAGGAAAAGTAATTTGATACACTGAGATGTGTGAGGCTTGAGATGCAGAAGATGTGAATAGACCCCAAATAGCGTGAGGGTATGAATTGGTGGTATGGTTGGTGTATAAGAACTGTTTTGTTAATACAACCTAGGGAGCATCTACAATAATGCTTTGTTGTACTGGATATCTCACTTTAGGGCCGTATGTAATAGCAAAGGAAATTCCACTTAAAATATATCTAGATCCAGTCTCGCTGCTGCCTCTCCAGGACGATGACACCTAGGGAGCACGGATATCCACTACCCCTTGGCAGAGAGACAACACTCCCCTCCAGGAGAGGGGTCAGTGCTACAGGCAAATGCAGACTGTGCCCTGTTTAGCAACTGTCTAGCTTGACCTGGCTGCTGAGGCAGGAGCTCAGACCTGACAGGTCTGTAACCAAGCTCCCTACTGAAGCACAAACCTGTTATTAGGCAGCACTCTGGATCTTACCTGCAAGCATGACCTAGCAGCAGTCCTGTGGGCAGAGCTGGAGGGGAAGCAGAGGACATCAAATGCCCTGACCCTGTGGAAAGCTGCCAGGTTCTCACTGCTAACCCGTGAGTCACAGCTGGATATTGTCCTCAGGCTGACGAGCAACCCCAAGTAGAGTATGAATTTAAGGGCAAGGACTGTTAATTCATTTTTCCTCTCTGTAATGCTCTGCGTGGTTGGGCTTTCCTTTTTTTTTTTTTACTTCCAGTTTTATTGATGTACATGAAATATTTCTTCTCTCTGCTTTCCACCTCATGAATTAAGCCCCACCTTTTTAATAAAATATATATCAAGTTTTCAATGAAGAAGACACCTTAGTAACAGGTAACAGGAAGAACGCTTCTTTCTCAAATAAATAAATATCCTTCTAGGAGCCTTTTCTCAGTGTAGAACAAGATCCAAGATAGTGGAAAGTATGAAAAGAAAAACACTTAAATTAACCCATTTAGTGCTTATTTCAGTGTATCTGTCTTTTAAAATTATATATATATATATGTCAATAGGGATTAATGTTTGATAAAAAGCTAATAGCATGCACAAGGTAACAGGCATAAACTTGAATCTTCTAACCTCAAGATTCTAAGTGAGAGTCTGATTTATTTTTTCTTTGGAACCTTAGCCATTAGTACCTGCAGCTTTGCAAGTTAATGTCAGTGGAGTCGGAAACAGCTCTGGACCCACAAAGGCAAAAAATATAAATAAATAAATAAATAAATTGGACAAAGTGAACCAGGAAAGGGGGAGAGAGGCTTCAGCTCTTTGAGCTGCATTAACTGCTGCAAGGTGCAAGTCTCTTTGATCCTTAATTAAAATAACACAAGTAATAATTAGAGTTAGATATGTAGCTTTTGTGAAGGAATGCAAACATAGAAAACCTAAGTAGAATGGATGTTTGGGGTTGTTTTGCTTCAGATGAATGCAGACAAAAATGAAAAAGTCTTAAACACCAAAATCTGGTTTAATTTTTTCCATTTACTTGGTCTAGCAGTAGACTGGTAACGTTTTGACTTGTGAAGCTATGATCTCTACTATAAACTGCCTAGTCCTGCTAGTACTTGCTTGTTATCTTCTAAATCAGTCACTTTTGTGCTAGGAAGATTCTCATACATTTTATAGACGGAATCGCTTCAAGTAAAATGTGAGCTGCAAAGAGAAAGGAGGTCAGAATTCTCCTGGGGTGTCAAATGTATGTAGAGGCCAAATGGTCAGCATGCAATCTGGTCGTGTCACTTCAGGACATTCAGTATCTTAAAACTGAGAGAAGAGAACTCAGCTTTCCTTTCTTGTTGTAAAAGTCTGGACATAATCGACCTGAATGCAGCAGGTGCATTGTTAGAGTTAGTGTTATGGCTGCACTTTCCACTAACTGAGCAGATTGTGTTCGTTCTCTAGTGTTCTCGTGGTAGCTGTGAAACAACATCAATTCTGAATTTTCTGGTACTTGACCAAAATACTGGCATCCAGTTTAAATTTCCGCCGAACCTTAAGCACAGTCACCTCCCAACATTTTTTTAATGCAGTGGCATTCATTGTTTTGCATTAAATGGACCTTATGTTAAGCTCATGCTTATTCTTCTGTTCATGCTTCTCTGCATTAATTCCTAACAGTTTGGGAGTCAGTTTTCTGATGGGTTTTCTTGGCAGAGAGCTCTCTATTCCCAAAGTCTGAGTTGGAATAAGTGGCTGAAATAACTTGAAAATTCTCAATGAAGCACACATCATATGATGCTTCATGAGAGAAGTGGGATGCTGTAATACTTTTTTTTAAAAGTATGTAATAAAGAACAAGTGAGGACTGGCAGATGTAATACTTCATTGTATGCTAGCTCAGTCTGAATCTTTTAAATGTTGTTTTTATTCTACTGAAAGAGGATTTTTTTTAAATGTCTGGGGTTTGTTTCTTCTTGCCCAGCCAAAAGATGACAAGCAGCCCTTGGAATTTCTCTAATTTCTCACTAAAGTTTTGTCCAGTTCACTTATCCTGGAAAAGGATCCAAATCTCCCTGTGTAAAAGTAATCTAGTAGCATAGGTTTTGTCCATTTCAAGTTAGGCTCTAATAATTGAATGCAAAGATAGGAAGGTAAAGCATATATCAAGTAGAAGGAAATCAAAAGAAGGAAAGCAAAATAATATGGCAGAGAACCTACTGCACTCTTCTGCATGTAAACCAGATCGCTGGAGAGGCAGTGAGTCTTCTCCCTGGTGTGTGACAGTCAAGTAGAAACTTCTATGTAATAATAGCGTGTTGTTAGAATGGTAACTCGCTCAGTCTCAAATATCTGCTGTCTCTAGGAGGAGAAGAGTAGTCATCCATTCAGGAAAAGGAAATGTAATTGGGTTTGTGTTTAGCTATTGGTAGCTGTTAGCACCAGGGTTATCCTCAAGGTCTGATAGCTCTGCAAAAGGAGTTCAGTGGAATGGTGAAAATGGAATTGCAGCTGGAAAGTGTATGTGGCAAGACAGTGAGGGCTGCCAAGCACTACGCAATATCATTAGCATGGCAGCTTCCACAGATCTGCGCTGCATTCTCAAATACGTCCTTCAAAACAAATTTTAGCCCTCATTATAACTCATTATAAATCTGAAGTAGAAATGTGAACAAATGAAAGCTTTTCTTTTGCTTTCCAGCTGGAAGTATCATCCCAGAAACTTAGTGGCGCATGCTATCCAGAAGACTTTGTACTCTTTAGCAGCATGAAGCTCTTTCCTTTTGATGAAGAATGCTGTGTGGGGTATGGTTGAGCTACATGAGATTTCAAGACATGTGAAATCTTAAAGGCAGAAATGAAGGCCTTGAATATGCACTTTGATAGCATTAAAAGCGTGAAACCATTTGCGCATAATACTATTCTTCCCTCGTCCTTCTTTTCCCAGTTTTGAATTGCAAGACAGCCAAGAAAGCACTCCCAAGAGCTCTCCACAAAGTCTGAATCATTCACAAACCTGTTTTAACTTCTTTAACAGATTTAAAATAACTTCTGAGACTATGCATGTGCCAATGAACACATTGCAGTTGTTCATGCAATGTGTTTTTAAAACAAAACAAAACAGGTTATCTTTTTTTAACTTTGCATGTACATCCTACGTATTTCAGGAAGAAAGATCAAGAAAGCAGTACCGTGGTGGTTTTATATGGGAAATGGCATTAGAATACTAGTATTTAGCTTCCTGCAGCGGTAAATACTAAGAGAACTGTAAACAGAAAATGGGGAGTTTATTATAGACAGGATACTAATTAGACACTCCATACTGGTTTAAGGTTAAGTTTTCACTGTGAGGGGAATTGGATTCCTTAAGGGATCAAAGGTCTGCTGAATGCTTGAATTCTAATAAACAGCTTCCACTTTAGAGTGATCGGCTATTTGAGAATTAATCTTTTCCTTGCAGAGAACTATCCAAAGTGCTTTCCACTTAAACTCTGTTGTATAAATATTTGCATTTATTCAATGATGAATGTTCAATTTTACATAGAGCTGTTTTGATTAGTTAATGTAATCATGGAATTTACATAAATGTAGATGGAAGGCAGTGCAGCTCCTAATTTTCTTCTCACTGTCCTACATGCTTTTTAATTCTATGCGCCAGGAGAGAAATGTATACTTTGTATTGCCAGTTGAAGAGATTATGATTTGACTTCAAGTATGGAGGCAGGATTTATAGGCTGTCTGACTGCATTTAGTTTTGTTAACTAGCTATGTGTGTAGAGTGCAATGTACTAGAAAAAAAGTTACTTAGGAAAAAAAACACAAAAACCTGCAACGAAAAGTGGTCATCTGAGAGAATGGAACTAGTTATATTCTGTTGGGGAAGAATTGTTTTTTGGGATTACCACTGCAATTGGGTTATAAAGGGTGGGAGGAACTGATGTTAACATTGCTACCCAAAGGAAATTATTCCTGTTGGATGTAATGACTGAAGCATTATTGAAAACTATGTCTATCTGGTTTTGCAGCTTGGAAGATATTTCAGAAGTCAGTTGAGCTAGGGACAATGGTCTGTGTTAGTAGCTATGCCAGTGTTATAATAAGGAGGTTGAATGTAAATGTTGAATTTCAGCAGCCAAAGTCTTTGGTCCATCTCTGAACTTGTGCCTCCTTCCAATTGATACCAACAGCGAAAAGCTGCTTCAAGTATATTATCTTTAAGACAAGAACTGTAACCTTCTGGGTCAAAAGACTGATTAAACAGTGGTCTAATGGACGAGGAGTCCATTCCAAATGCTGCCATGCCATAAAGAGTTTTTCAACTACATAAACTTCAGTTTTGACTCCACATAGGAAAAAGTGGGACACCAAGGATCTGGTTTAATGTCATGTGGGATGAATCCTGTCTGGGAGGACTGGCATGTATCTGCATGTTACTCCCAACCTGCCAGTTTAATGTCTAGGTACAGTGTTTGTATATCTATTTAGTTTTAATAGCAAATATTTCTTGTGCCTATGAAGTGTATGAAGAGATCTCACACCTTTGATTTCCCTGCTGTAGTCTGCATGAAGATGGAGGTGTGAACTTGTTCATTTCCATGCCACTTCCTTGAAAGAGTGTGTGTGTGTGTGTGTGTGTGTGTGGACACATGCAGGCCTTGCTGTAGGGAAGAAGAGAAGCAGGTCAGACTCAGAAGTTTGGCTTTTGTCTCTTCCCCACCCCACCCCCCACCCCCCCAAAAAAAAAATCACAAGCAATTGCATAGCTCCTATTAAACTTGCTTTTATTCCTGATAATTCTGAGTAATTGTACATTGACTACTTTCTGTAAGTTGGTTTTCTTTAGGAAGGCTATAGAATGATTTCATTTGGTCTTCATTCACTTTGAGTGGTAGGATTTCTTTAAGTTATCCGCATACCAGCTTTGTTCAGACAACAGTCATATTTAATAGTGAACATTCAACATGATTTAAGGGAGCTATAAAAAATCTTCCTCTGTATTTAGTGTGAACTCCTTCTATACATTTGAATGCAGCAGCATTTTAATGAGAACTGAAGTCCCCTGTGTTATTTATAATGCCAAGAATGTGGGAACTGGGGAGTGCGACTCAAGGGAGAGCCCAGCAACTGCATGCAGAACCAGTTTGGACCTAGTTCTGCTCCTTTTCTCTATAGTCAGCAGCAATCCAGTTACTTTGAGTATCTTAAAGGCTGGAAAATGTGGTGTAAAGGAAAGAATAAAGCAGTAAGATGAGGTTTAGGATATGGGTGTAGCTGATCCAGCATAACCAAATAATGAGCAGTAGTCCCAGCTGGAGTCAGGTAGGCTCCTTGTGCTAGCGTGTCTTTGTGCTGCCACTGGGAGGGTAATGTTGAGACAGCATAGCTGGTGCTCTGTCCTGAAGGCTTTATGGACTTGGGTTTCATGCAGCTTTACCAGGAAAGTCTTTTTTTTTTTTTTTTTTTTAGGAGCATAGTAGATGTTCTGCTGTACTCTTCTTTTTTCAAAGTGGGAATAATATAAAGCAAACGTACAATGAATGAGTTCATGAAATACTAATGCTATCCACTTTTCTTAAGCTCATAAGGATAGATAAAAGGTTTTTGTAAGCTATCAATAGCTTTCTTTGTCAGACACTTTCCAGATGAGTACAGTGAGGTTGGAGAAAGGAGGGCTTTTGGCTCGACGCAACCACTTTGATTCCTTTCATATTTCTTTCAAAAAAAGTTTTTGTGTTTTAAGGATGAGGAAGAAGAAAAAAAAAAAAAGAAACTTGGCAAGTAGAAGGCTTTTTTGGGGAAAGATTATTTTGAGTAATATTGTGTAGAAACATTGGGCATTTTTAGTACTAGAGAGGTGGAAAAAATTCCTTAAGGCTTTTCCAGATTCTTAGGATTTCATTTTTTAAATAAATGGCTGCTAGGTTTGCTAATGTTGAGGAATGTTCTGTATGTGAGAAGTCTGAAAATAATAAAATCGGCATTTTAATTACTTGCATTGTTTTTCCCCTATGTCCAGTATGTAAGAGGCCACTTGTTTAGTGCACTCAGCGAAGCAAAAATGGAAACAAGCTTCTACTTTGTTTTCTGTTTACACCCTGACATTTCTAAACAAGAGAAGAATGCAGAACACTTGTGGAAGAGACGGCTTTCTCCTGGATTTGCCAGATGTAACAACTTGAGAAGTTTATTATGAATTTGATCGGTAATCATATGTTATATTAGAAATATTGAGAACAATTAGACATGCCCAGAGAGTCAGACATTGTACCTAGTATAAATCCCAGACTCTCTTCCTGAGGAAAGAAATGACACACACATTTCAGTAGCATTTGGACCACTGATGAGCTATATCACATAAATCATAAAGATCAAAGGGTCCGATGAGCAGAGTAGCAACTAGGGAAGTGATTAACTTTTCTTGTCCTGTCCTGTCATTCCTGACAGTGGAGCTGGCTTTAAAAAAGCTTGTTCTCTTATAAGCCTGTTCAGAGGTTATTCCCATTCAGCACTGTTCACAGACTTGGTGCCAAAGGCCTTTAACAGTAGTAGAATATGGCCTTCCCATACAAAAAAAGAAAAGTGCACCCACAGCTACGGCACTAAAGCCTGTTGCACCCAGAACCAATGCTCCCTGGTCAGAACGACAGACTTCTGTAAGTAAGGGTTGGGTGGCTGATAACCACCATCAGGAAAGGTTGTTTGTGAGTGATTCTCACTGATCTGACAGTGTCATTTCGTTCTGCTTCTGCTCCCAAGGGAAGGATATCCATTCATTTTCTTTACAAAATGAACTTTGTACTACTAACTGACTACATTACCCAGTTCTTCACGTTCAACACACCTATGGGAGTGCTTTAAAATTAGCTATTAGCTGGAGCTGTGTACTTGACACAGTTTGCATTATGATTGTTTTGTTGTGAGGAAGCAGGCAGAAATCATTCAAATTCCCATTCCCCTTGAACACGCTTTCCACAAGTGTTTTAAAGTACAGATGAGGTTTTCTGTGGTGGCTTGGGGAAGAACTGTAAAACATCTCAGCACAATGAGTCCTGAGAGAAGACCATGATCTGCTGTTTGCTGGACAGAAGCAAGCAAGTGAGGGAATGGGGGACGTAATAAAGCACGTAAGGTTTTGCAGTGAATGCTTAGCATAACTGTATACTGCAGCCTGAATTGCAGGCCTGGAATATCTAATTGTCAGTGCCTAAGACTGAAAAAACAGTATATTTACTCTGCAGCGAATGCTGTTCATTGCAATTCTTTCACTTCATTACTGAGATGAGCTGAAAAGCAAAGGTCACAATGTGCTTGAGCTGCCATTGGTGAATTTGTCAGGCAGGAAGGAAATGCCTTCTGCAAGAAAGAATTTGGATGGTGACTACTGCATTCTCCACTTTCCTCGTGTATATGATAAAATTATGCTGATTTCTTTAACTCCCTCTCTGAACGTCTTCCCCTGACCCTCTTTTGCCAGTACATGTTTTTCCCCCCGTTATTCTACAACTTGTCCCAAATTACTCTTCCTGGATGTTCTTTTCCCACCACTTGTCTTTCACAGCTAGCAGTGTACCAATTTTCTTCTCTCTTGAAAGCTTTCTCAATGCTTACTGTGCTCTGGGTGGCAGTCACTGCTTGTGTTGCCAGGGAGCAGCCAAGTCAGTCAGTGCATGGCTGTGAGTATTAGTGATGGAGAAAAAATGTGTTTTCCTTGGGTAGCGAAACAATTTGAGTCCTGACTCCAAATAGATTAGCCCCTGTTAAAAGAATAGTTCTCAGCCTTGGCACCTGAGACAAAATGAGCTTGCAGGGAGATGCTTGTCAAAAGCTGTGGATGGGGAATTAAGATTTTGAGTCTGCTTCAATGTCAGTAAGAAAATTGCAATTTTTAAAAGTAACTACTGTCCACTGGAAGATAAAATGATTGGAGAATAAAAAAAATAAAATCCAACTTTATGTATGAACTTTACAGCAATTCTTCTCTAAGTCATAAAGGCATCTGCTGAGCCAAACAACATTACCTTGGATTATTTTTCCCTGTCAAGTTAATCTTCCTGGAGGAAAAGGTAAGGAATGCAATGATAAATGCATTTTAAATATCTATGGTCTGTAGCTTTGTCAGTACCGAATTCAGTAGCTGTCCTTCTGTTCCTTGTGAGCCTTTCTCTGCTCTGTGAACAAAAATAAAAAGCTATTGCTGCTCTTGTAGTCTGTGCATGTTGATCGCTAGTTTTGAGTTGGAAAGAGATACTGATTCCAATGAAAAGCATCTTAAGGAATTCTGTGAATTTAAAGCTGGGAACTGTCTTTGGCTAACAGTTGTAGTCTGCATTGCTGCTTTAAGACTGTTCTTCTCTGGGAAGAATTGGGTAAATTTTCTGATTTGAAGATGAAGAATTGCAGGTATTTCATCTTTCCCCGTATTCCCAGGCTCCTCACAAAGCTGTTCCTATAATGATGGAAAGTCCAGGTTGAGCACACAAAACTGGGCGTCAATTTGCATTGCTAAGACATTGATCACTTTGAAGGCTGTGGGCTTCCTGGGACATCTCAGCTTCAGACACCAACATATAAACCACCAGCTCGTAGGGCTGGTATAGTCACAACAGTACCGTCAGGTGACTGACTAGCGTGACAGTCTACTCATACTAGCAATAAAGATGAAATCTGGACAAAATAATTTTCTGCTATGTTTAACTGATTATCAGCTTTAATGTGTTGCAATTGTTTGTAATGTAATTGTTTCCCCAATAGGAAAATAGAATGTAGTATCTCTCATCTTCATCAGGAAGGGGTTTTGTCAACAGTAACTGGCTTTCTTAATTTCTTTTCCTCCTTCTATCCTTCCTCAGTTGTTGCTTTGCTTGATTTCTTACTACCAGCTTTGAAAGACATTGTTTTATGCAAGCACCTAGCGCTATAAACTGTATATTGGTAAGTGGTCTGTAATATCTCTTTCTCAGATAAAAGATAAAAGAAGAAAAATCATTCTAGAGCATGCATTCAGGCACCTCAGCACTGAGTTGTGATTTGACCAGTTGATGCCTCTGTTGACTAACTGTTGCATTTCTCATCAAAATGGGGGAGAAGCCAGAGAGGTCCATGCTCAGCAGCCCTGCAGAGGAAATGGTGGGAGCAGGAAAGTAGCAGAGATGATGGAGATTGCAGCCCCTTGTCACCTCCTTACCTAACAATTCTTGTATTATTCGGTATTATCTTCAACAGAGTTAATTCCCCATATGGTTCGGAGGTGCTGCTTTCCCATATGGCATGAGGCTTGCCACCAGGCTCAGTGCCATGTGCCAGGGCACTTGGCAAGCTTATGACAGGTCTAAATACAAAGTGGTGGCCTCAAGTAGGTAAATCTGTCTGGCTGCATAAACTCCGTTGTAAATGTTCTCATACCGCAAATAGTTCTTCTGTGCTAGGAATACGAAAGATATATGGACTGCATGCTGGAGCTACCTACTAGTAATAAATCATAGTGCCTAAATGTTTATGTATAGAAACTGTGCAGCTCTGCAGTGCATAGCTGTTATTTAGCCGCCCCTGGGGAGAAGCAGGTTGTAGTTCTGCATAAGTGCCTTCAGCTGGGGTACAAAAAAAATAATGTATCATTTGGGGCTGTCAGCCTGGCAAGTCTGTCAGCTCTGCTGCACAAACTGCAGCTGAGGGAAAAACTAATGTTTTCCACCACATCCTAAAGATTTGTTTAGCAGCAAAACCTCGTGCATCGCTTGCAGGTTAACAAACAAGCCAAACCTACCCAACAGTCTCTCCGCATCACTTAACATCTCTGCTAGGCCATATTATTCCTGAGTTTCTCCTTGTATAGAGTTGTGACTTCAATAAAATGGCATTGTTTGCTTAGGCACGTATTGTCTGTTCTGTGTTCGGGACACAGGAAACCTCAGCTATGCCAAAAATCTTCACCAAAGTATTCAGAATAAATTTTTTAACAGGCATTCCTCCATCTAGCTGTAGACTCTCTCTACTCAGGCTAACAAACATGAGGACAAATACATGAGCTGGTATTCTGTTGGGCAAATCCATTCATGGTCAGTACAATGCATACAACGAATTAGTCACTAAATAACTGGTCCAGATGAACTCTTCCTCCAGTAGATTTAAGGAATAAGCACAGCTTTGAAGTTCTGGAAGAGGGAGCATGCTTTGTGATACATGATACAGGATGTGCATTAGCAATTAGCCATTAAACTCGCCTTGCTTTAAGCATGGACTGTGCACCAGTCCTAAGTGCTATGGTACCACTGAGCCCAGGGGCTTTGGTGGTAGCTGCCATTTACAAGGTTCAGACGGAATCTAGATCATTTCTGGGACTTGCCTTCTTTGTAGGGGTATGTGTGTCTTTGCAGCCATCAAGGAGGCTGGGTGCTGCAGAGAGCATTTGTGGCACTGGCATCTAATAACTTTTCCCCTGAGTCTGCTAGATACATATTTTCCTGCATGAGATGGAGGTGTGGTGGTGCCCTTCCTTCGGTACCTGAGATGGCTGCAGGGAGGGGCCTGGCAAGGGCTGTGCTCTTTCCTTACATGAGAAGAGTGAAGTGAGGACACGGAGCCTGAGCAAGCAGAAAGGAGTGTCGGTGGGAAGGGAAGAGCTGAAGCTGTAACTCCCAGGGAGAGGGGACAGGCTGTGTGGACAGGGAGCAGCGATGGTGCAGACTAGAGCTTGCCAGAGGCACGTTAGAACAAGCAGCTGCAATTTCAGCAGCCAGTTTAACCAAACTAAACTGAACCAGTAAGAGCACGAGCCCAGCTCTGCAATGGAGTTTTCGTGGTGGCTCCTTGTTGTTAGGGCATGGCTCTGTAAAACTCCAGCAAGGGGGTGTGCACGGGGATCCTCATGCCCCCCAGACCCTGCAGAGAAAGCACGTATACTTCTCGTTCCTTCCTTTGAAGGGTAAGAGGTAGGATGTGCAGTATTCATTGCTAATTCCATTCTGGTTTGAAAATACATTCTCTGAGCAGCAGGTGTGTTTCAGGTACATCGTTAACGCTGACAATTAAGAGGTAAGCATTTACACCAGGTCTGTGCCATGGGTAGAACAACCATTGACGTGCCAAAACTGAAGCAGTTCTCAGGGTATCTGAAGTAGCTAGCCAGGATAGCTGGTTTCCTAATAGCGAAGGTACTGGCATGGTTCACTCCAGCGTGTACTCTTGCTACAAAAGGATGAAGAGAAGTTTCACGTTGAAGTCTGTGCAGATCTGGTGTGTTATGTAAAAGTTTGTGAGCCCATGTCTCCAGACCCCGGGAACAGCACTGTTCCTTCATGGAGCCATGGGCAGTAGTGAAGCAAAAATTGCTCTGCTCTTCTAGGTGAGGTTTTCCAGGTTTCTCCTCACCAGCCACTTCTCGCTCCTTTGAGTAATTCTGCAGCACGGGTGAGAGCAGGCTTTGGAATAGCTGGCTGTAAAAACTGTGTGGTAACAGATGGGTGAGTGTCAGCCACTGCAGGTCCCTGAAGTGCACCGAGCAGTGCTGTGTGATGCTAAACAGTAGTGCTGACAGGCTGCTGAAAACAGGGGACCCACAGTATTGCTTAGCTGTATGGATAGATTGCTTTTACAAGCATCCAAAGGCACCACAAACCAAGATGCTGATATGATTTGTGCCTGTAAATGTTTTTAGCCAGCTAGACAACATCTCCTGTGATCTAGTAAAATGTTGTGTATCATAAAGGATGCCTGTGGGCAGTTGGCTTGGGATTCCACCTGCTGGGTTTGGCCAAGCTGCTGTTGCTCCCCGTCGGTGGGCCAGTCCTGTGGGTGCTGCTGCTTGTCTTCCTTTCAGCCAGGAAGTCTGGTGGAGCTCTGCAGAGAGCCCTTCCTGATCTCAGAGCGGTGGGACTGGGAACACCCCCTGGGGCCAATGGGGCAGCAGCAGTATTGCTAATGCCACTTATGGGTTAGGATCACTGAGGTTTAGGGAATGCTGATGCCGCAGGAGAGTGGCCCAGAGGACAGAGGCCACAACAAAAACATCGAACAATACTGCAACTAACGGAGATAATGCAAAAAACACGGCAGCATGGAGCTCAGTTTTGGCTGTAAAACACATACTGAAATTCTTGGTTAACATTTAATGAACTCATTGTATGGGCTGAAGTCACAGCAGCATCTGCAGCACGGGGGTACCACAAACCGCCTGGCCATGGGGCAGGATTATGGCAGCCGCAGAGCCCTTCCCAGAGGCACAGAGGTGCCGGTGTGTTTGGCTCCCTGTGCCCGCCTGAGTGCAGGCAAACGGACACTGCAGATACAAATGAAACTTCTGATCCCATTTTCATGTTTACCTTGCTTTCCTGTACAGTGTGTTTGTAAATGCTTGCTAGTTGAATGCAGTCAGTACTAGGCAGGAACATGAGGGGTCACGTACACATTCCTGGCATGGATTCAGGGCTGAGACAGTTATAGGTGGAGCTGGCTGAGATAGCTGCAAGTACGAGTTTCACAGACTTCTCTCAGAACATTGCCTGCAGGGCACAGATGCGATATGAGTGGATGAACACTCCTCTCTGTTGCGTGTTTGTAGTAACATGACTGCGTTTGTTTCTGAAGCCCAGTTTTTAAAATAATGTTGCCTCTTCCTCCCACAGTATCTTAATTTACAGCATGGAAGCTGAAATGCCTCAGTGTGCAGCCCGAGCCCACCTGGATCAGGTTCCTGTGCGATGAATGCCTTTCCTTCTTGTGTACTAAGGCAAAGCACTAAACGCAGATGCACAGGCTGCAAGCAGCATTTTGCAGGGCTCCTTGCAGGACGGCTGTGATCTCAGCAGTCGGCAGCGCGCAGGGTGGCTCCTGTGACTATAACTTTGAAGCCCAGTGCATCAGCCCGTGCCACTCAGTGCCCCGTGGTTTCACTGAAGCCCCCTACTCTTGCTGTGCCAGCTCTGCTTGGCTGTGAAATCAGCAACTGCAATGGGCTTGTAGGGGCTGGAAAGTAGGGACCTGCTGTCACTCAGTGCCCTAACACCTTCCTGACCATGCTTTGCTCCATGCCCTCTGACCTAGAGATTATTTTTACCACTGTCTTTTGTTTGTATAAAGCCTCGTTTTCTTGTGCTGAATTTTCTTGTGAATGTTTGTTTCACAACACTAAGAAATTTCCCACCAGAAGACAACCTCTGCCTTGTTTATTTAGACATTTCCCTCCTTTTTTTTTCCACTTTAAAAATTCCATTCAATATTGTTGGCTTCAATGATAGTAATATAACAGCAAATGCCTTAAATAATAATAATAATAATAATTTAAAAAACTGATAGAGACTCTTATTTGTACAGCGTAGACCAGCCTTAGATAAAATACTCCATGGTATTTTATATAAGCTTGAATTTCTTTGCATTGGCAGCCAATGAAGGACTGCCTTGGTGTTTATAAATCATCAGAGAACATCCAAACAAAAGTTTAAACTACTGTGTTGTCCCCTCTACATATTCATCTGATAGAGATACAGGAATGTTATCTGTGTTTTTGAAAATAAAAATCTAAGGGATCAAAGGACGTCATAGGAAGAGTGGGTAAACATTTACGGATTTCAGTTGAAAAATAACAAGAGCTGTAAAGTCAAAATAGTTAGGAGGGTCTTTCCTTCAACTAATAACATTCAGACTAGTCTGACCTGTGTCTTGTTCTCCTGACTAAGTTTTAATAGAAGGTTTGTTTTATAGCATGGTTTTCAGCAGGCCTGAGGCCAGAGAACAGATCTGAACTGGTAACGCACGTAATAAGGAGGCAGTGGTGGTTTTATGCCTTGAGGAAATACAGCAAGCATGTTCTTACATGCTGTCAGATCATAACACAGGGATACTGAAATTTCTACCATTCCTTAACACTTCAAAGCAATGTGCAGTAGAAGAAAGATCTGCTGTTTTGCATTGTCTATAAATTAATTTTTTTGTTGTTGTACAGTAAAGCATTTATCTATTTGTCCCTTGGTAATTTATCTTTCATTGTTGGAATTGGTTGTAACTTTACTGTAAGAATTGAGTCCCTTGGTTTAAAAAAGAAGCCTGTAATAATTTACTTAGGGTGTGTTTCCTTTTTGTAAGAAAGGATTTAAGGGGAAGAAATGCAGAAAGAAGCTGAAAATTTCATGGTAGATGGACTGCTGCTTTGGTGTAGGGGTCCAGAGTCATTTGCTTCTGCTTTTGTTTGTCACCGGTGTATCTGCTTTCAGTGTGCTACAGCTCTTGTGTTCTGAGTAACCTCTTTTATACAAGGTGTTGACCTCTCACAATGATGAAGAAAATTAGTCCAAAACCACAGGGTGTAGCAACAATTGTGTGCCATGGCTGCTTGTGGGTTAAAAAATTGATCACCTAGCAGAAAACTTTATCAGGATTGAAGGCGACAAATTTCAAATCTCATCCCTGCTGAACGTAGTTTAGATGTGTGCTCTTTGCCATTATTTCCAAAAGCTAAAAGGATTTGGGTCATATTAGAGAAATCTGTGATCATTACGCATTCAATTCATGCCTGTTATTTCTAGGGGGAAAAATCCCAGAGAATCCTTTTTAGTCTGTAGACCTGTTGTGCCCACTATCCTACCCTGGGGCCCACAGTGTCTGTAGCCATTGATTTTCTTAGGGAACTTGCAGATTCTGACCACTTGTGAATGTGAAAATTATTATCGTGTGTTTTGATTAATGATGATAATGTTATCATCATCATCATTGGGTACATGCAAAGTGTAAAGCACAGATCTGCTGGGGCTCCTGTGTGTTACTCCTATGTATTACTTAAATGCTGGATCTGTCTCAAAGAAGGTACAGCACATATTCTGAAGAAGAGCCTGGAAAATCATGTTGAAGAACGAGCTCCAGTTCTACTAATAAAAACTGATCTGACAAGGAGAGAGAGTAAAAGGGGAGGGTTCCCCAAGTTCTTATAACTTGATGACACCCACCTCCATTCTTGTGGGGAAAAGAAGAGACTTTATATCTAAGGAATAGACAGAAATTGTTTTGTTTTGTTAGCACTACCACCAGGAGTGAGTTAATTTTTCCTTATGTTTAATTTCAGAGGTTTAACATGAGATGTCCAGGTTGTGGATTGTTTTATTTCCATGTTTCAAGGAACAAAATTCTGAAGATCAGATTCTGAAAAGAAACAAAACAAATAGTTAGATGACAGCCCTGGACTTCAGGAGGACAGACTTTGACCTCTTCGGGAATCCAGTGGTGATATGGCCATGAAGAGAAGGGGGATCATCGAGGTCTTACTGAGTTGTTTTTTTTTCCCCAATCTTATCGATTCCTCTGAGTTCAAGAATTGTCCATTAAAATGTGCAGGAAATAGATCAAAGGTTGCAGGAGGCCTGTACACATGAATAAAGAGTTGCTGACAAAACTCAGGCCAAAAAAAAACACACAACATATAAGAAGTGGAAATGCTGTCAAGTCACACAGGATGAGTACAGAGTCAGTGTCCAAGCATGCAGGGATGGTTAGGAAAACCCAAATCCGCCTGCAGCTGAATCTTGCAAGGCACATGAAGAACTACAAGAAGGGAGCTACAATTATATGAGCAACAAAAGGAAAACTAGAGAAGGCTTCCCACCTTGTCCTCCCTGGTGAAACAAAAATACAGTAATGTTATGGAAAAATGCAATCGTACAGCCATATTACCAAACTGTAATTTGTATTTGAATGTAATTTCCAAAGTCAGCACTTGTCTCCATAGTTAATATTCCTTTTTTGTCTCCTGTTGTTCACACCTTAACATCCTGTGCTGAAAACGCATGCCAAATCTTACATGATGAGTAGTTCTACTGGAAAGACTTGTCATATGAGCACCGTCACGTATATTGACTAGGGACACCATCTGTAAGTTCTGTGGGGCAGGGAACACTAGCTACGCATGACAAATTTTACTTCCTTGCTATGATTTCATAAAATAAGAGGAATAAACTACTGGTAGATCTGGGTAAAATGAGCTATCTTCACTACAATCAGTAATTGTGTTGTGCTGAAATGGGATTATCACTAGTGAAGATACTTAGATCCATTGTTCTCTTACTCTGGAGGTTGAGTCCCTAAACTTTTATGAGCTATAGTTTAGATAATGTTAGGAAATAGCTTGTCTGGAACTAAAATTATCTCATTGTATTTGAAACAGGCAGGGACAGGTGTTGGTCTTTTCTGCATTGGTTTATTTGCTGTAAAAACAGATCTTATCTTTCAAGTTTTATGGATCTGCTCATTAGATTTGTGGGTTTATACATGGAAATACAGTAGATCTGGCTTCTTGAGGTCTGTGGTTGCATGTGAGTACGTTAAGGATCCTGTTCATAAGGAGAGAGATCTCCAAAAAAAAACAAAAAAACAAAAGGATGTTTATATTTATATATGTTTACGAGATTAAGAGATTCTCAGGTTTATCTGGGTGAGTATCTTTATGCTTATTAGAAATATGTTTCCTATGACGTATTCCCTTCATAGCTTGTGTTAACTGCATTCTGGATGCCTTGTGAATTCGTTTACACAGTAAATCAGTGGCAGAACAAGATGACAATCCAGGTTTTCTGCCTTATCCATCTACCCAGGCTTCTAAGAAGCAAATACTGACTTATCCCTCCATCCTCTAAAATTTGATAGCTGAGTTCCAGTCTTTTTGAACTATATAGCTTTATAGCCTAGGCCTGTGGAAGTTTCCCCCTTTTCTTAGATAGTCTAAAGGAAACTGTTTACTTTTACAAAGAGGCCATACATTATCAGCAAACTTAAATATGCTGCATGTATGGGTGTCATTAATGAAAGATGTGAACATTTTCTTCACTAAGGTTTTTCCACTAGGTTGATATATAGTATACTAGGATATTATATAAATAATATGTAAATATATATTAAAATATATATATAATCTACTAGGTTAATAAATAATAATTTTGGGTAGTTAAGGAAGAAAATGATTGTCTATTCTGTTCTTATTTTTGCAGTACTCAGTTTATTCTTGTCGATGGTCACTGAATCTCGGAACTACTGTTCTCATGCAGAACGTAGACCCCTGGTTTTACTCAGTCACTCCTAAGAGGAGTTTGCACTGTTCAAACAAGTTCAGTGTTTGCACTGACTATAAAGTGAGCACTCCACCCAAAAGCAGAGCTGTGATCTTGGAGAGAACATGACCGAAGAAAGGCACAGGAAGGAGCTGGAATTTCTGATGTTCCGAGCCATGGCTCAACCCCAGCATCTCTGTCCCTAAGCCCCCAGATTTACAAATTCAGGGCTTTGATTCAGGCCCACTTGTCAGTCATGTTGCCTGCTTGCAGGAAAAGATTTTTTCTTTTTTCTTTTTCTGTCAAAAAGTGTTATAAGAATTCAACTCTCTTATACGTGCTTTCCTTCTGCTATATGCTTCTTAACTGGGTTCTTGGCATAAGGAGGGGAGAAACTATTTCTAGAGTAGCTGTGTGAACTGGGAAAGCCTCCAACTTCTAGAAATGTATTTAAAGACTTGAGGTTGATCCAAATTTCCAAATAATTTTTACTCTTCTGCTTGGTCAGCTGTCAGTATTTGATAAATAGGGTGGGCCTATTGTCAATATTTAACAGCTCAACACAAATATTATTCTTCATACATTGTAAGAATAATATAAGAAATGCAAATCAAACACCTACACTTCGGTGGTAACAGAAGAAAGTGATAAAACCTTCCTTGCTGCCTTACAAAGGCATACAGAGGGAGGAAAATGTTACCAGTGGTAACAGTCTTCCTGCTGAGAAACAAAACATAGCCAGATTCCTCATTCCTCCTCCTAAAGGCTTGTCCCAAGGGGGGTCTGCATTTGAAGTTTGTTGTTAAGCGTTTCCGAGTAAGAAACAGTAAGATATGACTTAATTCAAACCAGATTACCAGTGAAGTCTTCTGTAAGAGTCCCTCTTGCACACAGTGGCCACTTGGGCTGCTCTGCAATCATGTATCGCAATATAACCACAAGTCGTGTATCTGGAAACTTCGCCCATATTTGGGGGAATTCCTGCCCGGGAGTTGGAGACAGTGTGCGCTATCCATAATCAAGTTACAGGAATTACCCTAATTTAGAAAATCAAGGTGCAGTGCAGTCAATGTGAGATGAGTTTAACGAGTACCAGAGTAGGCACAGATGTCACTTACCAAATGTGTGTTCCAAAATATTTTTCTGGGATTTTACATATGTACAAATATTTCACTGTGTAAATAGTTTGACACGATAAGCAGGAGATGCAACTTTTTCTTTTTTTTTTTTTTTTTAAACTGAAGGAATGGAATTGATTGTGAAACAGCTCAGCCACAGCCACACTCAGTGAAAACTGAGGTTAACTTGCAAGGAAGTATCAGCACCACTGGGCTCAGTGATCCTCAGCAATGTTCCTTTTATTGGGAGCTGGATTAAGCCACCACCCATGCAAAACAAAAGGTAAGGAACACAGCCAGTTTGTTCAGGAGATGTTCAAATCTAGCATTGTTTCAGATTTGGCCTTGGTCCAGCGTAAAATGTGTTTTGTGTGTTCCTAGAGCTGTTCGGTAAAGGGGACCTAAGGGAGCAGGAAACAGCTCAGTTACTACAATTGTGCTTTGCTGGTTATGCTGTACTACGTGGGTGTGAGTAAACCCAGTAGAGAAACACAAATAGCAGTAAAACATTTTTATTCCGTTTTGTCCAAAAGTCAGACTGCTTTAGCATGAGTTAAAACTAGTTCTTCCTCAAATCCTTTACAGCACTATCAGTGTTTCAACCTTCACCTGGAAAAGTCTGATCTCAAAGCCCATTCTTCCAACTTCTTTCCACTACACTGAGTAGTGCTCTGTTGAGATCTAGAAAGCTGAGAGATCTTGACTTACAGACTGAAGGACAATTTCAGTGCAGTCATTGTAGGTACATCATATTCTGTATGCTGGTTCCATTCCCCCTTCTTTGTCTTAACTTTCTCACTGGTGATGAAGGAGCAATGGTATTGTCATTGTTCATGAAGTCCTTTGAGATCTACTGCTGGATACTACACATTTCTATAAAGTTAAGACCTTTAGACATCTTTCATGAATAGTCCATGTAAATACACAATATTTTCCTTATGCTTAAAAGTATGAAAGATCAAATTAAAGAAAAAAAAAAGTAGGGATGAAAAGATTCTCTCTCAGTGAATACAGGCTACATGTGCACCTGAAGTTGTTGCACTGAAATTGTCCTTCAACTTCTACAAATCAAGCTTGTTTGATGTCCTCTAATTCTAAACAAACTCCAAATTTATCACTGCTAGACAGGAGGAGAGTCGAAGGACAGGGTAAGCATTTAAACACAACTTTACCATACAAGGATTGAAACACAAACGGCACAATATGCCAGATAGTTAAATCCTGTATTGTACTTACTCCATTGAGAAGTACTACAGCATGTTTGTCTATTGTTTTCTCTACCTAGTAACTCATAAATGTCCTGTAATATTTGTCTGGTTATTTTAGCGTGCTCTGATTCTTTTAGAACAAGCCCACTAATTCTACACCATAGTGCAGCTTCAGCTGAGACTACACAGTTGTTCGAAGGAGAAATGCACAGTATTGATTTGGGTTAGTTTATTTCTATTGGATTTTGTTATTTGGGGGGAAAAAAAAGTTCTCTTCAGAAAATCTTTGCAACGTTTATATTGTGTGTGAAAGATATCGAAGTTTCCTGCTCAAGTGTAGCCAACGAGGCGTGGGGTACTGGGGAAGGTTTTGCGCATGTCCATACACTTCTTGTCAATGAAGAAGGAGTTTGCCTTCACAGAAATGTCGTGTTCCAGCTTCGATTTGTTGGCGAGCAGCATCTGCAGAGTATCACGGGCTTCTTGCAGACGTTTCTTTAAGGTCTGTAAGGTGTCATCTATAGTGTAAACTTCAGTGACAAGCCTGAAAAAAAAGAAGGGGACAGGTTGCTCACATAACTTTAGCAGTCCCTCACCACGTTCCTTTTTTGACAGTGGACAGATTTTGAGGCAGAATTTGAACAGCCTTCTTGGACTGAATTAATACGAAACCTATTTGTCAAACTAGCTTGCATAGCACCTGTAAGTGTGATTTCTTGCCTGCATTGACCTGCAATAGCACATGAAGCCACTCTGCATTTTATCTGATACCTCCTCGCTTGCAGGCTACTTGTGTAGCCTCTCTAGGGCTAGCATGGCCAGGTTGAATGCTTAACGTATAGTTCTGAAGTATATGTTTGGGATGGATATTACTGGACTCTGTGTAGTTTGTGACAGCTCAAACCTGTGCAGCATGTGTGCTAAACAATCTAGATTTGGTGGAGGAGCATGTTAATAAGAACAAGAACTATTTATCAGAACAACCACTGAAAGCAGAGCTCTGAAATCAAGATTTTCTGTGAGCTGATATTAGCCACATTTCTTCCAGTGGCCTAGCAACACAGATGTGGCAAAGCTTCTTGTGTAGTCACTGAGTTGATAAACTCTCTTTAATGCTGTCAACTTTGTTTATAATCTAATGTTCTATTAAATGAGCAAAGCATCATAGCCTACTAAAAAAAAAAAAACGATTTTTCCAGAATCAGCTTTAACTTGTTTTGGGACAGTCCCAGTTGCTTTAGCACATAACAGCACAGAAAAACTAGACTTTATTAATTTGTTTTCTGTCTAATCCCTTCACTACAAAGTTGGCAGCACACACAGAGAACAAGTGCCAACATCAGCACTTCCTTTTTAAAAAGCAGCAAACTCAGTTAACATTTACGTGTTACAAAGAAGTGGTTCATTTGATGTTTTCTTTCTCTATTGCAATTGAACTATTAGGCTGAATTTTTGTGCTTTAAACAACAAGAGAAATACACTTAAATTATTTAAAAGTAAAAAATAAAATCCTTAAAAAGTGAATTAGCAAAAGGTTTTGCTTTCTTAGATAGGAACTTCTCTAAGAAAATCTATTTTATTTGAGATGTGAGCTCAGCCAAAAACTGTGATAGAAAAAAAAGCGTCCATGTTTCAAATACCCTCTGTCAGAATTTCCATCACTAACTGCGGTTGTGATGAACATAACATACAAAGATTTGGATCAACTAAAGCATCCAAAATAATTTGGCCTGGACTGGGGAGCTGTGGCATAACAAAATTCACATGTGTTGGAGGAAGGAGAATAGGATACACTAATTATCTGTCACTATAACTATGTCTAGTAAACAGCATACTTGTATAAAAATTGTTGAAATATTAGAAATCATATCAGGCTGTTGGCAAATTTGTGTGTACAATAAGCCTAAAATACTTCTGAATACCTGCACAACCGCTTGTGAAGTTTTTATATAACCTGTAAGCTGGTAGGAGTTGGAATGATTCGGAACGCCTACATATATATTCAAGAATTTCACATTTATGTCTTTTCACTCTAGTTTAAGAAAATATTCAAAGACACTCTGATTTACAGTAATTTCAGATGAGGCTTGCGAACTCTTTCGGACAGGACCCTTTGGAATGTCAACAGCATCACTGGCAATTGTGGGAAGAGGGAGGAATAATGTGACTGCTTCAGCACACTTTTGATCCCAGTTTGGACAAGTTTTGTATCTTGGATATGTGCAGTCCTGCTGAATAGATTGATATCAATCATAATGCTGCAGACGTTTTTGTGGAAGAGATCGTCAGGGGGAAATAGGGAGAGAACATGACTCAGTGAGTAAAGACTGAAATTGTATTATTTAAGGCCATCTTGGTGGTGGTGGCGGTGTTTTTATTTTATTTTTTCTTGTTGTTAAATAAAATGCTGACACTAGTTTATTGCCATACCTAATTGATGGTGCAGCAGTAACTGAAGTTGTGACTGATCTGCTCCCAGAGTAAAGGTAAGTGCTGAATTTATGCTATAATGCCTAGATCAGGAGTTTGTTTTTTTTTCACAGCTGAATTCCTGCATCTAGAACAGGCATGATTTGTGTGATATAAAAAGACACATAAATAAAACTACCCAAATGGATATAAAAGACTTCATATCCAAAACAATGTTTTATGAGAATGGATTTGGAAAGCAGAGCATTAAGTTGAAGGAACCTAATATGTGGATACACCAAAGGAAATGTCAAGATCTGATTAAGGAGTTATGAAGCTGAAAAAAATAGATATTGCATTCTACAATTTATGGGCTAAGGAGATGGAAGAAAAAGTGAAAAGATGCCAGTACAGTAAACTATGATTCACTGTCATTTCCTTGTTTGAATAGAAGCTTTTTGAGCTGATAAAACATGTTTAGGAACAGTAATATAAATACTCAGTTTAAACATTATGTACTTTATTAATCTTATTGTATGTGAGCCTGTTGTATGCAGTAGGATTTTGTTAGAGACAAATGCCAAAAGGGATCAGCTTCCTACTTTCTGGAAAAATATGCAAAAATTCTCGTACTTGACTGCGAAATTCACTCCATCTATGGGAGGAACCCTGCTGCAGTATTTCTTGAAAAAACCCCCACAGAATATTTTGAAGACAGTACTTTAAATAAGATGTACTTGATAGGGTTCTCTTGGACACTAATGTGTCCCAAATGGATTGGGAGGGAGGGAGATAAACGGGATTAAATTTCAGAAGACCCTTCCTTCATTAGGGAAGGAAGACCAGTGTCTTGGACACCTTCTTGTATATCCAGGAGGACACAATACACACTGTTCAATGGACTATAGCACAAGGATCACCAAGCTGATGCCAACATATGTTGGAAAGGCCCTACAGCTACATGACCAAAATGCATGCTAGATGAGCTAACATGTCCAGAGATGATACCGGAATCACCATATGCTTGGATCAAAGTACTGAAAATGAGTTCAGGCAGTAAGGGTTGCTGCCTCATTTTTATTTGCAACTAACTTTTAAAGGAGCTTGACTATTAGATAACTTCTGTATCAAGACAGAATTTTGTCTGGGAAAACATGTTTCTAAAATAAGGTATTTCCTGAATTGAAATCTTGGTGTTTCATCCTGAATGGAATTAAAATCAATTAATAAATCCCACTCGGGCATGAGACCAAACCCCAAACATATGAACCCCCAACAAGCAAATGGATTCCAAAGTGTCCTTGGAAGGGGTCTCTAAAGGCACACGCACTTAACATTTCGCCCATTACTTCAATGTAGATACTTGGATTTTAGTTTGTTTTTCCAGAGTTTATATCGTCACATAATGAATACAATTCTAATCCTGTTGAATTAATTCATTGTTGTTAAATTTCTCTTTCTTGAGTAGCTGACTGAGGAAGGGATGGGGTGGTCTGGCCTCTACTTACTGGTACTGAGGTGCATCACGGCAGCGCTCTATATTGGGTCGTTTAGTTCTCGTCTCCAGGCGTGTCTGAGCCACTTTCAGAGGGTACTCCTTTGCCATTATGGATCTCTCCAATAGCATGATCGTATCTTCTGTCTGGAAGATTTCTTGAAGTACCTGAACAAAGCAGAACATTTTTGTAAGCCTCGTGTGCATATGAAACCATAACTCCCCCCTGCTTTAGACACTCCTATTGGACCTGCTTTGATTCTGGCATGTTGCTTCCCTTTAATTTAGGGGAGGAGATTGCTGTAACCTCACAGTAATCAGATGTATCTGTATAATTTGTTGGCTTGATCTTGCCATTTTTTACAAAGGGTATACAGCAATCACAGTTCTTAGAAGAGCCAGAGGCCATTTAATGCCATTAAAGCATGTAATGACGTTGTTCCTGGAAAGCTGGATAGCAACACTGGGTAATATTTCTGCTAAGAAATGCACCATTGTTTGCTGTTATAACATTAAGGAATTTTAAGGCAAACTGGAATATAAATATATAACAAGTAGAAGAGAAGCACTGAGTTCTTGTGAAGGGGAAATTTCAGCTTTGTTTTTTTTTGTGTAAAGCCATTTTCATAGAGGCAATGTTTATAGCTCTAAAGAGACTCATTTCCATTTTTACTTCATTATCTACTTTTTCTCCTAAATAAAATAACTGCTGCTTGATCAGGGACCATTTTGCAGCGTTAAAATTTCAACAAACTGCCACTTTCATTCAAACCTTCATTCAATTCTTATTTCCTTTTGCCTCATAAAAATTCAAAAGCCATCAAATACGTGCTCTCTGAAATTGTTTCATATTCCAAGTATTTTGAGGACATTTGCTGCAAGAATATATAAGCACAAGTAATATTTTCATACTGAAACTAACTTCTGAAAGTTTTGAAAACCCTCTGGGAGCTTTAAAGGGAAGAACAGCTTGCTTTAAAAGCTTATTTTCTCTAAATGGGGAAGGTATGGAGTGAAACATCATCAAAAAGAGGCCCACAGAATTAGAATAGCATAGTTTTAGTTGCAGAGTATATTATCATATACTTTATATTATTCCTCAGGATACTGTAACTGCTCTTTCCGTTCTTTTCCATACTGATGGAAACACATAAACTGCAAGGGGAAAGCTTATCTCAGTCATAAAAGGAGAGAGAGGGATGAAAACATTTATATTCAGGTAACATTCCCTAGCCAGTTGATTATTACATTACTTTAATTTACCACAGTTAATTACAGCCAACATAGTGAACAAGTTCAAGCTTTTCCTGTAGACAGGTTTAAAATGGAAGAGAACAAATTGAACTGATGTCATTTCTCAGCCAGTCTACTAAAATCAATGCAACTTGAATTTCAACAACCACTAAAAATGGCATAATGCTATTTGAGTTATGCTGCTGTTTAGATCTTGCCTGTGTGCTAAGTTGTATCGTGTTAGCTAATGATGTATGTAATTTAAAAACACAATTAGTTCTTGCTGCTGAAAGGTTAGTTATAGACAAAACCCAAAGGGCTAAGGATGCCAGGAGCCTGCACCCCGGTCTAAATCCTTAAGAGCTTGTTGGTGATGTGTAGTGGGGCAAGGCAAGAGACCTGGCTAGCACTGTGCAAACCAGTTCACCCTTTCCAGTAATGCCACTTTCCAATGGACCCTGAAGCGGCAGCCTATGAACGTGCCTGCTGTGATTTAAAGCCAGGTGAGTGTCTCCTCACTATACTCCTGATCCATTTGGGTCTCATTTGGGTTCTCACAGAGCAGGCTTGAGAGCATCTTCACCTGAAAGAAGCCTTTACTGCGTACAGACTGATGGGGAAAAGTCTGGTTTGTTATGAAAGGAACACAGGACAGAAGAAAGCAAAGTTCAGAGTAGTAAATCTCTCCCTATAGTTTCATTCTGCACCAGGTCTTTCTTAAATAATCACCGTAAGTAAGCTGTGTTTTACAGGGAATATTTATGCAGGTAGACCAGTGTGCTTTGGTGGCTATTTACAGGAACTACTTATGGTAAGAGTGCTTTGTTAGATATGTTGTTTTCTAACTTTTTTACAGTTCTACCAGTTACATTCACACATTTCTGTAGTTAAAAAAAAAAAAAAAAGTTAATAAAGTTAGGTGTTTTCATTATGCGGAAAGTCCACATCTTTCTTTTTCCCTGAAAAGACAAAGGCTTTGGGTCTTCTGCTGCTTAGAAGCAGAATTAGAGTAGCTTGTGCTGTTGCCAGAACTTCGCTATTTAGCAATTTGCTAAGAGAATCCTCTGTTTGCTCGTTTGTACATGACAAAGGTGAGATCTGGCCCCCAGGTAGGCTGCTGGCAGTTAAAGGGATGTCAGGGAGCTCTTACAAGCTTGTCAGTCCTAACCTTTGTTCACACCTTTCACCTTCGTCACCAACCAAAATATCAACCTGTGGGGACATACCAAGGCTGCGAGGAAAGAACAGGCAGTGTGTTTAGAGGTCACCCACTGCTGAGCCAGGGCCCTCCTTTCCTGTGTTTATCTTACAGCTTCTCTCACTGCCAAGGAGTTTCCCATGCTACGCCTTGCTGCGTGCAGGGGGCTGAGTCCACTGTGCTGATCTTCTGGTACCTGCAGAGAGGGTATTGCCTCTCAGTCATTCTGCTTACAATTTATAGCAAATATCCTCCAATTTACAGTAAATTGTAAGTAGATTTTCTTTTTAATAATAAAGTGTAAATCAAAGTAAAAGCAGTGGAACAAAGTCACACACATCACCTCAGCCTGGTAAGAACAGGACAAAATTATGTTTCAGTTTAAGAAAGGATTGGGTGAATATTTGTTTTCTACCTATAATGAAAGAGAGAGGGGATTTGTGTTCTCAGTCCTGATTCTGAATAAGACCTCTGTGGTTCACACTTTGTCGGTGGTAACGTTTTCTCTCTTCGGCATCAGGTGGAAATCCACTTTTGTGGAGGAAATCTATCAGTGAAACAGAGCAATTTAAGCAACCTGGAGCACTTCATTAGAAATGAACTGTGTCTGTGAAAGCAGCTCCCACAGACCAATGTAGCAGTTTAGAAATGTGCTCGTGTTATAGTAAGCATGTAATGTAGTCACTGTGCTGCTACCTTTTCTCATGACAGCATGAATCAAAATGCCGTTTATTCAGGGAGTGGAGTTAAGTTACAAGCTATCTTGCAGGTAATTAATGTAAATTGTTCTGAGCAAGTTAAACAAGTGTAAGGAGATTGAAAGAACATTTTCTGATATATTTTTTTCTGCCTTCTCTCTCATAAGTATTTTGTGTGTATTCTACACATGGAAGGAAAACAGGAAGCCCTCAACGGGGACTCAGCATGTACTCAGAAACACTAACTGCAGCAAACTCTGGAAGCAGTATCCAAATTTATATAGAAGACCAGGGAAGAAATTTAGTAGTCTTCTGTATTTCAGGTAACAGTGCCACAAATCATTATTTGGGCAATAGCAAACAATGGCAAGTCTATTAATACATGGTAGTGCTTCTGTTACGGCTTGGTGCCCTTTACTCTTGCCTTCTGCATGTGTGAAAAGGTAAATTACATTAAGATGTAGAAGGAACAAGCTGATTCTAGTACACACCATACTGAGCAGATTGCCCATGTATAATCTATTCTCAGTCCCTTAGGAGTGCCATTTTCAAGTTCATCTAGCAGAGAGAACTTTACAAGAGAGGCTTTCCGAAGCCACAATTCTCTTGAATCCTCTTCTCATGCGTTCATGTGGCCATAGTGCAAGTACAACCACCAAACCACAAACACATGTATTTTGATTTCAGTAGTAATGTTTCAAGTGCATGAATATTGGTATTCATCAAACCTGAGATTTGTTTCTGTCCCTTCACAGCACTTACTGTGCTGTGAGTTTGCATCTGGCTGGACCTCATTGCCCGCTGCACACGTAGAAAACACCTGGGTGTTATCTTAGTGATAGAGAGACAGGAGATTGTATAGTCCTTTCTTTTTAGAATACTAACACATAAAACTGGCATAGGACAAGAGTCTTCTTGTATGCAGTCATATTTAGTGACTCTAAGTATTTAAAGCTTGCATAGCCTACAAATTCACACAACGTTTATGTTTGAAAAGGGCAAGCTCGTGAGTCTAAATAGAAAATATTTCTCTTTATTGAGAATCCAGTAGTTCATTAGTCGTGAAAAGAGAGCTTTTATCTAACAGTCACAGAGAACTCAGTTGTATATCCAGCCCTTGTAACATTGTGTCTGCATAACGCATAGTAACTACAGAGCACCCTCATGCCACAGGACTTCAGGACACTGGAGCACCTTGTGCTTATAATGGTGCCAGTGGTCCACAAAAGCTTTATGCACAACCAAGGCAAATGATGAGTGCTACTGAGCAAATCCTAGTCATTTGCTTTAAAAAAAAAAAAAAAAAGAAAGAAAACAAAAGTTTAAACCTGCCTGTGAACTTAAAATTCAAATGTTAAACTATGCAGCCATCTTTAAATCCTGCCTGGCTGCCTATAAATGGATGTGGTTTAGGTTCATTGTGTGTTCTCTTTTTTTTTTCCTTGCCTTTTTTTTTTATTTTTTTAAGTGCTGTCAGTTCAGACCTACAGACTAAAATGCCCTCAGGGGAACCACCTCCAACACATCACAGAAGCTTTGTACTAACAATTTTTGATTACTCATTCGGGCTACACATTGGATAAAATGATTTAGATAATCTACTCTACATAAACGGATTGGTGGGGAGGATCACCAGATAGCGTTGCACCAGCCTACGTCATTTCTGGATGACCTCCAAAGGCAAGAAGCAAAAACAACAAATGCTGAGCAGTGTGTTCCTAAGACGGCATGGTGAGGGACTGGCTCAGGCAGCTGCCCATCTGGAAACCTTTCCTTCCAGGACATGAGGAAAGTTTTGTGCTGCAGCATTCTTGAGAGCTTTTAGAAAACTGCTCTCCTGCCACTCTCTCACTTCGCCAAGGACGTGAATTTTCATAGGCTGAGTACACAGAAAGACTGGGAGAAAGAGGCACTAAAGTCACACGTGTTTCATCATGTAATCAGCATAGTCATATGGACAACATAAGCATCTTTAAAATGCTGTGGTCTGACAGTTATCATTACTCTATTTTGCTTCTGAAGCTTTGCTCAGTGTTTGGTAGCTGAATGCAAAAAGCAGCAGCCACATAATACATTGGGAGGCAGGTGCCTCCTACTCTTGTAAATTCCTTTATATTTAATATTGTGTATCTCACTTTTTAAAACTTTTTTCATCCCCGTTTCCATATTTCAACCAATTGATTCTGTAAAAGTTTTAAGTTTATTGTAAGTTACCATACTTAAATAGTGTAAATGTGGCTGATCCATTTTAGAGCATATGACTACATTATTTTAGATTAAAACTATGATATCTTTCAATCTTTGGATTACAAGTGTAACCCAGATCTTAAATGTGAAATGAATTAGGACAATTTTTACTGTCATATGATAGCCAAATTCTTAATAGACATTATCATGTTCTTTACTCTGGTGTTTAGGGTTTATTTCTTTTGAAGCTTAATTGCAGGTCATCATTTTATGATTTATAAAGCTTTGTTTGTTTGTTTGTTTGTTTGTTTTAATTCAGATGATGGTAAGAAATAGTCCAGGAATCATTTAACAAAAGAAGACAAACATGTAATAGTCACACTCCTCAACAGAATGTAACATCAGCAGGTAATGACTCAAATAGTTTAACTGTATTTTAGAAGAGTTAGAATCATTTTGAGC